>NC_044308.2:101863768-102176160 GCF_007474595.2 Lynx canadensis
CCAGAGAGTTATGGCATAGAAAGGTTTGGCTTTGTTTTAGTATGATCACAGTTCCATAATGTCCTCTTGCTTTATGGGGACTCTGCCTGGGCCACTCTGGAATCATTCGAAATCCCAGCAGAGAACTAGGTGTTGCTTATGGCTGCCCCCATGCCTATGAGGGGATATCGTTCACTGGTTGGTTAAGCAGTTCCTTCACATGGTGATGTAGTTGACCAAGCACGACTCCTCCTGAGGGTGTCTGTCGACCCCTTAGGGGTCGCTGGCACCCTGCAGGTACTTTCTTTACAGCATAAGTCATGGGGTCTTGTCATCATCCACCTTCCAGATTAGCCTTTGGCTTAGTCACTTTCCTCCTCTAGCACCTAATAATGTGCATGGCACATAGGTGGTCTTGGTATGTCTTTATTGGAAGAATGGATGAATGAGTACAAAAAATTTAACTCATAGTCCATTAGTCCACAAAGGGTTTACAACTTGGTTGTAAGAAAAACCTAACTGCAAAAAGATTTAATAAATAAAATAGGACAAGATGATAATCCTAGTGCTGTTATCAAGAGGTATGTGATGGGGCGCCTGGGTGGCGCAGTCGGTTACGCGTCCGACTTCAGCCAGGTCACGATCTCGCGGTCCGTGAGTTCGAGCCCCGCGTCGGGCTCTGGGCTGATGGCTCAGAGCCTGGAGCCTGTTTCCGATTCTGTGTCTCCCTCTCTCTCTGCCCCTCCCCCGTTCATGCTCTGTCTCTCTCTGTCCCAAAAATAAATAAAAAACGTTGAAAAAAAAATTAAAAAAAAAAAAAAAAAGAGGTATGTGATAAAGGGCCAGAGAAGATGAGAGAAATAGATGCTGTGATGTTTCAATCCCTTACAGAAGCCCTGGGTTGGGGTCTTGCTATCCTTACTTAGAAGTGTGTCACCTTAGGGGCCCCGGGGTGGCTCAGTCATGTGAGCCTCCGACTTCGGCTCAGGTCGTGATCTCACAGCTCATGAGTTTGAGCCCCGCATCAGGATCTGTGCTGATAGCTCAGAGCCTGGACCTTACTTCAGATTCTGTGTCTCCCTCTCTCTCTGCCCCTCCCCTGCTCACTCTCTCTCTCTCTCAAAAATAAACATAAAACAAAGTTCATAAGAGAAGTGTGTCACCTTATAAAAATTATTCAAACTCTGAGTCTCAGTTTTCTCATCTGTGAATGGAGTTACCCCTCTGAAAGTCACAGGGATATTACCAGGATGAAATGGGATTATATATGCATATAGTACTTTGTAAACCACATCGTGTTATACAATGCAGGGTAACATTATTCTCAAAGGACTAACTGAAACAGTGGGGTAAAAAATTCAGGAATGTCAGTGTTTAAAAGGTCTAAGAAAAGATAAGCATGGCTTTTTTTTTTTTTTTCAGAGGTTTTGCCAATTAGCAAGAGATGAAATTAAGCACAGGATCCTCTTGATGGAACACTGGCCACCTCTGGGTCTGGAAAAAGGCCTGTATCTGATGATTCAGTCAGGACTTGGAGCCGTATGGCCCACAGTCCCCACAGCCTGGCCTGACTGTAACTTGTCAAAGTTCCATTTGTGTCCACTTTCATCCTTTTAACTGATGAGATCGTTGGGTGCTCTCTCTTCGGGTATGAAGGACTTAGATGTCAGTGCTAAAGAATGTCTTTCGGGGAAAGCTACCCAAGATGCTGTGTTGTCACCACCATCCTGCTGCCTGTAGATATTACAGTATGAGTGTTCATGGAGTCACTGATTCTGTGCAGAAACTGGCACTTCTGGAACCTTTACAGATTTGTGATGATTAAGATTTAGGGTGCGTTTTTTTTTTAGTTTTATTACTAATATTTTAAAAATTTTTTTAATGTTTATTTTTGAGAGAGAGACAGAGACCGAGTGGGAGAGGAGCAGAGAGAGAGAGAGAGAGAGAGGGAGACACAGAATCCGAAGCAGGCTCCAGGCTCTGAGCTGTCAGCACAGAGCCTGATGCGGGGCTTGAACTCACGAACCGTGAGATCATGACCTGAGCTGAAGTCGGATGCTTAATTGACTGAACCACCCAGGTGCCCCCAAAGCAGGCTTATAATACTTCTTAGCTTATAAGATTTTAAGATTTTTTGTTTATTTATTTTTGAGAGAGAGACACACAGCGTGTGAGCAAGGGAGGGGTAGAGAGAGAGGTAGACACAGAATCTGAGGAAGGTTCCAGGCTCTAGGCTGTCAGCATGGAATCTGACACGGAGCTTGAACCCATGAACCGTGAGATAACGACCTGAGCCGAAGTCGGACGCCTAACTGACTGAGCCACCCAAGTGTCCCATTTTTTTATTAATTATTATTCATAAAAGTTACTGTCCAACTTAAAACCATTTAGTAGGAAATCTTTGCATATTTTTGTATACCTCAGCTAAACAAGAAAATAATTATGCTTTGCTTTTTATTCTTTAATATTGCTTCCGCCTTTACCTGTCGCTGAACAAGTGTTAGTTGGAAAAGAAGAATGGTTTCTTGTCGTTTGTTTTTAACAAAACCTCCCTATTCTCACATTTCCTTTCTGTGGCAGAATGAGCTGCGTTAGCAAATTTTCCAGATTATTGTGGTACTTGCCGATGATCTGAGCATAGTTAAAATATTGAAATTGTGAGCTGTAAGGTCAAACTTGAACCTCTTGTGTGATTCTGCTATTATGCTGTGGGTGGGTTATGTAGAAATAATTGTGGTCCGTCTATGATGCATGCATGGTATTTTAGGCAGAAAGAATGTGGATGTGAATCGCTGTTGCTGGTTTTCTTTAAGACTCTCCCACTTCTCATGGAGAGAGATGGCAAGACTCCCAGAGTTAAAAAAGGAAATGCTTGGGTATTTTGTTGAGCTCCTCAAGAGTTAAAACGGCAGTGTTCATCAGCTGTTGTTCGGCCCTTGGATAGAGCGGATATGGGTGTGTGAAGGCAGAGAAGGAGGTGCCCCAGGATCCCTGGTGCTCCCACACCCTCTCTACACACCTCCAGCTCAACACTCAGCATGCTGGATTGCAATTCTCATGTTAGCTGAGGAACTGTTCCAGAGTAAAGGAAACTACAGAGAGGTGTCTTAGATCTAAGTGCAACAAGGGGTTCTGGATTGGAGCCCAGATTGGGGGGGGAAAAACATTGCCATAAATGATAGTGGGACAATTGGTGAAACTTAAATGTGGACTATATCCATTATAGGGGATAATATTATATAATTTTTAAATTTCCTTAATATAATTAAACCTTGGTCACATTGGAAAATGTCCTTATTTTTAGGAGATGCATACTGAAGTCTTTTGGGATAAAGGAACATGATGTCTGCAACTTACTCTCAAACGGTTATATATAAGGTGACAAAGGTTAAGAATTAGTGAATCTTGGTGAAATGTACGTGAGGGTACATTTTCAAAAATAAAAAGTTCAAAATGTTTATCTTTAAAAAAATTTTTTTTGTGTGTGTTTCTTTATTTTGAGAGAGAGAGAGACAGACAGAGCACAAGCTGGGGAGGGGCAGAGAGAGAGGGAGACACAGAATCCGAAGCAGGCTCCAGGCTCTGAGCTGATAGCACAGAGCCCGACGCAGGGCTTGGACTCAGGAACCATGAGATCATGTCCTGAGCCAAAGTCGGATGCTCAATGCACTGAGCCACCCAGGCGCCCCAAAAATGTTTACCTATTTATATCAATATCCTGCACTAGAACATTGGCTCCAGGAGGGAAGGGCCTGTGTTTTATCACCTTTGTTTAAGCTGCCAGATAAAATACAGGATGTCTAGTTAACTTTGAATTGAATAATGGGGGCATACTTATATCACTTACAGTGCTAAAAAACTGTGGTGAATCTGCAACTCAAAGTTGACTGGAGGTCCTGTATTTTTTTTTTTAATTCTTTTTTAATGTTTATTCATTTTGGAGAAACGGAGACACGGAGACAGAGCGTGAGTGGGGGAGGGGCAGAGAGAGAGGGAGACACAGAATCTGAGGCAGGCTCCAGGCTCTGAGCTGTCAGCACAGAGCCTGATGCGGGGCTTGAACTCACGGACTGTGAGATCACGACCTGAGCCGAAGTCGGATGCTCAACCGACTGAGCCACCCAGGCATCCCGAGGTCCTGTATTTTTATATGCCATATCTGGCAACTCTGCCCTGAACCAGCAAGTGTCCCTAGTAACAGCAGAGTGAGTGACACCTGGGACGTGTTCCTCTGTTATGGGGAATGAGTGATGTGTCTTTTCAGAATTCTGTTCTATAGCTCCTATTAGATAAAACCCCTTGTGTCTGAGCATGGAGCTGGAACTTTACCTGTTCTTGGACATGATCTCCATGTCCTTCTCTCTTTGATTGATCTTTTTCTCTTTGAGCTGCTTGGAGCTTTCTCCATTTCTCTATAGTTGGTGGAGTCAGCTGGGTTACATTTTATACTAAGTTACCCACATCCTGACACTCCTGACAGTTTTAAGATCTTCTCCTAACACACTTGAGTAGAATGGATACTGGAATCTATTTTGACAGCTGTTGGAAATCTAGGCTGTTGCTGCAGCAGGTTAAGGAGGTTATTTGTAACACTGATATTATTCAGTGAACTTTTTGAAAAGATGTGCACACTGTTCAGACAAATGGTATTTTATAGCATTTAAATGATTATGCTGTTCACAGTTAAATTATCGAATATAATGGTCTTAGGAATTCTATACTTCGTAATATTTTCCATTAATTTTCCCCACTGATGTAGTAATAGTGCATTACAATGTTCTCAATTACCAGTGCCTTCTAAAATGCAGGTGTGGAGTCTTTAAATACAGCTACTTTATTGCCAGCTGTCCCATTGATAACCTTCCCCTTCAAAGTGACCTTTAAGCAATTTCATAAAGAATGAATATTTATAGTATTTTGTTGTTGAGCTGCTAAAAGAGGGGTCTATGCAAGTAACAGGTGGCTTCAGTTGGCCTGCTTTCACTGAAATGCGATTCAAATAAAGCACTGCATTATTTTACCATTGGAATTGTGATTAAGTGCTAGACTGACTTCATTTTTGGCAAATTATGTTTCAGTGTTGAGGTTTGGGTTTAGGGTGGGGTGTCTTACATGTGCGGGAGTTGGAAAGCCTACAATAAGACATAGCAGCTGAGGGATAAAACATCCAGGGTCTTTATGCAGCAGAGGAATTTTTACCAGAGGAACTGTTCTACTGGGCTTTAGGCTTAAGGGCAACTGTTCAGATTAACCCTCTAGACTTGAATTTTCTTTTATCTAGGTTCCAAAGCACTGAAGAAGGCTCTGTCACATGAATGATCAGTACAGTGCTTAGCACCTAGTAGGCGCTCAAAGTAAAATTTGTTTGATGGAATGAACTAGATAATTATATTTGGGTTATTATTTAACTTTCAATATGATTTAATTACTTGAAATAGAAGATCTTTCAGTTACTGCCCTTTACCCAATTGCTTGGCAACACAATTGTTAACATGTTTTCTGATTAAAATAAATGTTCCAAGCTAAGTTTATACTAGATCAAATTATAATATAAAGAATTAGAAGCATTAAATGGATGAGATGGAATTTGACACAAAAGCTATTACTGAGAAGTCTATTTTATTAAGTATATTTTCTTCTGTGTCTGAAAAGATTTATCAAATTGTGCAAATCAGGTCCTAGCAAATTGGGTAGATGGGTTTTTAAAAAGACAGCATTCTTAGAAGAATTGCATTTCTATGATAGAAAAATTGAAAAAGGGAGAAAATCACATAAATAGCACCTATGATTCTGTTTCTCCTTTTATTGAATTTATAGTGTTCTTTCCTACCACAAATACATGAATAAATTTGTTTACACACATACACAGAATAAGGGCCATATGAACATATTGTAGTAGTATATATGTGTTTATATGCTGTTCTGTGAAAAAATATATTTAAACTGCCTTTTTAAACTGAATATGTCATTTGTTTATTACTGCGTTGCCATGAATTGTTTTACAGCAATGTTTTTAGTGACTGTATAGCATTTCATGGTATGGTTGTGCCTTACATGGTCATTTAGGTTTTTTCCAGTTGTTTGCAATGCTGTGATAACCATCCTTTACAGCGTGGTTATTACTTTGAATCTATGCCTGTAAATGCAGTTTCTGGGTCACACATTCTTAAAATTTTGCATACAGTGTGTTAGCCATGTTGTCCTTCTGAAAGTTTCACCCAGTGAATGTTCCCGTGAACATTTAAGTATTGACTTGCTGTACGTTTTCTACTATAGCTATTATTAAAAACAAACAAAAGACATCTTTAAAAATTTTTTTTAATGTTTATTTATTTGAGAGAGAGAGAGGCAGAGCATGGGCGGGGGGCAGAGAGAGAGGGAGACACAGACTCCGAAGAAGGCTCCAGACCCTGAGCTATCAGTACAGAACCAGATGCAGGGCTCAAACTCATGAACCACGAGATCATGACCTGAGCTGAAGTTGAATGTTCACCTGACTGAGCCACCCAGGTGTCCCCAAAACACATCTTTTTGATAGGCTCTTATTATTTTCAGGTGCCTTTCTTTGATGATACTTTTTCCTATATTTATGGTACAGTTGTGGTTTTTATTCTCTGTGTCCCTTTTCCATTAGCACATTTGTTTTTACTTTCTAATTTATGAGCACTCTTTATTATATATATGGGTTTTTTTCTTAACATTTTTTATAATGTGACCATGTTGAGGTGTGTTAAATTTTGATGCAGTCTATTGGTAGGAAAACGACTTTTGAGAGCAAGTGATATTTCTATGCAAAGTTTGTCTCCCTCTTTGTGGTGTCATTTACTTTTCCAGAAGGAAAGAAGAGGTAACTGCTCGGTTTTACTTTAATCCTCTCCGGAAGGTTTTAAGTTATTAAAACGTATACAGCTTATATATTAAGAATCAAGACATTTCTGTATTTGCATTGTCTTTTTGAACAGTATGTTGAAGAGCTCGAATTAGTACTTTTATCCTAGAAAGTTCTCATTTTAGAGTTTGTTCTGGGGTGCCTGGGTGGCTCAGTCGGTTAAGTGTCAGACATCAACTCAGGTCATGGTCTCGAGGTTCATGACTTTAAGCCCCATGTCGGGCTCTCTGCTGACTGCTGGGAGCCTGGAGCCTGCTTCAGATTCTGTGTCTCCCTCTCTCTCTGCCCCTCCCCCACTCATGCTCTGTCTCTCTGTCTCTGTCTCTCTCTCAAAAGTAAGTAAACATTGAAAAAAAAGTTGAACATACAGCTGTATACAAGGCATAGCCTCTTCCTTGATTTGAAAGCACAGTACATTCCTTTGATATTTTAGCTATGATATATGTTTTTCTTTTTTAAAATTTGTTTATTTTGAGAGAGCATGAGTGTGAGTGGGGGAGGGGCAGAGAGAGAGGGAGAGAGAATCCCAAGCAGGCTCAGTGCTGTCAGAACAGAGCACAACTGGAGCTCAGTCCCACGAACTTTGAGATCATGACCTGAGCCCAAATCAAGAGTCAGATGCTTAACCAGCTGAGCCACCCAGGTGCCCCTTAATCATAACATATCTTAACATTAGTTTTCAAGTAAGACAGGAATTCCCTTTGGTTGCTCTTTTCCTAGATGTCTGCACGGATCACTTCATGTACTTCAGGTCCTCATATTCTCCTCAGAGAAGCCTTTTTGACCACGCTCTCTAAACCCCTTACCCTAATTTATTTTATGCATGATGTTCATCAGTGTACAATGTATTACATTATATATGTTTGTCATCTGAACCCCACACTAGAATGTAAAGTCCATGAAAGAAGGGTGTTGTTCATTTTGTTGACTGCTTTCCCCCAGCATCAGAAAGAGAACATCACATATTGCAGGCATGCAATAAATATTTGTTGGATAAATTATTTCACTGAATATTTCCTTACCTGTGGTGTGGTTGGCACTGTGGGTGGTGATATGTGCTATGAAGAAAAGTAAAGCAGGTTAAGGAGACAGAGAGTTCTTGAAAATGTCTATTTTAAAAGGGCCTGGGTTGTAAAAGGTGGATAGACACTGATAAGGCAGGCTTATCTTCCCTTTTCTTCCTCATAAGGGTCTTTGGGTCCTCCCCCCTCCTCTCTAAGTTGTGTTGGGGCCGCTCTGTCCGTTGTGCTGAGTCTCTCAAAGGAGTAACATTACATTCTTTTCATGCCTCACTCCAAGTTGACCTTCCCACTTGAATGGCATGAAAACCCAAATGTGGTCAACTCTTGGATGTTGTGTTTCCTAGACTCCCAGGTAACATGTTTTGCAGTAGCTAACTCCTTCCAAAAGTAGCCAAAGGCTACCTTAGGCGTTGAGAGATAGTCAAATGTTAATAAGGGCTTACAGATACTTTTTATTATCGTTTTCATTTTCTGTTCATATGATTCTGAACTTAATTTCTTTGACAAGTGCATCTTAGATGTATCTCTTTCACTCAGTTGAATAGCTTGTCATTCAAATCTTCTGAGATCTCAATTAGCATCTCTTAAAGGCAGAGGGGTTGCACCCCAGAGAGGATGGATGAGGGACTGTTTTTTGGTTATTGCCACGACTGGATTTTAGCACCTGTGGGTAAGATACCCAACATCCTACAATGGAGGAGACAGCCATGCCCATGGAGAAGTTGTCCTGCCCAGAATGCCAGTGGTACCACCAGCAAGAAATGCTGATTCTATCCCAGTGGTTCTCAGCAAGGGTGGTTGTGGCTTCTAGGGGGTACTTTAGAAATTTGTGGGATGCTGCTGTTTTCACAGCATTACAGGATAGTTTGCTACTGGCATTTAATGGACGAGGCCAGTGATGCTAGAAATCCCGCAAAGCATAGGGCAATTGCCCACCCCGGAGAATTGCCCCACATCCCCCTCGACATTCAAATGTCCACCGGGCAACAGAGACGTGAAAAGCCCTGTTGATAATTATCAGAGCCTACAACCAACTTTGGATGAAAAAGATCTTTTTTGCACAGTTTAAGTAGATGGCAGTGCGTATTCTGTTTTCTTTGAGACTTTCCCAAGTATTGCTTCCCACGTTGGCACCATCACTTGTGGTTTGTAGTTGGCATATAAGTGCATGTGTAGCTTTGCATAGTGATTGTAGTATAGAGGCAAGGATCTGACCACTTCATTACGTCTTTTAGAGACCTCATGCCTAAAAGTGTACGTATTATAATGTATGTTACACCATTATAAATTATTTTTCTTTTATTTCTTTTTATATCATTTCTAGGCCATAACATTGATTTCCTAGAATTATATGTAGATTAGGCGAGATTACCTGTGATTTTCATTACAAGATTATAAAAGGGGCCTGGAATCTGATGAGGTTGAAATCCTTCACTCTAACCTAATTTGGCAGCCACATTTCTCACTATTCTGCATGAACCCTGTTTCAGCCAAAGTGATTGCTGTGATTTTCTTTTTCCCTCATGTATGCCTTAAACTCAAACTATCCCTCCTCCTCCAAGTTCCTTCTGTCTCCCCCCCTCCAAAAATCCCACTCATCCATCAGAGCCCCATTTCAGGCTGCCTTATGAGGTCATCATTCCTGAACCACTACAGCTCTGTGATTTCTTTTTTTTTTTTCAACTACTGTAGCACTTGTAAGAGCTCCTCATTCAACACATGTCTACAGCCTGGTAGCATGACATGTCTTTTTATGGTGAAGTTATCTCCTCAAATAGCTTATAAGCTCCTTCCACATGGTCAACTTGATTTGGTCTTTTGATCCCATGCGGTGTCTGAGAACGCATCAGGTGTAGGCAGCTCATTCTCCTTAGCTATGCTCTCTTGTTTTCTTTCCTTTCCCAAGTACGAATTCTTCCGTCATTTTGCTGGTTACAGAAGTAAAACACATTCACTGTTAAGGCATTTTTAACCATGGAAAAATAAAAGATGAAAATAATTATTGATCTGCTATCCAGAGCCTCTCATTGCTATTATTTTAGAGCATTTCCTTCTAGGCTGTCTTCTCTGTGTACATGTATGTTTTTTACAAAATTAGAATTATGTACTTTCTATAGTTTGTATTTTGCTCTCCCTACCCATTGAGCTTAATGTTGTATCATGAGCATTCTCCTATGTCACTAAATGGTTTTAGAAAACATTTCTCTGAAACACGTTTTATGGAAAATTTAGGCATAGAAAAAGTAGAAAATATGATAAATGCTTAATTACCCAACATTCAGCTTCAGTAATTATCAATAGTATGCCATTCTGAATATGTCGTTTATAATGGATGCATCCCGTTTCATTGTTTGGATGATACATAATTTATTTAACCATTTCTCTGTTATTGGAAATTTCGATGATTTCCAGTTTCCTATAATTATAGATGCTTCTATTTTTGCACTTCTAGTCATGATTATTACTCTTGCTGTCTGGAGAAACTAATTTCTTCATGATTAAGTAATTCTGATTATTATTAGTTTTGTATTCTAAGATTTTTATTGTATTTCATATGTGTGGCTGGCTTCACTATCATTTTTCTTTTCTCCATCCATCAGGTATTTTTTGCATGAGCCAGAACAGGTCTCAAATGAATTACAATAACAAGTCTTGTTCCTTTATTCTTCTTTTAGAGACACCCCCCTCCCCAATTGGCAATGTAAGAGAGGATGGCACTTACTTTCTAGATACCTTAAGAGGCAAGCACAAGAAGAAAAGAGAAAATGGTTTCAGGAGAAACAGTATCTGGTAAAATATAATCTTTACCCAGTGGATATGTATTTTTTAAACGCTCATTTTTGTGGGGCACCTGGGTGGTGGCTCAGTTGGTTAAGCGTCTGACTTTGGCTCAGGTCATGATCTCACAGCCCGTGAGTTCCAGCCCCGCATCAGGCTTTGTGCTGACAGCTCAGAGCCTGGAACCTGCTTTGAATTCTGTCTCCCTCTCTCTCTGTCTCCCCTCCCCCACCCCCCACTCTCTATCTCTCTCAAATATAAACATTAAACAAAATTTAATGCTTAATTTTGCTTAATTTTGATTGAAAAATTGTCCCCTCTTAAAGGATGAAATGGTGACTGTCTAAAGTGCACCTGAACCAATATTTACAAGTGTATTTCTCCAGCTGATAGAAGTGTATTTTAACAAGTATATTTGATATTTTAAAAACACAGCATCTTTAAATGGAGAGTGCATTGTATTATTTTTTCTATTTTTTTTTAAAGTTTATTTATTTTGAGAGAGAGTATGCGAAGGGGAGGGGCAGAGAGAGAGAGAGAGTCCTAAGCAGGCTCCACACTATCAGCACAGAGCCTGGCATGGGGTTTGAACTCACAAACCATGAGATCATACCTGAGCTGAAACCAAGAATTGGACACTTAACCGACTAAGCCACCCAGGCGCCCCAAAGAGTCCCTTTTAAAGAGGTACTTCCCTTAGATCTGACCCATTGTAGGCCCTGGTAGGATGAGCAAGTGGAGAATTAGATGGTCCTGGTTCTGATGGGATTTCTTCTGTAGCATCTGCTGAAATTTCTACACCAGGTCATATACACGAAGATGAGTCATGTGCCTACATACTCTAAGAAAATGTCTTCGTTTCTTCTAATACAGAGTAAAATATGGTCGCTGTAAAAAAAAAAGAGAGAGAGAGAGAGAGAAGGTTTTCAGAGATTATAACAGAGATGTATAGAAAAGTGAAAGAAAGTGCAAGTCTCCCATAACCCATGCCCCTTCCCACTGGATGACCACTGTTAGCGGTGCTGTATCATTTTGATTTCTCTAGGCCCATATTAACATATATTATCTGCATAATACACAGAACAAAAATGGTGCTTTTTAAAATGCTAGTGTAATCAGGAATTTTGAAGTCTACAGGTCACATAGAGGTTAGAGGTAAAATGGAAGTAGAAATAACAGGACAGAACGGGTTATGTATGGAAAACTATAGCAGAAGAAGAAGCTTAAGAAAAGGAAGGAGTAAGAGCCCAGTAATGAAGACAGTAGAATCTTTGCATGTGAAATCCCACTTTGTGCATTCGTTAAAAAAACCTACTCTGTGCTATGAACTATGTTCAGTATTAGAAATACCAACCTGTGAAACTGGCCCCTTTCACTCTTTGGTGTTTTGCACATCTTTTCCATCCATCTGCAATGCCTTCCTCTCTTCTATCTGACAACATCTCTCTCATCCTTTATGTCCAACCCTAAGGTCACTTCTGATGTCAAGCCTTGTTAGCCTTACACACTGACTCAGCAGATCTTTCCCTGAAGTTCTTCTCACATTTGAACACATCTCCACTAGAGCGTTACTCATTGTGCTGTAAATACACAATAACATAGATGTTGAATTCCTTGAGGTCAGGGTCCTCATATGTTCGTGACTTCAGAGTCCACATGAATACATAGTTGGTGCTAAATATCAGTCGATCAAGAGATAGAGCATATATTGAATAAATGATTAAGTGAACTAAAAACCTGTGTGGACCAAAATCTTTACGTTCCTAACTACAATACAAGGAGTCAATGAACATATTAAGAGGAATAGAGGGACAGTGTGATGTCCTTCTTAATAGAGACTTTAAGTGAATGATACTTGGGTATTTAGGTAATTGGATTAAGCAGAACACCTGAAAGTATTTAATGGGATTAAATGGGAATAAAAACTTCACTATAACATATCTTAGTGGCATATCTCATTCAATCTTATTTGAAAATTGTTAATCGTCATATGTGGGCATTTTAAGAAGATAGAAGGAAAAGATCTTTGCCCCATGAGCCTGTATAATTTCCAAATTGTATTTTTTTGGGAGGATACTGTTTTTTGCTTTCCAAGTTAATAGTTTGAGAGTGGGACTGCTAATCTAAGGATTTTAGTAATTCAGAACTATGATTTAGAAACCAGAGTTTGTGTAAAGTTCAAGAAATAATATCTTTTCAACCTAGAAAAAAATAGAGTCAAGGTTGCCTTTCTAGCAGATCTCTTTCCTGTATGGAATTCGACTCACAGGTCTGGAAGAGAGGGATCGTGATCTCATCTGTTGGATATTATAAGTAGACCACGGTATGTGACCTGAGAAGATGGATCGGTCAGGTCCTGACAGGTAAGACATGTCTTCCTTGAAAGGGAAATGGAGGCAATAAAGTGACCACTAACACAGCTTTAGGCAGGGGTCAGGGAGATCCACAAGCATCCTAGAGTTAACAACAACAGAAAGTCATTACCCTCCAAGCTGTAGTATAGGGCCACTGACAGGAGCTGTGGTCATCGGGGAAAGATCATAGTCACTGCCAAAGCAGTCCAAGAGGGCAGGAACCAGGACGATAAGTAGCCCACCTTTCTCTTCCCTCCATTTAGTTTCCTGCTGACCATCCCATTGGGTGACCCAAATGGACCCCAGGGAGCAGGGAGCCAAGAGATGTACTCAGAGGAGAGTACACTCCTGGAGCATAGAACAAGGTGAAAAGTGGGGCAAATGGAGACTATCTAGCCAGTGGGGAAAATCTTCAAGTTATGAAAAGTGGCCTTCCCTGTCCATGGCATTCATGTGTTCATTTGCAGAGTTAACTGGTGTGCCTCATTTGTTAGGATTTTTTTGTTTTCAGACTGACCTCTAGATCAGATGTTTTGAAGGGGAGCCCCATGCAGAAGTGTTTTGTTTGGTTCACACAGCATTTTCTTTAGAAAGCCAACAAACAACAAACTATATTGCCTTTGGGAGAGTCACATCAAAATTTGAGTTTCATACATCTTTTGACAAGTGGAAAATTTAGCAGCACCAAACATGCATTCCTACATGGGAACTATCTGCTAAGCATAGTAGCAACTGCCCCTTTAGACAGGTAGGAACTCTTCATTTTGCCTCAATCCCCATCACTCCCTATTGTGGTCTTAAGCCCACATGGCTTCTGCCTGATCCCTGTAGACATTTGAGTCTGTGACCCCTGGCCGTAACAAAGCACTTTAGAGAAGGAAGGATAGATAGATAGATAAATCACACTTAATCTAGAAAGACAGTGAGCTCTGTCTTGGAAGATGTACTTCTCTACAAAGGGAATAAAGAGACAGGGAGATTGATTAATCTTGTCCCTGGAGACACAGTCTGAGTGTTTGTTGGACTCCCTAGGAAGAAAGTTTTGCATAGATGCATGAAGTTCAGTTTGATTTTTTAGGTCAGTCTCTGTGTTTACCTTTAAACTTTTAATTCTTTTTCATAGAACAAAGATTGTCGAATGGAATATGTTCCAGCTTATTTCTTATTTCAGTCCAAAAGCATGCTAGGGAAAAAGACTGAAATGAGAAATAAAGAAAAGGAGAGAGAGAGAGAAAGAGAAGAAGCAGATGACCTGTAATCTACTGATACAAACAATATTGTTAGCAACATCCCATTCTTTACAGTTTGATGCACTTATCCTGATTTCTTTCACATAAGTTCCTAGAAGAATTGCCGGGGTAATGCACATTTCAATTTTTGATAGACGTTCCCAAATAGTATATGTGTTTTTAAGACCTTTAATTCTTATTGTCAAATTGCCATATATATCTGGAATAATAGCCAGTAAGTACTCAAATAAGGACTTAAAACCCAACATAAAGGCAGTCTGTTAGATGTTTATGACAGAAACAGACTACATTTTTACCTACTAGTACTATATATTGTAAATCATTTCAGCACTTAAGTTTTGGAGTTTTTTTAAGCCCCTAGTGGCTCAGTAGGCAGAGCATATGACTCTTGATCTCAGGGTTGTGAGTTCAGCCCCACACTGGGTATAGAGATTACTAAAAAAAAAAATTGGGGCACCTGAGTGGCTCAGTCGGTTAAGTGTCCGACTTCAGCTCAGGTCATGATCTCACGGTCCGTGAGTTCAAGCCCCGTGTCGGGCTCTGTGCTGACAGCTCAGAGCCTGGAGCCTGCTTCAGATTCTGTGTCTCCCTCTCTCTCTGCCTCCCCTGCTCGTGCTCTGTCTCTCTCTGTCTCAAAAATAAAGTAAAAACTTTAAAAAACAAAACCCTGTAGATAAGATAGAGACCAGCTATTTTGCATGGTAAAATTTTTTTCTCTGCACTGTGAGAAGATTAAAAAAAATACTATATTGCTTAGACTGTATCAAGAGAAATGGGCTCTAATCTCTATGATAAAAAATTAAAATTAGAAGAGCTGAGTTTTAATTCTGGCCCAGCTGTTTCCCTGTGTATATTGATCTTGGACTGGTTAGTTGACTTGTCTTAATCTTCTCATCTACCCAGTGGGGAAAATACCATAATTGACTCAGAGTGTTATTGTGAGAGCTAAATAACACCATTGATGAAAATATGTTTCATAAACTTCAAAGCAATATACACATTTCTTGATATCATTAGTAACAATAGTGGTACTGTTCCTAAGTTTTTTCTGATATATAGTTCCTTCTGGTTATTCCTCATATTATAGATAAATTAGTTGGATGGACTTCCTCCTGAAACTGTGTGCCTCTTTTTCTTCTTGAAACATTGGATTTCTCTATCTGAAAGAAAAATTTCATGAGAATTTATGGGCTTGTAGTCTTGGAACTTGGAGAGAAGAGGCACATAGTCCTGCATATTCCCAGGTCATTAATCCTACTTTTAATTCTGCTCCCAACCTCGTACCACATCATTTCCTAATGCCCAACTGCAGTGAGTAATAATAACCTTTGGGCAGATCACATTTCAATTTTAAAATCCAGGAAGCGAAGCTGTGCTTTGGTATTTCTCCTTTTTAAATTATAGCTAAATGTCCCTTTTCTGTTTTTAAGCAAGTTAGATGCCTGGTTTCTGCCAGACCAAAGGGAAGCCAGGCCCCTCCTGTGTCTATACCACTGTCATAAACCCAGACAGTCTGGGCTTATGAGGTGGCTAGTTATGAAATAATGATTCGGCATTAAATACCCCTCACCTGAAATTAAGATCTTTGGAAGATGTTTTCCAGGGTTTTGTTGTGGTGGTTATTGCTTTTGTTTTTCTTTTTTATATTTGTTCCTATAAGATCTTTATTATGAAGTTCACCCAGTACTTCCATTGACCTAGCTGCTTAGAATCCGGAGAGTTGTCAACAGGATATATTTTCTCTCAGAATTTGTTATTCTGCTGGAACCATGCTGCAGTGTTTTTGTGACTGAGTTAGCCATCAGATAACCCCTGCCCTTAAATTTCTAGACTAAAATTGTTTCTTTCTGTTGTTCAGAACTCTGGATTGGTATCTCTCAAGTAAGTATTTAGCATGTACAGGTTATTGAAAGCTTGCTACTGGAAAATAATAAGGGTCTTGCCTGTAGGAGCCATTATGGAAGGTGAGAGCCCCTTTCCTGGTAAGAATTCAAGTCAAGACCTTTCATTTCCCTAACAGAACATCAGCTGATAGTATGTGTATGATGCACTTGAAATGCTCACCAGCAACCTGAATCCTTCCTTGAGGAAGACCATTTGCAGAGCAGGTTAGTCATCAGTTGCTGTAGATTCTCGAAGAGCTTCCTTTTTATCATATTAGCACCAGTCAACAGCTTGCTTAGACTGTGTTCGCCCAGCCACGCACAGATACACTATGTTAACCAGCCATGCACAGATATGCCTTTACTGAGCTGCATTTCAGTATCTGGGCTTTGGCTTCTAGCAACAGACAAAGGAAGAAATGGCCACTTGGCTTCAGCCGAAATCACCATTCCTTCTTTCTAACTTACTTTATGGAGGGACTATGCCGTAAATTCCTCTTTGAGCTCAGCAGTAGAAAATGGACGTTCCTTCCGACAAATCCATCTGCTTCCATGTTTACGAAATTGAGAATTCATAACCTATCATGTTTCCTTTTTAGCTTTGTTTTCCTAAGCTCAGAGCCAAAATTAGTGCTTCGTTACAATAGCTCTCATCTCTACTTCCTGGTAGTTATCTCCTCTTTCTTCCATGTGGATTAGCTCTTCTTTTCTTTATTTCAGTTATCCTGTACATGTGTTTATTTTAAGCCATTTTAAATCCTTTATGGAAGTAGGTAGAGTTCAGATTATAAATAAAATGGTATCACTTGTATTGTTGTCACAGTCACACTATTGATTTATGTTTGGTATTAGTCTCCAGCTTCCCTCTGAACTTCTCCTTTATCCTTTTTGATTCACTCATATTTGGATGGGGATGAAAAACCAGAATATGAGCAAAAGAGGAATATGATCCTCAACAGAAACCTGGCAACATTTTTACAGTTTGAAGTTATAAGGCCCACTGAACAAATATTTTGATTTTCACGTGAATCAAAGAGTTATCGCTTGTCTTAGATACAGCATAGTGGTTACAGTGTTTGGTTAGTGGATTTTGTTGAGGTTAAATAGGGGACTTCATGGCCAAGGTCTCCCCTGCAGTCTTCAGTGTTAGAATTATAAAGCACTTTTCAGTTGAAACCCATATATGGGTTTAGAGTTGCTGTTTTAGGCAGGAACCAAGGCTGATGAGTTGGATAATAGAGTCTGACCTTTCAGACTCTCTAATGTCACTATCCATAAAAACTAATGTTTGGGCACTGGAGTTGTAAAGCTACCGTTTGGCTAGAGTGACTTAAAGACTTTAGGATAAGATGATGGTTCTAGGTCATTGGGTAAAAAAGAAAACTCCAAAGGCATCTGGCAATAATGGCGGAGAGAATATCGAGCAAAACCTATATAGAAACAAAGGAGAAAGCAAAAGAGAGACAGCAGAATCCTGAGATCCAGGTAGTATCACAGACTTCCTGTCTTCTCTCACTGAGTCTTAGCTGGGCCCAGGGAGGGCCTGTGATTTAGAAGGGTGTGTGGGACAGCTGGTCATAGCTTAGGTCACCATGGAATTAGTGTCTTCTTTACTTGGAATGTCTTCCCAGGTCTGGACCATTCCTTTAGAATAAAGTGAAAAATCATTGTTCAAAGAGCACGTCGATGTGCTGCTGCTTTATTTTAAACTCCAAGTAATGTATTTATTTGCCTATTGCTAGAATACTGCCATTTTTAAAACAAAACAAAACAGAATGGCACAGACAGTGGCTTTCAAGGGTGAAGATACTTCCCTTTGTGTCTGTTCTAGTCAAGTCTCTTCCGCTTTCATGGAACAGAAACCATCGTGAGCTAGCTTAAGGAAACGGGCTTAGTGCAAAACAAATATATACGTATGTTCTCAGAGGAGTGATGTGCGACTTCCTTGGTCAAGAACCTTCCCAACCTCAGGGTTGCAAGAATTGGGATATTTTGGGGACTCAAGATGGCTACTTTCTTGCTTTCTCTTTTACTTCATTGTGTTTGTCAGGCTAAATGTCTAGGTCCTTTTTACTTCGAGTGCAGACTGGGGATCGGCAGCATGGACATCACCTGCAATCTTGTAGAAATGTGGAACCTCACGCCCCGCCCCAAATCCAAATTGGCATTTTAACAAGACCTGCTGGTGATTCGTTTGCACAGTAGGATTTGAGGAATACTGGTGTAGGTGTCCCTGGCTACTTATAGGGTTGTTCCCTTTAATCAGGTGCCCTCTCCAGTGTCCTCATCCTGGATGAGGGACTGGGTGGGCCTTGTGACAAGCAAGAACATGGCTGCGGCTGTGGGAAGGAGAGACCAGACTGGCTCATCTCATTCAGTGCCTAAGACTTCCTTTAATTTGTAGCACCTGTCACGACCATTGTGGTTCCCAGTGGTATCCCAGTGGCATTCCCAGTGGTATCCCAGACCAAGCTGATAGAGAAATCTAGCGATTTATTTAAAAGTAAATAAAATGAGTTGTAGTGCCGTGACTGCTTTAAAACGTCATTGTCTTATTTATATCTCACTTTTCATTGGCTCAAAGATAGTTAAACGTGAAAACAGTGTAGAATAGGTATAATTTAGGCAGTTGTATGAATATGAGTTTTTAACTATGACAGAAATGTACTCTGATGATTGAACAATAGCTATCTCTTGCTTCCAGCTAGCAGACACTGATCAGTGCTAGTGTTTACAAAGCTTGTGGTGCCCAGCTCCGTCTGGAGTCCAGCGTGCATAACTCTGGCTCCCATCATGCCCGTTAGCCTGTGAAATTGATTTTTTTAAATGGTTATACAGGTCTTTGGCCTATAGCCAACTGTATGACTGAGCAAGTGAGTCCCATTTTCAGGACTGTTCTGTGAGTAAGTTAGATCCTTCAAGGACTCATGTGTGTGGATCAGTTATTCCCCGGGGCACATACGGCTCTTTTCCAATCTGGTACATTTCACGTCCTAGAAAACATTTTCTAAAAAAGGGGAACTTTTCTATCTCCATTAGTTTATTTTAAAGAATGTTTTTGGGTTTTTTTGAAATTTATTTTCTTTTTTATTAAGACAATTTTTTTAGAGCAATTGAAGCTTTACAGGAAAATTGAGTGGAAGGTACAAAGATTTCCCATATATCCTCTGCCCTCACACACTATTATCTTATTTGAATGCTTCATTCCCTTGGCTTGCCCTTGCTGACCATAATTGTTTAAGGCATGATTAGCTGTTTGCTCCTTGCTTGGCTGGTGTTTTAAGGTGCTGATTTCTTCCCTCTCAGTAACCGTTTCAGTAAAAATGGTGGATTTTCATATTGCCTTTTAAATGGAATAGGTCTCTGTAAGTCACATTGTACGTTTCTCTCTGAATTTAATGAAGACACAAATTAAATCTGTATCTTTATTGAAGCAATTCAGGTGATGAGAAAGAGGCTCTTGAATCAAGAAAGAAAGGAAGTACCAGGGGTGATGTCAGATACAGAGAGACTTAGGGCATTTTTCTGATATACAAAATGAGCTTCAGTGCTAAGAAAACTGCCAGCTCTGAATAAGGAGTTGATGGTGTGTCCATGCAAGATCGACTTATTTTTAATTTTTTTTCTGGGACATAGTTGGAAACCCATTAGATTAGATGGTCTTTAATCTTTTGTAGTCTGAAATTTTATGAACTCTCAAACGTTGTTTATAAATCCGAAATGGAGAGAAAAAGGGTTCCCTGCCTTAAATTTATATTCTGTCTAATATTCACTTTAAAGTTTGAATGCCCATTGCACTCTGATCTTTTTTTAAATTATGAAATCTATCACACGTACAAAAGAGTATATCACATTTAGGTACCGTTAAAGATTAATATGATGAACGCCCCTGTGCCTACCACCCAGACGAAGAAATAGAAGGTTACCAGTGTCTTTGAAGTCGTCTCTGCTAATGTGCTTTTCTAGACTGCTTTCATGTGCCTGCAGTGTTTTATTTGTGAGCACTGGTGTCAGTGAATACCAAGCAAGAGAGGCCGTTTCACCTCATGCCCAAATGTTTTTCATGTTTCCATTCTGTCTGATACTGGACTTGAACACAGTTAAATTCTGCCTCTTAGAAACTGATCTTTAACAACCTAATTATCCTGCTTAAAAATAATAGCATCATTCATGATTTTAATTTTCCTGTTCATGTGGCAGTTATAGCAGTGGTGGCATTCTGCACACAGGAGGAGTATCCATCAGCTTGAGTTCCTGCTGTAGAGAAAGCAAGGTTCCTGGAAGCTGAAAATCCATCCAGGCCCTGGAGAAAGCATAGGTAGTGGAAACTGTCTTCAAACTATTTTTTTAATGTTTACTTATTTATTTTGAGAGAGAGAGAGAGAGAGAGAGAGAGAGAGAGAGAGAACACAAGCAAGGAGGGGGCAGAGGGAGAGGGAGAGAGAGAATCCCAAGCAGGCTCCACACTCAGTGAGGAGCCTGACACGGGGCTCCATCCAATAACCGTGAGATCATGACCTGAGCTGAAATCAAGAGCCAGATGCTCAACCGACTGAGCCACCCACGTGCCCCAGTAGAAACTATCTTTATCTATTTTATTTGTTTTTTTTTTTAATAATTTTTTGAAGTTTCTTTGTTTTGATAGAGAGAGAGAGTGAGAGAGACAGAGAGAGGTGGGGGGAAGGGCAAAGAAGAGAGGGAGAATCCCAAGCAGGCTCCATGCAGTCAGTGCAGAGCCAGATGTGGGGCTCGAACTCACAAAACCGTGAGATCATGACCTGAGCCAAAATCAAGAGTCAGACCCTTAACCAACTGAGCCACCCAGGTGCCCTGGGAAACTATCTTTAAATCATCAACGTTAAGCCCACCAAATGTGCCATTATTTTCTAGATGCATTAAAGACAGGGACATTAAAGTTCTACCCTGTCATTTCTGAATAGATTTTTTGTTGTCACCTAGAGTTCCAAAGAACCAAGGTTGGATGCATATATTTAATAACTATGTGCTTTGGTAAAAATCAGAGTTTTGGAAAAGAGGGTGTGAAGGACATTGAATAGTTATTAAATTGCATCATTTAAAAATGGGCAGGGAGACCTCACAGTGATGCAGATGCCTAATATGACAATTCTCAGGAGGCCTTGTGGAATGCCCATCCTGCTGGAGGTCTGGGCTCATGGCCAAAGGCAATGGTTCTTTTTTAGAAATGACCAAAGCTAACATTGAGTGTGTGCTTCCTGTGTGCCAGGCATTGTGTTAAGTGTCTCATAGCAACTGTATTGATTAGGTACTATCATAAATGGGGAAACTGAGGCCTGCCAGGGTTGCAGAAGTCACTGTCTCTCTTAGAGTCTCATAAAGAGAGCATTGCATACTGGGTAAGAGGATGAATGTTGGGGCAGACCATTTTGGGTTCACGGCGCACTCAGCCACTTACTAGCTCTGTGACCTTGGGCAAGCTAACTTAACCCCTGTGTGCCTCAGTTCTCATCTGTCAGGCCTTCCTCTTAGGATGGTGTTCAGGATTAAGAAGTAATAACTGTGTAGTACTTGGTCCAGGGCATGTCATATAGTACATGTTTAACAAAGTTTAGCTAATTTGCAGAAAGTGAAAGAATCAGTGTTGAGCATTTCTCTGAGTCTGCGAGTACTCAGATATTTTAGTATTTTAGAAAATAACTTGTTTCTTATTATGTTTGTTATAGAGCAGTTAGAAAATATATAGAAATAAAACAAGAAAAAACTTTATCCAACTATCCAAACATAATTTCTGTTAATATTTTGCTTTTATTTATTTGAGAGAAGAGAGGGAGGGGCAGAGAGAGAGGAAGAGAGAATCTCAAACAGACATAGAGCCCCACGTGGGGCTTGATCTCACAACTTGTGAGACCATGATCTGAGCCAAAATAGGAGTTGAACGCTTAACTGACCGAACCACCCAGGGTGCCCCTTAGCTCGGTTTTCTTCTGCACTGCTTTAATATTACTGTGATCATTATCATACTTTATAAATAATTTCACATCTTTTTATACTTAAAATGATAATATGATATGAGTATTAGCATTATAATATCTTTATAAATATAATTTTAATGACCATCATAATTTCCATATTGCTCCATTGTTGGTATTCATTATTATAATTAATGTTTCCTTAAACATATTTGTGAATAAACTATATTTTCTTAAAATAGATTGGGCATTAAGCAGATACATAGGTATATATAACTTTAAAAAACTATTGTACAGAATTAACACATTTCCACTGTAACTTTACATGTACATTTCTTTCTTTAAAAGAAATCTGTCTTAACAACATTCTTGTTAGTTAGAAAAAGCAAGTTATCCTTAACTTAGAATGAAACAGTAATGAACTCATGTCAGTAGGTATTTATTAGCCCATTTTTACCTTAGAACTGTTCTAAGGACTAGCAGGGTGATGAAGTTGTAAAAAAGTTTAAAGATCATCCCCACCTTTTAGGAGATATGAAGCATGTATTTTCCAGTATAAGGAAGAGATCTGATCTTTATCTGCCTTAATTCTGAGTGTGTGTGTGTGTGTGTGTTCATGCACTCTTTTGCAACACTGCTTCCTGCCACAGGCTTACTTCATGTGGTTTCTAACAGAGTTCAAGATTAGGGAGCACCTTGCCATCCTGATTGGCCATCACAGATTCGTATGAAGTCCATGTTTACAAGCTGTTTGCAAAATGTTGCTTGGTGCTGCTTAATCTGTGGCATGTGCCTGCTTCTAACACGTCCCCTCGTGGGAGGCAGAGCTGAGCCTGGGGAGGGAGCGTGCCGCCTGCACTGTCATGCTGGGTGTGAGGCTGCCTCTGAGGCAGGCACAGTAACCTCGGAAAGATGAAGGACACAGGCCCTGTTTGGTCTCTGTGCTCTAGAAATCAGCACTACACTGTCAGCATTCGTTCAGCACGTTTCTTGGAGGTTTTCTGTGAAATGTCTTCTCATAATGTCTGTTTTAAAGGTTTAGTTTTCAAAGTCCAGAGAGATTTAGTGACCCTGATGGTTCCTAATTCAGCATGCTATGTGGTGCCTGGCGCCACGTTTTTATACCCCCTCCTTTATTCAGTTCTTTCCTTTAGTGGCTGAAGACGATCTAAGGCTTGTGGAAATGGCTGCAGAAGGTGTATGGGTGGTCAACACATCTTCACATATTTGCCAAGACCGTCTTTGGTTCTGTCCCCAAAGAGAAAGGACCTGAGTCTACTTTAGAGGGAAATTCCTCTCTGGGTTGTGTAATCATTCATTCTTGCCTGCTGGAGGCAGAGGTGGAGTGTTGAGGACAGGGGAATAGCCTGGTCAGCGGATATTCCACAAGGAAGGCAGGCAGCTTGTAGAAGCTATGAAAGGCAAGGAATGGGATTCTCCCCTAAAGCCTTCAGAAGGAACACAGCCCTGCTGACACCTTGATTTTAGCCTAGAGACCCCCATTTTGGACCTATGGCCTCCAGAACTATAAGATAGTAAATGTGTGTTGTTTTAAGCCACTGAGTTTATGGGAATTTGTTACAGCAGCCAACAGGAAACTAAAGTTGTTGCAATATGGCCACCAAAGGTAGGCTGTGTCTAACTCTGATGGTTCGTTCGCCTCTGAGGAATGACGTCCTTTTTGGCATCTGAATGCTTTTATGGAGGGCTCATTTATGCCTGTGGAGAGGAAGGTGAATTTAACAGGACACAGGTTTGAAAGAAATAGCAGTAGTTGACTAGTAGTACATCATTACAGGTTCCTCTTGGCCATACTGCACTTCTGTGCCACATGATTATTCAGAATGGACTCTTCTTGACTGTCAAAGAAAGTAAAGTCAGCTAAGTCTTCACGTGTTAGATTGACAGCAAAAGTTAGCAAAATCATTCAGAAACTTTGCTGGAGTGTTTAAACTTGCTAGGATCTAAGGCATGATTCAATCTTGGAAATCAAATTAAACTTGCCATTGGTTTTCTTTTCCCAGTAAGGAAAATTCCTTGCTCTGAAAAATGGGAGCCCATTATGATCTTGAGCGTCTTCTTTTATTGGCAACTGTTGTTATTAAGCTGGAGCTTCTCTGGTGACTTGACTCTATGCTGGGTTCCTAACTTTAAGCTAGCGGGTGAATCCCCTTTGTCCTTTGATCTTTCTGCAACCTGGTTTTTGTTTTTAACTGTGAACTTGACCTGTCCCTTCCAGAACTAGGTCACTTCCATTTTGTTCCGAATAGGTAATAAAAGCTTCACAAGGAAACAAGAGTTTTCGTAGCATTTTCTCTTCCAAGCGAGCCAGGACGAAACTGAAGTGCGGCTGTTTCGGCATCTACGTTGGAAATGACAAGAATGTATTTCTACAAGAACATAAACTGAACTTCACAATGTAAAGGAGGAACAAAGTCATCTATAGAAAAGCAAGTCCAGGCCCCAGAGCTCACAGAGTACCCATTATAGTCATCCCAGAAAAGCGTTTTCTTTACCGGAGAGTTTACCAGCTAGCTCGGCCTGGTACTGTAGTGGGCGAACACTAGCTCTTACTATTCTCTCTACTCGGCGTCCGAAAAGTATTTATTTCTTAGCACATTTCTCTCATCTTTGTGCCTCTACAGCTGGATATTGCTTACAGCTAAATGGTTTTGTGTGTGTGTGTGTGTGTGTGTGTGTGTGTGTGCGCGTGTGTGTGCGTGATAAAGTTAATTGCTGAAACTTCTGTGGTTTTTTTTTAAGCCAAGTTGCGTGGAACACACAGTCACTGTTGATAAACCCTTAATACTATAAAAATCCATTCTGATTTTTTAAGAAATCAGACAGTTCAACTCTCCTGTGAAATAGTTGATAGTCAGTGATATAATTGTTTGACTCTGATGCAATTTTACAACAGCTCAGCTCCAGGGCATTTTTGGGGGGTGAGTGTGGAAAAAATAAGCTATGAAAAGCACTTGTAGTCAGATGGAAAAGGAGAGAGTTTGTCTCCCCTGCCCCTGAGCAGCAGATATGCCCAAATTTGTAGAATTAAAATAGGAAGCTGTTAGGGTTCATGATGGCTTTACATTTTTTCTAAGGTTTCACCTAATAAAGATGATTAAAAACCAGCTCGATGATAATTAGAATTTATAACACATTTAATTTATGCATTAAAGGTCATACTAATTGTGATTATATATAGAAATATAGTACTCGAATTCGTAAAAGGGAGCCTTTGAATCTTGGCTGGGCATATGGGTCTTAAAGGAGAAGAAAACTAAAAAGATTCAAAGAAGGATCATTGAAGAAGAGTGAATGTTAATAATGTCATAGCTCACTTCCTTTTCACCCATAAAGCCTCATTTACTAATAGTAACAGAATCAACAATAATGAGCATATTTCTTGTTTGCCCCATGAGTGGTCTTCAGGGTTTCCGTTCCACTTGGCAGATGAGCAATGCTGAGAACACAAGTTGCCTTCCAGGGTGGGCAAAATGTCCTAGGTAGCCTCAGGTCCCAGCACACTGCTTAGTCATCCTTTACATAGAAGTCATGGCCTAGAGAATAGCTTTTTCCCTTCTGGTTTTGTCCTCTGGTTGCCTGTGAGGTTACAAAGAGAACCCAATATATAAGTTCTGGTAACACAATGCATTTGATGGGAAATAAACCAGCAATAATTGTCGTCATAGCCACTGATTAGTGTAGACAGATCTACTTAATCTGTGGATAGAAACCCTCAGATCGGGCCTTCCTTTGATTGACCTCCAGCATTCAGACCCCTTCGCTGAGGTGAGCTGGGTTGGTAGTGGATACCTTGCACCATTGGAGTGGAGTTTCTGTTCATTTCCATATTGTATCTCTGAGTAGCACAGGATTGGAATTATTACTTTAAAAGTTGGTTGTTTATCTTTGGAAAAGAATAACTGAAAATTTACCTAGCAAAAAAATGTTGTTCAAAGAAAATCCTTTCCATTTTGGTTTAGATTGCATATATATAGTTAGCCAGTTTTTTCTAATTATTTCATTTCTTTTATTCTGTCCCTCATTGTCCGTATTTTTTGTGATAGGATACCATCATTTTTGTATTCACATGAATATGATGAACTAATCTGCATGTCTGTAAGCTTCTTTGAGTCATCGGAAGCTTTTTTCTCCTGCTTGATAGAGTTTGGGCTATTATTAATTTTACCTCTTATTTAAAATCTGATCTTTCTTTGGATGTGAATGTCTTCATTTCCCCTAATGCCTAGTCAGTCAACTCTAATTGCTGTTTCTTCAGTCTAGGGTCATCTTCATTAGTTTAATTATTGTAGAAGCCTGTTTCCTAAATGTGCTAATAGCATGAGGATGACTTATTTCCATGTTCTCTGTCGTGCTATGCTAAGAAACAGACAAAAAGAAAAATCTGTATAAGAAGACTGAAAAACATCAGTTTTCTAGAACAGCCCATTCAAGGTTGCTGCACCCACCCTCATCTACCAGGAGTCAAGTCAGGAGACTTGAGCAAGAGGCAGAGTGTGGAGCAGGGGGCCACCTGAGGCAGTCAGTAGTGGAAAAAACCACAAACCTCATAAAGAGGAAAAGCCAAGGAAAGCACATACATTTGACAACAAGAACAGGATACACATTGGGTCAGGAGCTGCGCAGAAATCAGAAGGAGGTGGGAGCAGGTTGGGATGAAGTGAAGCAGGTAGGTAGTGGGCATTGCCGTGACCAGAACTGGTATTATTCCTGATTTGCCTCTGTTGGTAGTTCATGGTGTGTGCATGCTAGGCTGGCTTATTAATTAATTAATTAATTAGAATGTTTACTTATTTATTTTTGAGAGAGTGAGAGTGGGGGAGGGGCAGAGAGAGCGAGGGAGACAGAGAATCCTAAGCAGTCTCCACACTATCAGCACAAAGCCCAGCATGGGACTTGAACTCATGAACTGTGAGATCATGACCTGAGCCAAGATCAAAAGTCAGACGCTCAACCCAGTGGGCCACCCAGTCGCCCCATGCTAAGCTGGTTTAAAGGACTAGGGCTGGTGCAGTAAGAATGTGTTTACAATGTACCTAAACATATTGTTGAAATGTCATGCTCTCTGAGATATTTGGACCATTATGGCGTAACTATTATTGCAGGCTCCAGCTGGCACCATTTCTCTGTGTTTCTTTCTCACAGTGCTTAATTCCAGTTCCCATATCCTAATGAAGGTGGACCATGGGATGAATGATTTGTTGGCACTTGATCTTTCTTCCATTTCTTTGTAACCTATTTTACAAAGTTCCTGAAGTTTCACATAATATCTCCTTTGAACTCTACCAATTATATATCAGAGCAATTTGTGTCTTTAAAGTGGAGGTTCTCCAAGTGTGGCCTGGGGAACCCAAAAGTCCCTAAGGCCCTTTCAGAGGAGCTGTGAGTTCAAAACTATTTTCACAATATGATATTGTTTGCCTTTTCTTTTGCTCACATTATCTCATGACTGTACAGAATACAAGTTCATCAATAAAGATTCAAATTCCATGCCACAAGTAACTGTTAGGAAACAACCAGTTGTTGAGTTTTAGTGTATATCAAAGAAGAATCCAAAAAAGTTAACATACTCCTTCCCTTTTCCAACTACATTTCTGTGAGGCTATATTTTCTTCATATACTTTAAATGAAAGAGTATATCACAAAAGATTGACTGCAGAGGGAGATATGAAAATCTAGCTGACTTCAAATAAGACAATCATTAAAAGAGATTTGCATATGGGTGGTTCAGTCAGTTAAGTGTCCAACTTCAGCTCAGGTCATGATCTCACAGTTTGTGGGTTCGAGCCCTGCATTGGTCTCTGTGCTCACAGCTCAGAGCTTGGAATCTGCTTCAGATTCTGTGTCTCCCTCTCCCTCTGCCCCTCTCCCACTTGCATTCTGTCTCTCTCTCTCTCTCTCTCTCAAAAATAAATAAACATTAAAAAAAATTTAAGAAAAAATAAAACGATTTGCAAATATGTAAAAACTGGCTCTTCTTACTAGTTTTTTTTCTGGAAAATAGTTATTTTTCATAAAATATGTTATTTATGTGAACATATAATGGGTTTATTATTTTTAAATAAATTAACAAATATTCTTTGTTTTACTTTGTAATATCATTAATCTGGATAGATATAATCCACATAGACAAAAGTTCCTTGGGGTTCTCAATAATTCTTAATAGTGGAAATGGATTTTAAGACTAAAAGCATTGAGAACCATAGCTTTAAAGTAAGCATTTGTTTGGATAATGCAAAAATTTGTTTAATGACACAAATGTATGGTACATAAACGTATACTATAAAATCAGAGATTGAGGGGAGCCTGGGTTTCTCAGTCAGCTAAGTGCCTGACTCTTTGTTTCTGCTTGGCTCACGATCTCATGGTTCGTGAGTTGGAGCCCCACATTGGGCCCTGCACTGACAGCGTGGAGCCTGCTTGGGGATTCTCTGTCTCCCTTTCTCTCTCTGCCCTTCCCCACTTGTACTTTCTCTTTCTCTCCTTCTCAGAATAAATAAATAAACTTAAAAACAAATCAGAGACTGATAATGAAAATGACTTTTGAAAAGTACTTGGTCTGGACCTCTCCTGTCTTCTGTGCCAGCAGTCGGTATATTTCCCTTTTCTTTCTTCTCCTTACACATCAATTGGAACCTAATAAATGTAAAACCCGATGTAAACCTTATATAAATATGTGGGAAACATTTAGTAACTATTCTCTTTTCATAAAATGTTCCAGGTTGCCAATAATACTTTAATAACGGCTAGCAGTTTTGCCCTTTTTGCCTGAGGGAGACAGCTTTACCACGAAATTTCATCGATTCTCAGTTATTTATCTGTTAAAATAAAAGCCCAAGTATTAGCCTTTTAGGAGGAAGACTGGAAAAGCCACATTATTTCTTCCAGTTAAAGAGATAGAACTTATAAGTTGGTTAAGCATCGGAGTCTTGATTTAAGTTCAGGTCATGATCTCACAATTCGTGGGATCAAGTCCCGTGTCAGGCTCTGCACTGATTGGCAGCCTGCTTGGAATTCTTTCTCTCCCTCTCTCTGCCCTTCCCTCACTCATGTGCACACCCGTGCAATCTCTCTCAAAAGAAGTAAATAAACTTAAAAAAGGGGGAGAGAGACTTTATGAAATGGAAAGTGGCTATGTGATCATTTAACAAAGTCCTAGAGTCAGAGTTGAGATCAGGGTTGGGACCTGGTTCTCTTGAATTCAGCTCAGTCATCTCAAAACGTACCATTATTACCATCACCTTTCTTTGTACACTGCCTGGTGTGTGTTTCATAAAGATTAACTGTTGAAAGAGTATATTAGAGAGTGCATGTCTAGTGCATAGGGAGATGGAGAAGTCACAAGCCCTGGCTTCTCTTGGCTCTTCACAAGTTCACCCTGTGACTTTGGATAAGTCACCCAACCTCCCCAGTGTTTCTGGGTCATCTGTCAAATAAAAACTTACTGGCCTAAAGAGGTAGGAGCCACCTTTATGGTTTATAATGTAATTTACTTGTATTGTATCTCATTTAATGATACAACAAAGCTCGAAGTAGCTAAGACAGGTGTCATTACTTCCATTTTGCAGTTGAGTAAATACCTGAGATTATGTGATTAAATGATGACACTTAGCTCTACTCCTTGTCCTAATAACACAAAACTTCTGCCAAGGTTTACATGGACCAGTCTCATGGTCCTTGAGAAATACATGTTCGGAACATAGGAGATGTATTTGACTCCTCAGGTTGAAACTCTGAATTATTTCACATAGAAATATGGTCTCAAGTGGTTCTTCAGGACTGGATATTGTAAGCACTACGTTTGAGGAATATTGTGGGCTAAGGAGATATTTGTGGGTTGACCTAAATTCTTAATCCCCTCTTACGGCATTGTTTCATGAAAAACATGTTTCAGGTTCCATACAACCTGTATGTAAATGAGCTTTGGGAACACAAGGCATTCTATAGTTGGGTACTATTTTCTATTGCAATGTTTATCATTTTTATTTTGTGGCTTATTTAAAATCATAATATGGTATTACTAAGTAGTAGGAATATTTTATGTGAAAGTGATTGTTTTAAAGTATACTATTTTAAATAGTATTTACTCCAAAATAAATAGCTTTATTCCATTATTTTATTACATAGAGGGAGCCTCCCTTGTGCCCTCAGAAGGCATATTTAATTGTATAATAGAAGTGAATGGGAAAAAAAATTCGCTTGTCAGAAATTTCTTTTTTTTTTTTTTAATTTTTTTAACATTTATTTATTTCTGAGAGACAGAGTGCAGGCTGGGGAGGAGCAGAGAAAGAGACACACACAGAATCGGGAGCAGACTCCAGGCTCTGAGCTGTCAGCACAGAGCTGATGCAGGGCTCAAACTCACCAACCGTGAGATCATGACCTGAGCCGAAGTCAGACGCTTAACCGACTGAGCCATCCAGGCACCCCTCTTGTCAGAAATTTCTTATACGGTGCCTGGGTGGCTCAGTCGGTTAAGTGTCTGACTTGGTTTCGGCTCAGGTCATGATTTCCAGGCTTCTTGGGTTCACTCCACATCGTGCTCTGTTATGGCAGCACAGAGCCTGCTTGGTATTCTCTCTCTCCCCCTCTCTCTGTGCCTCCTCCACTTGTGCTGTCTCTGTCTCTAAATAAATAAACTTCAACAAAAAAAAAGAAATTTCTTATTAAAAAAAGTAAAATTTAATTGTACTCATCATCTTTTTAAAATATTTATTTTGAGAGAGAGAGAGAGAATGAATGAATGGGGGAGGGGCAGAGAGAGAGAGAGAGGGAGAGAGAGAATTCCAAGCAGGTTCCACTCTGAGCATGGAACCTGACGTAGGGCTCCATCTCATGAACCATGAGATCATAACCTGAGCTGAAATCAAGAGTCACATGCTCAACCACCTGAGCTACCCAGGCACCCCTGTACTCATCATCTTTTAAATAAATTTTACTTGTATTTATAAGTGGCTGTACAATTTGTGGTATGTCCCATGTGACTCTGTATAAAACTACACACTATTTCTAGAGAAAATAACTAAAGGCAGATAGCTGCCTCGATTTAAGCATATCATATACAGAGAATGAAAATATAAACCTTCCCATAGGAGAGATTATAAATTGCCTTGTTCCCTTTGCTCATGCACACTTAATATCTGTCTTTGTTGTTGGCTTTAAAACTATTCAGTTGCTCCACACTTTCTTATATTCTGGGGGCAAAAATCTTTCCGTAAGTCTCCCTTGAATTGTGTGACGGTGCTTTTTTTTTCTTCTTGATTCTTTAGAACTTCTTGAGCCTTTCATGGACAGAAAGATCCACATACTAATATATTACTCCTATTTTCTTTTCTTATTCCATTAGAAGCCTATTCTGTCAGGGTTTCGTGTCATTGTATGAAGCTGTGCATGTCTTGGTGGTTGTGTCAATAGCCCTTAAAGCACAGGATCTGAGCGTGGGAAGGCTCCCTCCTGCCTGAGGCCCCATATTGGCTCATTCCAGAATTTAATAAGATGAAGACTTGACTATTGTGAATTCCTTTGGTTAAGCTAAGGTTTTATAGAATTAAACGTACCATTACTGACTTATTTATTTTTGCTAAATTGATGTAATTATTTTGCTTTGACAAATTCAGGGCCTTGTAATGCCTATCTTGTCGCCAATCTTACAGTTGTTTATTTTTTCCCAACATAACAATGCACAGTTTCAAGAACGCTGACTTTTCAAAAGTATGTGAAATTTCTTTTTGTAAGGTAGCCACAGAGAGAAATAATGTTCTTTAGTTGCAAAAGGAGAGTTTTGAGTGTGAACTAGTGAACATTGAAGCCAGAACTGGAATTTGTTTCCAGTTGATTTACACTTGAGTAAAATTTGTCCTTGGTTCATTTATGTGTCAAACAATTTATTCAAGATTCTGATGAATTGCAAATATATATTTATAAACCAAAGGATTTTTAAAGGTACTGAAATTAAATATTTAATAAATGTGGAGTTGTTTAGTTATGGTATTATTCTTTGTAATTCTTTGACAATAAAGGGGGGAAGACAAAAGAATATCTATTTTTTTTGAGATAATATATTCTGTGGGATGTATATGGTATTTCTTTCCCAACTGTACATGAAAATATTATGGCTTCCCAAACACAATAGGCCATTTCTTTGTTGTTGTTGTTTTCATTTTTTTAAGTTTATGTATTTATTTTGAGAGAGAGAGAGCAGAGTGCATGCGCTCACACACACAGATGAGCAGGAGAGGGGCAGAGACAGAGAGAGACAGAGAATCCCAAGCAGGCTCCATGCTCAGTGCAGAGTCTGATGCAGGGCTCGAACTCACGAACCGTGAGATCACGACCTGGGCTAAAATCAAGAGTCAGAAGCTTAACCTACTGAGCCACCCAGGTGCCCCCACAGTAGGCTCTTTTAACAGAAAATAAATACAACTGTGCATTCAAATATGTAAATGATCAATACGTTATATTACAAGAACATGCAAACATGAACTACTATGTCAGTGCTTTCATTGAAAGCAATAAATCATTTTCTTCATTCAAAGACATGGGTTCAAGTTGGTTTTTCAAATTATGTGAGGAGGAACCTGACAATTCAGAGGAAAGTAGTGTAAGATATTTTAGTTTAGCCATTTCCCTAGTGGGTTCACATTTTTGTCTTCTGTGAAGTTGAGAAAATGAACAAATGTCTGGTATTCCATGAACTGATGCCATCATTCTGATGAGTCATTAGGTTCCACGATTAATTTCAAGGAGTCATCCAACCCCTTTTTCCATCAGAGTTCTGACTACCACTATTTGCACATCATTCTACAGAATTAATAGTCAGACCCTACTGATGACAACTTTAAACCATTCAATAGGTATTCCCAGGAAAATTCTTTTCTCTGCAACTCATCACTGTGCCTAGCTTGTAAGTTTCTTGAAAGTTGGGTACCTGTTTTGACCACAATAAAAACTATGTTTTCTCAAGTTTATTGAGGATTATATTGTATGGGAAAGACTCAGAGCCTTCCTGACATCAAGATGGATGATGCCTTTTAGGCCTGGTCCTGCGTTTTTGGAGATTAGTAGGAGAGGATTTGTTCTTTAAGGAGCCATTCCACTCGCTAGCCTGGTTTGTTGTTTTTTGTTTTTGGTTTTTCCAAGGGGTTTATTTTACAATTGATTGTGCCCAAATATTATCAGTCTTTTGGTGACAAACGTTGTAAGAATAAAAAATCAAATACTTTCAACTTAGATGAGGTGGCTTCTGGTGTAACTCAGATTAAAATTGGCCTTGAGCTATGTGGTGTTGCTGATGTGCTTTATTTGCAGTAATGTGCTGGAGCCAGTTCACACCAGCGCCCACGAGCTGACAGTACACAGCTCTTTCCAATTAGACTTTCAAAGATGTCAACCTTGATAGTCTGAAATCAGCCATGTTGGGAGTCCTTACACCAAGGAAATTGGCACACTGTAAGTCTTCCTCTCTACTCCCCAAGAACCAGTTGCTAATGCAGAGGCCGACACACTACTGCTTTAAAACCAAGAGGTACTACATTTGCAGTTTTAAGATCTTATTTTATTTTTTATTAAAAAAATGTTTTTTTAATGTTTATTTTTCAGAAAGAGAGAAAGAGCATGTGAGCAGGGGAGGGGCAGAAAGAGGAAGACACAGACTCCAAAGCAGGCCCCAGGCTCTGAGCTGTCAGCACAGACCCTGACATGGGGCTCGAACTCATGAAGCCTTGAGATCATGACCTGAGCTGAAGTCGAATGCTTAACTGACTGAACCACCCAGGCACCCTTACAGTTTTGATATATATATTTTTTTAATTTATTTTTAACGTTTATTTATTATTGAGAGACAGAGAGACAGAGTGTGAGCAGGGGAGGGGTAGAGAAAGGGGGAGACACAGAATCTGAAGTAGGCTCCAGGCTCTGTCAGCACAGAGCCTGACGCGGGGCTCGAACTCACGATCTGTGAGATCATGACCTGAGCTGAAGTCAGTTGCCTAAGCAACTGAGCCACCCAGGCTCAGTCAGGTGCCCCCAGTTTTGATATTTTAAACAGTATCTACTGAGGACTGATCACAAAGGAAATACCAAATAAGGCTTTTGACATTGACAAATCACAGGTTTAATTATTTATTTCAAAAGAGAGAGAGAGAGAGTGCAAATATACTGGGGGGGGGGGCTGGGAATAGAGAGAGGGGGGAGAGAGAATCCCAAGCAGGCTCTATGCTGACAGTGCAGAGCCTGATGTGGGGCTTGTGACCTGAACTGAAATCAAGAGTTGAACGACCGACTGAGCCACCCAGGAGCCCCAAGAAATCACAGGTTTAGCCAAACTACCCTCACTCAAGCATTAATCAAACTGAACTCTCTTCAAACTTGAAAATGAACAGAGAATTTAAGTCTAGGTTAGAATAGATAAATATGTTTTAAAATACATTTTTAAATATTTGGTTTGATTTAATAGATCCTTCTGGGTGTAGATCTTTCTCCAGTTTGGAGAAAGCCAGCTACGGTTACTAAGGAGTACTTTCCTCAGGACCGCTAATCTTGCCTGGTACTCAGGAGAAGTGGGCCAAGCACTGATAAGATGCTTTCCTTGTCTTTGTTCTCCCTTCTGTTTTGTTTGTTTTATTTTTTTTTATTTTTTTTTTTAAAACCCCTCAGATGTAAAGAGTTTGACAATTTCTTTTTTTTTTTTAATTTTTTTTTTTTCAACGTTTATTTATTTTTGGGACAGAGAGAGACAGAGCATGAACGGGGGAGGGGCAGAGAGAGAGGGAGACACAGAATCGGAAACAGGCTCCAGGCTCTGAGCCATCAGCCCAGAGCCTGACGCGGGGCTCGAACTCACGGAGCGCGAGATCGTGACCTGGCTGAAGTCGGACGCTTAACCGACTGCGCCACCCAGGCGCCCCTGTTTGTTTTATTTTTAAGATAACACTTGTCCTTTGGAGAATTACTTCCTCAAAGATGTCTTGGGCAGAAAAGACAAATGTTTTACTTCACTATTTATTGAATCTTTATAAAGCAATATACTTTTTCCTAAGGCTAACTATATAGTAGGGGCAGCATCATATAAAAAAGTCATGTCTTGAGGGGCGCCTGGGTGGCGCAGTCGGTTAAGCGTCCGACTTCAGCCAGGTCACGATCTCGCGGTCCGTGAGTTCGAGCCCCGCGTCAGGCTCTGGGCTGATGGCTCGGAGCCTGGAGCCTGTTTCCGATTCTGTGTCTCCCTCTCTCTCTGCCCCTCCCCCGTTCATACTCTGTCTCTCTCTGTCCCAAAAATAAATTTAAAAAAAAAACGTTGAAAAAAAAAAATTAAAAAAAAAAAAAAGTCATGTCTTGAATAAAAAATACATAGTTTTCATTAGAAAGATAAGAAAGAGCCCCTTTATTGACCAATATATCACTTAAATATGTTTTGAGAGTAGATTTGTGGAATCATTGCCAACACGAATACAACTGCCATCAAATTTGTTCTTAACAATGATTTAAAGTAGAATTGAATTATAAGTGGGAAATTTGCTAGGAGTGATAATCTACTCATTGATATAATTAATAGATAATTATTTCAAGTCAAATGTTAATTAGCCAAGGTCAATTTCTGGTATTCAGATATAGTTGTTATCAAGACTGAAAATGATAACTTTCTTCCCACGGTATCCTAAATTGTATTTACAGTTCTTTAATCACTTGGGGCAGGAGGGGTAATCTTGAGTTCCTGGCTTCTCATTTACATTTTCTTTTTCTCTCTGTGTCTATAAGATGCATCTTAGCACTCTGTGTTTTACGTAACAGGTGTTCTTTCCCTATGTAGCATATACTTAGAAAAATGACTAGGACAAATTTAATATAGAACACATTCAGAAATCAGAAAGGGGATCATGCCTGTGGCTAGGGATAACATTTTTGTTTTAGCTGGAAGACTAAAAGGCAGGCAAGTAAATAACAAAATTTTTCAAAATAATGTCTTCCTTTGGACTTGGGAGATGTTTCTCTGTCTTCATTGATCTCAGGAGAACTTGTCATCTGGATGACCTTAAATTTAGTCACACTAACACTGCCAGCACCTCCCTAATGCAGCCTGAGCTGTGATGTGAGGTGATAGATGCTTAGCCATAAGACCCCAACGGCTGTCTCTTCTACTACTGACAGCTGTCATTGGGTGACCACTACATTTGTGGCCAGCCTGTGTAGAGAGCCTTCCATACATCATCTCATGAGGCTGGCATTATTCTAATTCTGAGTTTTCAGATGTTGAAACGAAGGGTTTGGGAGTGTAACGAACTTGCCTTAGGTCTCACAGGTAGCAGCTGTAGACCCAAAACTCATCTGCAAAGGGACATTACATTGCTTCCCATCCCAGAAGTTTGTTCTGAACATTAAAAGAATTAGCCAATGGAAACAGCAGAACAGTGCCTGAAACAAAAATAAGCAATGTGTAAGTCTCAGCTAGCATCATCATCGTCATTACCATTGCCATTATCATTAAAACTAAGTCAATTTGATCCCCAATTCGGTGCTACTAAGCTCCCCCTAAAATGCCAGATGAATAGGCCACTACTTCACATGGCTCTGGTCTACCTAGAGGATCCCAACAGGAGGCAACTGGTGGTAAAAGGCGCAGATTTATATGGTGCGGGTCCTACTGCCAATTTAGAAACAGCTTCTCTCGCTATGTAACAGCTTCTCACCCTGGGGTGGTTTTGACTGTTATTAGGTCTGAGCTCTTTTTCTTGAAACTGGAATTAAACCAGGTAGGAAAGAAGTCCTAAGAAATACTTGCTAAAGCTCTGGTGTTCCCCCAGCGAACTTAGGTATCATTTTAATATGGAACCTAGAAAAAAAAAAATTGTTCTACTCCTTTTTCCTTACATGCAACTGAAGTTTCCTACCAGATCAGGTGACAGAAGGAGAAAAGGAAGAGCTGACATCTGAGAGTTGTTTTGAAGGCGTGACCTCTAGGAGAAGGTCTGGTGCAACTCCCAGATTTCCTGTTTGAATTTTTAAAATAGCAACTCTTGAACTCAAACAGCACAATCATAGAATAGCCTTCTCTTACTGGCACTCACCACAGAGAGCCCAAGAAGGCTGTCATGAAGCAAGACCCACATGGTTAAAAATGCCTGAAGACTGTTCTGTGTTTGTTTTCAGAATGCCTTTTTGCAGTACACATAGGCATTCCTGGCCTCTGTCCTGTCTTTCCAGTCTCCCGTATCCAAAGAAAGCAAATCTACCCCCTAAAATGTGCAGGATATCGATGCTCGGTAATGTATCATCTAAGAAAAAAAAAGGAAAATCTGATTTTGAAAGTGTTCAATTAGAACTAGACTCATTTTTGATATGCCAACGAAGTAGGAGGGAACAGTTTTTTGGGGAGAAGCAATGAATCTTTAAAAACACTTTTTGGGGGGCACCCAGGTGACTCAGTCGGTTAAGCCTCCAACTTTGGGGCTCAGGTCATGATCTCGTGATTTGTGAGTTTGAACCCCACATCGGGCTCTGTGCTGAGCTCAGAGCCTGGAGCCTGCTTCAGATTCTGTATCTCTCTCTCTCTCTCTCTCTCTCTGTGCCTCTCCTCTGCTCCCGCTCAGTCAATCCCTCTCTCAAAAATAAATAAACATTAAAAAAAATTTTTTTAATTATTTTCATTCATTTGGGTTCCTTTGTGTTGCTCACAATATGTGAAATTTAGCAATAAAATAATGAATATTTCATGTAAGAATTTTCCTCTGGAGGAAGGAAAGTATTTTATTGATTTTATTTTATTTTTTTAGTATAAAAATGTGTAGGGGTTCCTGGGTGGCTCAGTCAGTTAAGCATCTGACCTCGACTCAGGTCGTGATCTCACAATTCATGACTTCAAGCCCCACGTCTGGTTCTATGCTGACAGCTCAGAGCCTTGAGCCTGCTCTGGATTCTGTCTCCCTCTTTCTCTGCCCCTCCCTTGCTTGTGCTCTCTCTTCCTCAAAAGTGAATAAATGTTAAAAAAAATGTGTTACCTATGCATAATCTTTGTGGTATTGACTCAAATAAATGAATTTTCTTGAACGGATATAGTTGTGTGCTTGAGACAGTAGGATGTGGCTTGTAAATGAGGGAGAAGAAGCATTTTTCTTTATGGTAATGTTGCGTTGTTTTTGTTTAAATTAGAAATTAATCATTTAGGATTTGTTGTTATATCAATTTTGTTGTACTGAGAAAGCGATAGTTATAATGTCTCTCTTCCATTATGCACTCTCATTATCTAGTTCTCAGAGAACAGCTTTCTCAAATAACCAGGCAACTAATGGAGGTACTGCTCAGGGCCTATCCAGGGAGGCAGGATGTAGGATTATGATGAGCCTCACATGAACACTTGTGATGTTATCTTCAAATGAGCATATCCATAAAGCTGTACTTTGTGTTAAAGGCATTGGCTTGACAAATGTAAACACTTAAGAAATGCCACAGTTTGCCTTGGCACTGAAGAATTTCAAAAAATGGAAGTAGCCCAGGCCTCCAGATAGGGTTTTGTTGACTTGTTCCTGAGTGCCAAGTGTAGTGATTCCAGCTGAAGAAAGGCTGGTGGCCCCCTGGAAAAGCATCTAGGTTAGAGGGTCTCAACCTTGGCCGCCCGTGGGATCATCCGGAGCTTACAGTATTACTGATTCCTGGTCTCAGCGCCTGAGACTGTGATCTCCTGGGTCTGTCCTGCGGCCTGGGTCCTCGGATTTCTGCTCCTCAGAGTGTGTTCTGTGTTCCAGCAATTGCGTCACCTGGAAGCGTGTTACAAATGCAGAGTCTCAGGCCCCACCCGGCACCGCTGAATTGGAGACTGCATTGCAACAAGAGCCCCAAGTTTGTATATACAAGTCTGAGAAGTACTTTATATAGCCCGGGGTCCCAATGTCACCTGGAAATGGAGTGGTTTAATTCTGTGGCTGAATGAGTTGATCCAGAAGCTGCTGGAACCCACCGGATGGTGTCTAGAATAGGTTTTGAAAACAGGTTTTGGGCAGAATGAGGATAAGCTTTATTTGAGGAATTTGAGGTAAGGGTAAATATCAATGTGGAAATGTACTGGACATAGTTGGGGATAGCACATTGGGGGGTTCTGGTTATTCCTGCATAACTGCCTTTAGAATCTCTTGACCTGGAATGTTCTCATTCTCTCCACTCTCCCTGAAACTTTGGAAGGAAATGGACTCTGGCTGCTCAGGGCCCTTCTCCTCTAACTTAACAACTAGGGAGAAAATAAGCAGGATGTTTCCATTTTCATAAGACCTTAGTGTGAAGGGACAGTGTAATGGATGGTATCAGGGGAGACTGGTTTGATTTCATCTACTCCTATTTAATGTCTATTGTGTTCTCTCCAATCACACGATAACTTACATGTCAGTGTGCGATGTGGGGAGGAAAAAAGACATCAAACATTACGGAATGACTCGGTATTTCTCTTCTGGAACCACTTTCATTGACTCTTATTATACAAACCCTCACTGAGCCAGGGAGCCCAAGAATTACTGATCTAAGACCTTTTGGAGACCACCTGCTTTGACATCTATTTCAATGCTAGCAGGAAATTTCAGAAACAACCAATTTAACTGAGCCCAAATGATGTGCTCACTGAGGTTTGGTAAAACGCCTACAGTTGAGACCTAGAAAGTAAATGCAGTCTTCCCTCTGAGTCACTTGTGACTTTTAATAGATTCTGAGAACTAACAGAATTGCCAAGAAAGCAAATAGTTTTATTCATGTGACTGTACAGTTATCCTCAATTACTAAATTCAGTTGACGAGCACCACGATTATTTTGTAATATAATGGGCGACCGGGAAAAAGGGTTTTTGTTTTTGTTTTTTTTTTTTTTGGTGGGGGAACAGGACCATAAATTACTAAAACATGAAGAATACAGCAAAGATATATAGTGATTGAAATGTATATATATATATATATATATATATATATTTATATCAGGAAAATCAATACACCCTCTCAGGGTGCTTTTCAAATGTAAGGATTTTATAGGTTATTAGAAGTCTTGAGAACACATATCTGGATTTGACAGCAATAGGCAGTCTGTTTGTTCTTTAGGATGAATTATGGCCTGGGCTTGGTTTCCCATACTTTCTCTAAATGTGACATTACTACAGCAAAAAGCCCAATTATTTCTTTTGAACACTTAGTATTTTTTGGTGGATGGCTTCCCTTGTTCCTCCTTCCCTGAACGCTCTCCCTGCTTGCCCCAAAAAGGCTTTCAGGAGATTAGGCAACCCAAAGAAACTGCCAATGATAGTGTTTTGCTAATTCTATAAATATTTCCGTAAACTTGACTATGGTAAGGCATAATTTCGGCAATTGGAGTAATGGGCTTCCCTGCTGCTGTGTGCGTCCAGTTTGCAAGCACTCCAACTTGCTGAGTAATTACTCCCACGTTGCTGCCTCCCGACACTGTCACTAGGCTTCCCTACACTAGGTGTGAGGTTGTAGGGAACAGAACGTAAACATTGCCATTCTGGAAATTAGCAGCCCCAAAGTTCAGCCGTGAAGATAGCAAGAATATGTTTCCTTCCAGAACCTGGAAAAGCTGTTTTGATTTGTTTGTAAACCCAGGTGGGGTTTGTAAACTGTTACTCTTCCGATCCCCCAGGTGATGTTTATACAAGGAGACCTTAAATACCTCACACCTCTTTGTTTCCATATTTGCAGGTCTTCTTGGAGAAAGGGCCCCGAACAGTGGTTTGCCTGTTTGAAACGCTGAGTACTCAGGAAGTACCTAAGGAATAGGACTTTGTAATAAAATAATTTTTTTAAATTAAATATTCCGAATTCCTGCATGCAGCTTTGTTCATTGGGCAACGTTCAGCTCATGACTAGAGGGCTCCCTTGCCTTGTTCTCTCCACTTTCTTCCCTGCCTTGTCCCTCCAGACACTGTACCTCTCAATTATCCTACTCCAATTCGGTATCTCTGCGACTTCTGCTTAAAAACTCTAGTTGTTTCGGAAGCATGCTCAGCAAAGTCTGTGTTTTGCACCTGACCAAGATTTGGAATTGACTGTGCGTCAGACTGGATGGCAACTGTACAGTGAGGTGTGTAGATGAGCATGTGTGTGTCTGAGTGACCTTGTCCTTTTAGACCCTAGGTGTCCGGAGGTCAGGAAAGGTAGTACATCTACTTTAATTAACACCCTAGTTTAGCACCTGATACAGGGTCATTACCACACTAAATGTTAGATGTTAGAATATATATGCTTTCCATCAGAATTTCACTTCCCACAGGATACTATATTTCTTTCATGCTAATCTATATTTTAATGGCCTCTAAATTGTCAATTGAGAGGGTAATTAGTTCTAATTTGGTGGTAATGCTATGAACATAGAGTAAGAAACTAATTGACATGGCATGCTACCAGCCAGAATTTTATGAACTAAAACTTCTTCTCTCGTGCACAACAGTCAGTGATCTCATTTTGGAGGGACCATTTAGGATGAAGGGCCGCTTTGCCTCCGGGTGTTCCCCACCTTGTGAATGCAGGCTGATGGCTGGTTGACTGCCTGCTGCTTTGATTTCCCGCTTCCAACAGCTCTCCCTTAAACCTGCTTTGGGGAAATTGGTCTAAAAACCTAGATGCATATTTGGTTAGCATTTTTGTTTTCAGTTGCACTCGTTTTTCCCAGCCAGATATGAGGAAGCCCTTGGAGACTGAAGGATATACGAAGCAAGAGAATAATCATTCCCTACATCCAGCGATCCAGATTCTAATAGAAATAGCAATACATTTACCATGCAGTACTTAATATTTTGTCTCAGACTTTCATATATATAACTTCATTTGATCTTTGCAATAGTTGAGGTCCGGGAAGGTATTAACATACCCATTTTATAGTTGAAAGTGCCAGGGTTTGGAGAGTTTACGTGACTTGCCTGTGATTATGTGGCTGGTTAAGTAGTAGAGGCAAGCCAAGGAGTTGAATCTTCTGACTCCTGCTCCAAAGTTTTTTCTGATCACATTTTACTTCTCTGGTCTGTTTATCTATATGATCTCCTTATATAATTAAGGAATTGCTGTTCCCTTAAAAATTCACAAAATCTAGGGGCGTCTGGGTGGCTCAGTTGGTTAAGCGTCCAACTTTGGCTCAGGTCATGATCTCATGGTTGTGGGTTCAAGCCCCATGTCGAGCTCTGGGTTGACAGCTCAGAGCCTGGAGCCTGCTTCGGATTCTGTGTCTCCCTCTCTCTGCCCTTCCCCTGCTCACGTGCGTTCTCTCTCTCTCAAAATAAATAAATAAACATTTAAAAAAAATTTTTTTAATTCAGAAAATTTATGTAATCATAACCCAGCTAACTCCCCACCTTTTTACTTCCCCACTCCCTGACCCTCTAGTTAACAAATGCTACTCTAGTACTTAACTGTGTCCTAACCAAGGTTTGGGAAAAAAACTATCTTAGAAAAAGAGGTAAAAAGGATTGAAAGCAAAAAAAGAATCCGATTAAGGGATTCTTCTGACTTTTTTGTTTCCTCTAAAGAAGAGTTCAAGTGCTGCCCTAAGATGTCAGTTCTAACTTTAACCCAGGGTAGTTTTTCAAAGATGAAGCCTGTTAATTTCTTTTGCTGCCGCCTGGCTGATCCTAGCCTGGGCTAGTCTACTAGAACTTTCTTTGGTCCATTTCAGATTATTTAGTGCTGCCTATCTGATACACAGTCGTAACCCCTGGTTTATTGGACTATGATTTATCTTTTAGATAGTTTACTATCCTTAGAAGCTCCCCCAGCATGCAGTCGGGAAAACAAAGACATGAAAATCTAAGGCGTCCGCTCTGCTGAGTTTGAGTGGGGCAGAAGCCACTGTGGAAGATGAGGTCTGTGGGTCACCAAGGCAGTTTCTTTCATCTTTCTCTGCTGTTCTGTGGCTCCTCTAAACCACCAGGAGATGAGAGGGCCCGGGTTCTATTTGTGTCCCTCTGTTCGTTTATTTGTAAACTGCAGGTCAAAAAGTAAGATTATGTATAAAATCCAGACTGGACAATTGCTCGTTTCATGCAGAGAGTGAGCTTTAAAGGAAATCAGCTGACTTCCTGACTTGCTGAATGAAGTGTGAGTTTTAGTTTCTATCCTGTTAGGAAATGACATGTGAATAGAATACTTGTATAAGCAGGCTTTTTATTTTTGTCAATGGCTGGAAACTCGTAAAAAAAAAAATAAAGAGAAGAGAGGTCTGTTTATTTTAGCATATCAAGATTCGTTTCTGTGAAACAAAGGCAGAAATAAGAGTTTCTGAATCCTTTGGTGGTCTCCGTCCTGAAATTTCATTTCTTCTCTCCTTCTGCCCTGGAGTTGTTGGGTTGCCACGGCAACATGACTCCTCCCCCACAACCCTGTAAGATTAACTGGATACAGATTTAGCAGCAAGTGAGGCCAAGATCAAAATCCAAATTTAGGGCACTGATCGCATAAAGTAGGAGGTCTGAGGCCGAGGACGGCTCTACGCCCCTCTGCAGGCTGCAGGTGAAGTGATGGGCGTTTTGCCCTGATGGCGTAGGTGCCACTGCTCAGAGACCCCGTCAGCCATTGAGAGCTTGACTGCCACTCTGTGGATGGATTGCACCCAGTAAGGTAGTTGGATGACGGCCGGATGAAGAATATTTAGTGCTGCAGTGTAACCCTGGATGGAATGAAATTGCAGGTCCTCTGAAAGTCAAGCATGAGACTGGGCAAGGAACCACAGAGAGAGGCACTGAGTAGGTGCTGCAAACATAAAGCTACACTGTCCCCAAAAATGCTGTCTGGGATGGGTCTTAGGGATCCTGGAGATGGTGATAGTCACGACAGTCGCTCACGCCGACTGGGCACTTACTACATGCTAATAAAGCACTTTGTAACACACCCTGCTAACAACCTTTGGAGCTCAGTGCTGTTATTTTAAACACAAGGAAACTGAGGCAGGGAGAAGTTCATGAACTTACCCAAAGTTATGTGGTTTATAAATGGCAGACTGGAATTCGAACCTTGGTAGTGTGAACCTGAATCCAGGGTCTTAATTCTCCTAATTCTGCCTCCAAAGGATCTTTTCTTATCCTTTTGAGGTCTCATAAGTAGAGTTCTCAAGGAAACTTAACTGTATTTTTTAAAACAGAAATATTGTTGTAGGTTGAATCGTGTCCCCTCAAAAATGTTGAGGTCCTACCTCCCAGTGACTGTGAATGTGACCTTATTTAGACATAGGGTCTTTGCAGATGTAGTTGAGCTAAGATGAGGTCATTAGGTGGGCCCTGATCCAATGACTGGTGTCCTTACGAGAAGAGGAAAATACCAAGTGAAGGCACAGACACACAGGGAGAATCATGTGACAACAGAGGCAGAGGTTGGAGTGATGCGGCTGTGAGCCCAGGGACACCAAGCAGGGAGTGACTGCCACCACCAGAAACCAGGAAGAAGCAAGGAAGAATTCTACCCAGAGACTCAGAGGGAGCGTGGCCCTGCTGGCACCTTGATTTCGAGCTTCTAGCCTCCAGAACTGGGAGAGAATAAATTTCTGTTGTTGAAGCTAAGCTACTCAGTTTATTACAGCCGTCCTAGGAAGCTAATACAAATATATGCTTATTGTACCAGATTTGGTGGAGACAGAGACAAACAGAGTGGTACATGAACATTCCCCTTCCCACATTACTGGTAACAGCTAATGATTATTTTGTCTCCTTTATGCATATATATTTATATTAGTTTTTAATGTTTATTTATTTTTGAGAGAGACAGAGGGTGAGCAGGGGAGGGGTAGAGAGAGAGAGGGAGACACAGAATCCGAAGCAGGCTCCAGGCTCTGAGCTGTCGACACAGAAGCTGACGCGGAGCTTGAACTCATGAAACGTGAGACCATGACCTGAGCCAAGGTCGGATGCTTAACTGACTGAGCCACCCAGGTGTCCCTATATTGGTTTTTATATATGCATTTTGCTATAACTTTTTTTTTTTTAAGTTTACTTGTGTATGTTGGAGGTCTCTAAGTCTGTAGCTTATTTAATCGTAAAATACATATAGCATAGAATTTACCATCTTCACCATTTCTAAGTGCACGGTTCAGTGGTATTAAATACATTTATATGTTGTGCAGCCATCACCATCAGCCATCTGCAGAACTCTTTCCATCTTATAAAACTCAAACCCCATGGCCATTAAACAAGAATTCCTGGGGCACCTGGGTGGCTCAGTCGGGTAAGGTTCCAACTCTTGATTTCGGCTCAGGTCATGATCTCTTGGTTCCTGCAATCCAGATCTGCATCGGGCTCTGCACTGACAGCATGGAGCCTGCTTGAGATTCTCTCTCTCTCCCTCTCTCTCTCTCTCTCTCTGCCCCTCATGTTCTCTCTGTCTCTTTTTGTCTGTCTCTCTCTCAAAATAAACATTAAAAAAAATTTCGGGGCACCTGGGTGGCTCATTCAGTTAAGCGGTGGCCTTCAGCTCAAAACATAATCTCATGGTTCATGGGTTTGAGCCCCATTTCAGGCTCTGTGCTAACATCTCAGAGCCCTCTCTCTCTCTCTCTCTCTCTCAAAAATAAACATTAAAAAAAAAAAAGGAATTCCCCATTCCTCTCTCCCTCTAGTCCTGAGCAACTACCCTTTTACTGTCTGTCTCTATGAATTTGCTCTCAGTACCTCATAGAAGTGGAATCATACATTATTTGTCCTTTTGTGACAGGTTTATTTCACTTAGCATATCCTCAAGGTTCAACCATGTTGCAGCATGTGTCAGAATTTTCTTCCTTTTTGAGGGTGAATAATATTCCATTGTATGTCTGTTCTGCATTTGGTTATCCATTCATTTGTTGATGGACACTTGGGTGGCTTACACCCTTTGGCTGTTTTCAATAATGCTGCTATAAACATGGGTGTACAAATATCTCTTTGAGATCCTGATTTCAATTCTTTTGGCTATATACCCAGAAGTGGAATTGCTAGATCATATGGTAATCCTATTTTTAATTTTTTGAGGACTTGCCATACTGTTCTCCACAGCAGCTGCACCATTTTACATTCCCACCAGCGGTCTACAAGGATTCCAATATCTCTACATCCTCGCCAACACTTGCTATTTTTTTTTATAGTAGCCATCTTAATGGATATGAGATATCTCATTGTGGTTTGATTTGCATTTCCCTAATGATTAGTGATGTCAAGCATCTTTTCATGTGCTTATTAGCTACTTATATGTCTTCTTTGAAGGCATGTCTATTCAGGTCCTTTGCCCATCTTTATAATCAGGTCGTTTGGGTTTTTGTTGTTGAGGTGTAATAGTTCTTTATATATTCTGGAATAAAAATCCCTTATCAGGTATATGTGTATAAGTCTTCAGCTTTTAATCTGTCAGTTCTCTTGTCACTAGCTGAGAATACATTCATGCATTCTCATGGGGAGGGGGACACAGGTGCCAAAACACTGTATTCCCATCTCAGGCTTCTAGTGATAGGTGGTACCAAGCAAGACCTATTTCACTCTGACAAGTTTCCTAACAGAGGAAGGAGCATGTATTAGCCAGAGTTCTCCAGAGAAACCTGTATATAATACAGTATATGTATTATACTTATTATGAGGAATTGGTTCACATGATGTAGACCTTGACAAGCCCCAAGATCTGCAGGGTGAGTCAGCAGGCTTGACACCTGGGGGAGCCAGTGATTTAGTTCCTGTCTGAGCCCAAAGGCCTGAGAACCAGAAGAGCCTGTGTTTCGATTTGAGTCCAAATGCTGGAAAAAGCTGATGGTTCATCTTGAAGCAATCAGGTAGGAGGAATTCTTCCTTTCTTAGGGGAGGGTCAGCCTTTTCTCCTAGTTAGGCCTTCAACTGATTGGATGAGGCTCACCCACATCCGGGAGAGCAACGAGCTCTGCTCAGTCTATCAATTTATTTATTTAATTTTTTTAATGTTTATTTTTGAGAGAGAGAGTGAGAGAGAGAGCAACGAGCATGAGTGGGGGAGGAGGAGACACACACACACACACACACACACACACACACACACACCCACACAGAATCTGAAGCAGGCTCCAGGCTCTGAGCTGTCAGCACAGAGCCTGACGCAGGTCTCAAACTCACAAACTGTGAGATCATGACCTGAGCTGAAGTTGGACACTCAACTGACTGAGCCACTCAGGCGCCCCTCATTCTATCAATTTAAATGTAATCTCATCCAGAAACACCCTCACAGACACACCCAGAATAATGTTGGGCCAAATATCTGGGTACCCCATGGTCCAGTCAAGTTGACACATAAAGTTAGCCATCACATAGCACTAATAAATGATGCTGTCTTTCTCTGTCTTGCTAATTAGTTTGAAAATGAAGAACATTCTCAGCATCATCATTTTCTGGTAGGTTTGTGGTTCGGGTCTGTTACTGAGCTCACTCCTTTGTATCTGAAGATATGACTAGACAAGGCATGTCTGAAGGGTTCATGGAAGGTGTTTCCAGGGCAGATGTTCTCTTTAGTATTATGCAGCCTCAAAGAGGGAGTTTTCCCTGGACTGAATAAACAATAATTTTTATAACCCCAAATTACTTACCCAAGACTGAAGCTTTGTAGATTTCCATATAGCTTTACTAAATCATTCCTGGTTTTTAAGACTTGAATTATTTTCCTTTTCTTTCATGACCTCACCATTTCTTGCTCATTATCAGCATTTTCTGACCCATTTTCTCGCATGGAGCTTATATTCTAATGGGGTCTAGTAAGCTTATATACCCAGTATAGTAACTATGCACTACCCCCCCCCAAAGAAAAAACAAAATAATCTTAGATAATGACTCGAGTGAAGTCATAAGATAAACACACATTAAAAAAAAAACCATTTAATAGTAGATATGTAAAGAAAATACATGATACAGAGTGACTTGGGTATGCTATTTTTTTTTCTTTTGGAAACATTTCAGCAATCTGTTTGTTAATTATTGAGTTCTTTGAGTAGACAGTGTGTATATGTTTGTGCATACACAACAAAAATTGAAAGGCACGGAAGACTATGCAGTGAATGTAAGTTTTCCCCCACCCCTGCCTCTAGCCACCTAGTTTCCCTGTTTAGAGTAACCACTGTTTCTTACATATTTTTCCAGTGTTTCATATGTATCTTTGTATAGATGTATGCAAACATAGATATTTGTATTATTTAAAAGGAGGAAGAATATCCAGGAGGTTAAAACTCTACCCACAGTTCTGTACCTTTTTCACTTAATAACATGTCTTAAAGATCAGACCTATCAGTATGTTTCTAATGCCTTATTCCTTTTAATGGCTGCATAGTATTTCACCATGAGACTGTGTGCTGGGAAGCATTATAGTATAAAGACTAAGAACCTGGGGTTTGAATCCCCACGTTACCACTTACTAGCTGACATCTCGGGTTAGTTACCTAAGCTCTCCTTAGTTTTCTCCTCACAAAGTGGACTTTAAAAAAATATTTGACATTTTATTTTTGAGAGACAGAGCACGAGTGGGAGAGGGGTAGAGAGAGAGGGAGACACAGAATCCGAAGCAGGCTGCAGGCTCTGAGCTGTCAGCACAGAGCCCGATGTGGGGCTTGAACCCACGAACCGTGAGCTCATGATCTGAGCTGAAGTCAGTTGCTTAACTGACTGAGCCACCCAGGCGCCCCCAAAGCAGGCTTATAATACTTCTTAGCTTATAAGGTTGTTAGGTACCTAGTGCATTTATTTTATCTGTTACTATGTATAATAATTTATCTAAGGAGCTCTTATTGATGAACATTTAGGGTGTTGTCATCATTTTGCTATTCGAAGCAACACAGCAGCAAATAATCCTGGAGTATATATCACTTCACACATGTACAAGTTTATATTTAGAATGAATTCTTAGAAGTAGAATTGCTGGGTCAAATGGCTAGGTATGTGCATTTAGGTTTTGATGGATATTGCCAACTGGCTGTCTAAAGAATCCTAACTACGGTGTACAAGGATGGATATGTGGGGTGGAGGCAGGAGTTACTGTAGATTGGGTAGTTAAGGAAGGCCACTCAATGGATGAGACATTGAGAATATATCTCAGATGATGAGCCAGCCAGCCGTGTAAGATTTGGGGTCACAAAAGCTTGGACTAAGCTGTAAGGAAGAAGTAGCAGCCCTGGTATGTTCAAGGACCGGAAAGCAGACTATTGTGGCTGAAGGCTGGTGGATGAGGAGGACGGTGCCCAGTTGTGAGCTGGACAGGAAGACAGAGTTCATATCAACTCTACTTAGGAGTGTGTTCTAAGTGGAATGGAAGCTATGAGAGGGTCTAAAGGTTGGTTTTATAAGATCACTCAGGTTGTGAGGCAGAGAGTGGACAGTTGGGGGCAAGTGGAGGGAGACAGGGAGATTAGTTAGGAGCTATTGCAGTGACAGATGGGAGAGAGAGCATGGAGCTTAGGTGCCCTGGGTAGTAGAGATGGAGAAAGTGGAGCCTGCAGGCTTTGCTGATGGATTGGATACAAAGGACTGAGGCGTGAGAGCAGAGGTAGAGGGAGGAGGAAGACGGAGAGAGAGGACTCAAGTCCTCTTGGCTGTGTCACTCACTAGAAGTGTGACCTTGGACAATAATCTTACCTCTCTGTGCTTCACTGTCCTTTATAAAATGAGAATAATCCCACCATCCTCCTATATGTGGTTATAAATAAATGACTCAATGTATGTAACATGCTTTCAATTTGGGACATGTTGAATTTGAGATGTTTGTTATACTTCCAAGTCCAGTGTTGAATAAGCAGTTGGATATACAACTCTAGAATTCAAGAGAGTGATCAAGGGTAGGGATATATAGACGTGGGAGCTGTTTGCTCTAAAGACCATCTACATGGCATGAAACTACATGAGATCTGCAAGGGAGTGAGGGTAGATAGAGGAGAGACAGGGACTAAGAATTGAATCATGTTAGCATTAAGAAGCTGGGAGAAGTGCAGAAACTAGCCAAAGAGGATAACCAGGAACCATCAGTGAGGTCATGTTCAGTTGGTTCTAAAGTGGCCGTTTAGGATCCTCCTCAGATGACATTTCTTTCCCTTTTGTCTCATGTGCCACTCAGGATCTCCTGAATTCTTGAAATTTTTATTAAGAATTCCTCATACAGCAGCAAACAATGCCCAGACTCCATAGCCTCTCTGCTAACACATTGCTTTTATATTTGAGGAAGGGCTTAGATGTCAAAATAGGTCCGTTATTCCACCCAGTCCCAACCTCAGTAGCTTTTTGCCAAATGGTCACCATCCATACATCCTTTCTTCCTGGAAACGATATAAATCCCCGAGGCTATTTTTGCTCCAAGGAGATTATGGCACAACATATGGAGTCTTCACTCTCCAGGAGCAGAAGAAGTCTTGTCTTTGCTCAAGCAAGCCACTTGGTGAATGCCACAGGCTTAGGGCAACTGTGAATCCTTGTGATTCATGGGTGACTGTACGAGGCAGCCACAGCATGGAGCAGCTGGTCTTAGGAGCATACTAACCTGATGTTTCCCATAGTGTCGTGCATGGAATTCACCCCATTTGTCATGCTGAATTGGCTCCGTTAATCCTATACAAGTCTCTGTACACATTAATATTTTACCTTGAACCAAGGCAGTAGAATTCTAGAATATTTGCCTTCGGAGGGCAAATATTTAGTGATTGACTTCATAAACGTTTAGCATTATAGATATCCTCTGTTTAACCAGAATAAATGTAAAAGAAAAAGAGAAGTTATAATAAATTATCAAAGAGGCTGTTAAGTTCCTTGATTTAAAAGCATATTCATCTATAAGTCCGTGGTTTAAAAGCAGATTCCTCTGTTAGTAAAACCGTTCCTGTTACTATTCTTTGCGCAACGAGAGGTTTTTTAAGGAGATTAAGCCAGTCACTTATTGTATTGTTTCAGGACAGATTATATCCTGAGTTATAATAGAATCTCAAAATTAACTTCTATTATCATGGAAACTATTCATAATAATTTCTAGCCAGGCTAGAAATTGAAAAGTTAGTCTTATTACCTGGGTCCAGTGTCTATTCCATGTTCTAGGAGAGTAGACATGTGGCCAGTTCTATTTTCAGCACTGTTGTTGAAAAAACGTTCCTCCTTGAATTAAACAGGGTTGATTTTGCCTATTGGCATTTATTATTGTTGAAGATCTGACTAAGTTTAGGTTTATTAACCGTAGTGCTCCGAATCCTATTTGTCTGTCTAGATGCCAGAGTAGGGTTGGCATGCTAGAAGGGAGGGGACATGGCTTAGCAGATCCGTGGGCCATGCCACTTGGTACTTATTGGCCCCAGCAAACTACTTGAATCTCACTAAGCTTCTGTTTCTTCATCTCTGTTATGGGGGCAGTAACCTGTGAGACGGTTGCCCGATGCTTGGGGACACGGAGCTATGGCCGCTGTTATTTTCACTGTTGCCATTCTGGTCCCTTCCAGCTTGCACTGCAGTCTTGAAGCTGTGAGAAAAGAAACAGGGTGGTTGAGCCTCGGTGAAATATCTCAGCATCTTTGCTTCTCGTGTGTGTGCTGCGCCCTTGCCTACAACATCTTGCCTTTATCTAACCCGACCTTCTGTTGCACATGAGGCATCTGGGTCGGGGATGAGAGGATGTAGAGGAGGTAGGGGGTAGCCAGCCTTGCCAGTGGGGCCACATGAAGCAGTGGCAGCCAACATGGCCTGATAGGATGAGTTGGGGGTTCCCTTCCCTCCCTTAAGAAGGGCTCCGCATGCTCCGAATGCCTCAGCATTTCTGTGCAGACCTGCTTCCTGTGTTCAACCCTGGGGTTTTTTGGTTCTTTCTCCTTTGCTTTGGGATTACAAACAAGTCAGTTTATATCACACTGCTTCCATTTCCTTGGGTGTTTGGAAAGAATCAGTCTACCTTGATTAGATGTTTTAAATGTCAAATTGGTGTTAACACACACACACACACACACACACACACACACACACACTTACTTGCTACCAGTTCTAGTTCTAATGCAACTGGGTCACTGATGAGGTTATAAGGAGGTCTAGTGTTCTGCTATTGACAAACGACTCCCTTTTAAAATGCCAAATCCTTGCAATTCTGTTCATTTTTAACAGGATATGTTTGGCCAAAAAAGTCGGCATGCATTGGCTAATTAAAGCAAAATGCTTGTGTTTGGTAAAAAAAATAATCTGCATATTTCGTTTTCTGTGTGCCTTTAAATCATCATATGCAAAACCTGCTTACCCCAAGCAGGTCAAGGAACAGAGTGACTTGTATGGGTCTTCCCCCAGTCAAACAAAACATTGTGACCACTGCATTTACTGTTTCCTCAGAAATGTTATCTTTCCATCTCTCTTGCCACCTTCCTTACCTCTCTCTTATAATAGTACCTGGCAGTTTTTGTGCCGTGGATTTCCATGGTTTACTCTGGTTTTGTAAATTCTTTTTCATGACCGTAACGATCTGTGGAATCTCTTGTCTGTGTTTGGGATGTAAGAATTCCGGTTGACACAGATTCAATTAATTATTTATTGATTTAGAAGAAGAAAAATACAGAATGACAAAGACAGCGTCAGGACGTTTGTATCTCATTTTGGTTGATGGTCTCTTAAGGCAAGCCTGTTGGGGGACTCACCACTGAGGAAAGCTGTTCCCAGTGGAAGGGTCTCCTTTTCCGAATTGATTCTTATTCTGGGTGGTCGTTTAATTGCGAATAAGTTGGCAGTTTTGTTTGCAGACTTTATGGCTTTCATTAGCAGTCTGGTGGTGACAGCTAGCGTTCACTGTTCCTCCTGTCATTGCTCACAGGAGTGGCGCTGAATGCTCGGAGGCTTTTGGGGTGGCAGCAGTTTCATCTGTATGCTCTCGCCCCTGCCCTCACTTGTCACAGCAGCAGGGTCAAAGGAGAACATCGCTGATTAGTGTGTCTGGTGCACCAGGGTGTGATCTCTGTTGATTTCCCAACAATTACATTCTCCTTGCTTCCTACTGGCCTTTGCCTTACACTCAGACTACATTTTGCCTTCCATTATGAAGGATGTCCTTTTGGTCTTTCCCCCCAGGATTCCTGCGGGTTTCTTCTCAGGGTCTACAACTTCATCCCATCCCTGCTCTTGACCTTCTCCTCTCTTTGCTTCACCCTTTCAGTCCCGCTGAATAAAAGCCTAGCTTTCACTTCCTGATGCTTTTATCTTCTCTCAGCAGTCTGTTGAAAAGAAAACTATGTGCTGGGAGAGAATTGGACTTAATAATGAATTAAACTCTCTGGGCCTTAGTTCGTTTCCCCATCTATAAAATAGGAGTAATAGTTTTCCCTACCTCATCGTTGAGTTCTTGTCGGGTTGAACAAGATAAAACATATAAAGTGCTCAGAATAGTGCCAGGTGTATGATCATCACTCAGTAAAGGCATCATCTCCTTCGTCACCAATGTCTGTAGGAATACACTGGGTCTACAAGCGGGGAGCACTTGTAATTTTGATTTTATGATTATGCGTTGGGCCCTGCAAATCACAACCCAAGTCTCCTCTGAAACGCATTTCATATGGTCCCAGTTTTCCCTTCTGTGTTATATTCTGGATTTTCAAGGAATAGTTTCTTGTTCCTTCTTTTCTGCAGTTGCGCTATGCTTATTAATTTTCCACATTACATTTGACAGAGCAGTATTATAAATGGCACTGCATTTGATCTGTGCAACAGCACTCTGAGAGGGGGACATTATGCTCTCCATTTTGCATATGATAACATTTCAGATCTGAGAGAGTCCATGTTTTGCTGAAAATAACCAGCCAACAGGAGTCAGGTCCACACCTCAAACCCCTTCTGACTCCAAGTCCAGTGTAGTTTCTATGTGGAGATGCCTTGTGTGTATGGAGAAGCAATGACATTTAATTATCTATCTGGGTTTTTATCAAGAAGTCATTATATTTTAAGTTCCTGGGAGGTAGATAGTAGCTCCAAGTCTCTCTCTAAATGCACTTACTGGGGCACCTGGGTGGCTCAGTTGGCTGAGAGTCCGACTTTGATTTAGGCTCAGGTGACAATCACAGTTTGTGGGTTCGAGTCCCGCTTTGGGCTCTGTGCTGGCAGTGTGGAGCCTGCTTAGGATTCTCTGTCTCCCTCTCTCTCTGCCCCTCCCCCACCCCATCTCTTTCTCTCTCTCAAAAATAAATAAATAAACATTATTAAAGAAATAAAATGCATTTACCTCTTCTCCTCCCAGTACTATGGCTTGAACTTATTTACTAAGGGTTTCTTTCCTGACATCTCATTGAGGGCAGAGGACTAAAGTTATGATAATATGGACAGCACTTTGTCTAGGCTGGAAGAGTAGTGCTAAGAGAATGCAACACAAGTGAATTCCCCTCAACAAGCAGGGCACCAGGTATTCCTGGGGACTTGGAAGTGGATAGAAGTGACACCAAAACAAGGGCTGGTGTTGAAAACCTGACATAACTGCTGCCTTCAAATTGGTCTGGCATTGGCCATCTGTAGAAGGATCCTTTTTTTTTTTAATGTTTATTTGTTTTTGAGAAGAGAGAGAGCATGAGCGGGGGAGGAGAGAGAAAGAGGGAGACACAGAATCCGAAACAGGCTCCAGGCCCCAAGCTGTCAGCAGAGCCCAACGCGGGGCTCGAACTCACAGACCGTGAGGTCATGACCTGAGCCAAAGATGGACACTTAACCGACTGAGTCACCCAGGCGCCTCAAGGATCCTTTTTCAGTCCATCCAGCCCTGAATCTGGCCCCAAATCCAGGCAAATCTTTGTTCAGTCAGCAGACATTCACTCAGTACAAGCTATGTGCCTGGTACTGTGTTAGTCACTGAAATAACAGGGATGAAAGATCCTGTGGAATGGATGATCCAACTTCCTCATTCCTGGTTGGGAGGTGGGGGAGGAGGGAGAAGAAAGGGGAGGGTCAGAGAGTCAGATGAAGAGAAAAGCTTTCTGAGTCAAGGGAAAGCAAGTCTACTTTAACCAAACCTACAAATCCTGTATTTCTGAACATGGTATCATAAGTCTGTGAGCATCAATAAATATAAGGACATGCATCAAGCAGTGTCACTGGCCCACCAGAGCCTCTGAATGATGGAGAGCCCAGCAGTGAGACCAACATGTTGTCGGAAAGTCCTGGACTGTACAGGAAAATAACTTCCTCTCTTCAAACGCCTCAATGTGATTTACTGATTCAACTGAATCTTTAGTTCCTCTAGTTATGTGTATGGGAGGGCAGATGTTCAGTGAGAATAAAGCATTGGATCAGCAAGGGACTTGGTAAAAGTCATTGCAGCAACAGGCAAGAGCAAGGGAGTTAGAACCCTGCTGCAAGAGCCCCATCCCTTAAGTAAAATGTGATATATAGTAGAATACTATTCAGCCATAAAAAAGAAGGAAATCTTGCCATTTGTGACAACATCGTGGGAGGACCTTGAGGGCATTAGGCTAAGTGAAATAAGTCAGACAGAGGAAGATAAATAATGTATGGTCTCAATTATGTGTAGAATCTAAAAACAAACCACAACCAAACTCATAGAAAAAGAGATCAGATTTGTGGTTACTAGAGGCAGGGGGTGGGTATAGTATGTGAAATGTGTGAAGGTGGTCAAAAGGGACAAACAGTTATAAGATCAATAAATCTTATTGATTAATGGGAATGAAATGTACTGCATGGAGACTTAGTTAACAACCCTATATATTAGGTATCATATATTATGTATTAGAAAGATACTAACGGAATGGATCTTAAAAGTTCTGAAAACAAGAGGGGCGCCTTGGTGGCTCAGTCGGTTAAGCATCTGACTCTTGATTTCGGTTCAGGTCATGATCTCATGGTTTGTGAGGTCGAGTCCCAAGTCAGGCTCTGCACTGGCAGTGTGGAGCCTGCTTGGGATTCACTCTCTCTCCCTCTGTCTCTGACCCCTCCCCTGCTCATGCTATCTCTGTCTCTCTCAAAATAAACTTAAAAAGAAACAAAAAAAAAAAATTCTCAGAACAAGAAAAAAATTTGTAACGACGTGTGGTGATGGATGTTAACTAAACTTATTGTGGTAATCATTCCACAGTATGTACAAACATGAAATCACTATGTTGTACACCTAAAACGAGTAAAATGTTATATGCCTGTGATATCTCAATTAAAAAAAAAAAACTCCATCCGCTTCTCTGCTCACTTTCCTTCTGCTCCTCTTCAACAGATCTGATTTTGAAAAATAATTATTAGGAAAGAGGAACAAGGAATACATCCTTCGGAATTCTGTGCCCCAATTGTGAGAGTCACAGAGTAAGCTCATTGTTGGTGTAACTCCATGCAAATGAATGGACTGTGAACCTCCTTAACTCAGTTGTTGGTCCCAGTGAGTGCATGCCTCACACCCTTGATTGGTTGGTTTCAAAATTCAAAGCTGTTCTTTTGAGTTTGTCACCAAACCAGACCTCAGCAAATGCCTGCTCTTTCTTGTATGGATGCACCAGCCTCGAGCTAGGAAGTCCCCTGGGCCCAGAGGTTTACAGCATGAGCTCTCAGTAGGTTGTTGTTATTGTTTCCAGCAAGCATTTTTAATGCCTTCCAAATGCCTTGACAATGGATTTAGATAGTTTAATTTCCATTGAAGCCAGTAGGCAGGGGTTGGTATGCTCTTTGGAGTTTTGTGGTGTTAGGAGAAATATGTGTGGCAAAGTATTCCAGGTATGTTTAAATTGTTAGTTATTGCTTATTCTGTTGTGCCTTCAAAGAATGTTTTTGTTAAAGAGGACACAGGGAATTTGACTGACTTTTTTGCTAAAGAGAATAGTGGGAAAACTACCTTCTCGAGATATGAAAAGAAATTACTCACAAGTTGTTGTTTTTTTCTCTGCCCCACTTTTGGCTTAGAGAATAGAGGCCTCTCCACCAGTGGAAAGGAGAAAAGAGGGGACTTTAATGGAGGGGCAGGCCCCGGGCTTCACACTGGGCCGGAAAGGTGGGCAAGCCCAGGAGGGACCTTTTAGAACAAATTCTCATTTGGCAGCTAGCTGGAGAAACCATCAAAGTCACTGGGTGATCAGGAGATTTGAGAACAAACCATGACTCCCAGCCACAATTCAGGATATGCTAAACACAAAGTAGAGCTCTCATGTAGGAGACTTCACCATTCCGCAGTATGTTCATACACATTCGTTAAATCCAAGCTACTCAGCTCTTACTGCTGGGGAGAATGGAGCTGGGAGGTGTGTCTTTTTCTTAGATTACAAACTTGGGGTAAATGCAGATCATTGCAAAGATGAGCATTTGCAATCAAATTTTGGGGTGGGTACCATGTTTGTAATAGATTACAAAAATGGCCAGAGTTTGTGTGGAAGGTTCTAAATTGTGCCTGATTTATTAATTTAAATTTTTTATTAAAATATATTTTTTAAATGTTTATTCACTTTTGGAGAGACAGAGTGTGAGCCAGGGAGGGGCAGAGAGAGAGGGAGACACAGAATCTGAAGCAGGCTCCAGGCTCTAAGCTGTCAGCACAGAGCCCGACGCAGGGCTTGAGCTCACGGACCGTGAGATCATGACCTGAGCCCAAGTTGGATGCTTTACTAACAGGTGCCCCTATTAATTTAAATTTTAACTGATGTTGGCTAAGTTTTATTGAGCCCTTATTAGGTACCAGGCATTTGGCTGTGAACTTGACATAAATTATTTCATTTAAACCTCACGGTTCTATTAAGTTGATAGATACTCTTTTTAATTGCAACATTACAGATGAGAAAAATAAGGCATAAAGAGGTTACCTGCAATTAGTCTCACAGTTATTAAGTGGAGGAGTCAAATTCAGGCAGAAAACTGCTGAGTTCCCGATCTTAAACCCTGCCCATCCCGGTCCTCCGCGTGGACCTAGGTGCAGGGTTCAGTTACAGTGCTCGACTTCAGTTCTAGCGGAGTCATGTCTGTGTAACACTGTAGTACCTTCATGATTATGATTCAGATCTTAGATTAACACATGAGTGGTGTGTAAAACATGTGACAGGAAACATGACATGATTACAAAAAAAAAAAAAAAAGCATAAACCAAGAAGCTCAAGAACTGAGGGTGAGTCTTGCCCCAGTATCAGTAAATTTGATGATGTGGGCAAACTTCAACTTCTCTGGGCCTCCGTTTTTTCATCTGCAGTTTGACTGAGTTGTCCCAGATGAGCGCCTGCTGTCATCTGGTGTGAGCACACCCCAGCGTAGGAAAAGGTAGCGGAAGCTGCTATCAGGTGACAGGCGATGAAATGGATACCAAAGGTTAATGGTCCAGTAATATGGATTTATTACTTTTAAGTTCGCTCATTTTATTTCTACCTAGTGCAGTTAAAAGAATTACATAAAATATATACAAAAGTAAGTTTGAATAGGGCTCAAGGATTTAAAGTGAAAAAGTAAAAGTCTTCTGTGTCTGCCTCACCCCCACCCACAATCCCACTGCCCATACATAACTACGGTTAAGTTTTCTCCTTTTAGAAATTGGCAATACATATACAACTATGCAGCACATCTGTGATAGGAATTTATGAAAGAATCTGCTAATTTCTTTAAACTCTCTTAATTGCAAAAACAATACGCGAGTAAAGCCACTTGTAAAAGAAGCTTCAAACAAAACCCGTTTTTAAAAAAGCACAAGACTTTAAATTAATGCATATTAAATTTTATTCCCTCCCACTGAAAAATGAATAAGGCGCTGTGCTGGAGAACACATTTGAATTGTGAAAATATAACTGTCAACATTATGGAATCATCAAAGTATTAAAATAAGCTTCCAGTTTGCCTTAGATCTTCTTAAAAAATGACAACAAAAGTCATTGAAGGCAATTCTTGCTTAAAAGTACTTTCATATGATGAAAATTTGAGGTCAAGCGTATTTCTCCATTTTCCTCTAAATGAGTTTAGACTGTTAGGAAGTGTTATGTTTTGCAAAACCTCTGAAGAGGGCATCTTGTATCTTTTCTTTCTGTTTGTTTTTCATATAGCTGGTGGGATTTTCTTGTATAATTATGGGAGTCTTTTGTTTCCCAAAATGAATTTACAAATAAATATTAGGAGAAGTTGGTCGCAGTACTCCATTCTTTGTATTGTTGCTCTGCTTCTTGTTGTGGTCTGTAACTCTTATAAAACTGTATAATTTGGGGCCGTGTAATTTTGACTCCATTCTCCGTGAGAGACAAAATGTGTGGTGTCAGGGTTAGCTTCCTCATGTTGTGGATGTTTAGAGCCTTAGAGCCATGGGAGTCTTCCCCTCCTGGGTTCTGCTTGGCATTATTAATGATTATTAATGATTGTTATTAATTATTCCATTTACTTTCACATGAGGGAATCATACCTTAGAGAGGGAGGCTGAACCCGTATCATGTGTCAAAACAAATGACAGCCAGTTGAAGATACTTTCAATACTGTCTGTCCAGGAAAAAGCCTACTGGCTTCTCTGCCAGAGCTGCCCCCAGTAGAGCGCCCAGGTGCCGCCCAGGTGTGCTTCCCAGGGGCTGGTGCTAGAAAGACCCGGAGCGCTTCTTCTTCAAACACACATGACATGCGAGTGCCCCCCGGCCTAGAGTTTTTTCTAATACAGTAGGTCCAGGGTGCGGCTCAAGAATTTGCAAGTTCCCAGGTGATGCTGCTACTGTTGGTCCAAGGTGCACACTTTGAGAACCACAGGCTCCGTACCTTCAAAAGCCATAGCAGAGAAGAATGGATGACAGGTTTGGCAGAATTAATATACTGGCTTTAGCTAGTAAGTACACACAGCCACCTCTGAATTTCAGCTACTGAAGGCAGGAAGAGCTATCTCAGGTCCAAATGTGTGGAATATGTATTGTCGTTTGATTCGTTCACTGGCATGAACTTTTAAGCAATCAATACAAAATGATGTCCACATGTGCTTTGAATTATAAGCCTTTTTTCTCTCTATTATTGTTTTGTTTTTCAGATTTTCTAAAAGCCTAGTATGATTGGTTATAGCCTGCCCATTTAACCACTTTCCACATTTCACTTTTAAAATGAAATCATCCTTCTTGCATTTAACTAATGGAAAGTTGTTCAACTTGCCAAGCAAGGTTCCATGGTTCCTGAAATAAATTTTCCAAAGAACTGGAAACTCTAGGCAGCTTTTATACAAGAAGCAGAATAGAAATGTTCAAATTTATGTGACTTTGATACATATTTTCCACGATTTGATATTTAAGTAATATCCATCACTGTATCTGAAGACATTCATTTGACTCTGTAAGATGAGCAGTTTGCATTCGAGATTTGTTCTTCGTCTTGCTTTTAAACTCCTCAAGATTATTTAAATTTATTTTTGTTCACAACTAGCTAAAATAATTGATACTGTCAGCTGACACTAATGAGTGATGATCATATATCAACCATGGCTGAGAGATTTATGGGTCTGATCCCATTTAATTATCACAACAAATCAATGAGGAAGACAGTTACCATTTTCTCCACTTTACAGGTGCTTACACCGAGAATGAAGGGTTAAATAACTTTCCCAAGATCCCTGGCTAGTAAGTGGCAGGACAGGAGCTCAGAAGCAAGGTAATTCCAAGGCCCAGGTGCTTTCCCACTGTGCAGTCACCCTTATTAAAACATGCTTTTGGAAGAGCCGTCTGTGCTCAGCATCATTAAATATTGGCTTTGCCCGCAAGAGCATTAAGCCTAAAATAGTCAACCTTATTTAGCAGATAGTGAAGGCATAAGAGCTAATCAAGCACTGAAAAAAATACAAATTGAATAGTAATATATAAATATTTCCTCTGCACAGGAAAGTTTTATGAAGGGAAAGCCATGTGTATGTGTATTAGGGACAAGAGCATGGAATGTATCCTTCCCTTAAAGTTAGGGTGGCTCTCAGGGAAGAATGTTTCAGGAGCTCCCTAATGCTGAAACATGATGTCTCGGTAAAACTAGGCTGAAAGGGCTTGTTGGTTATGGGATTTATTCTCCCAGAACAGTTTGTTTGGGAGTTGAGTAAATATTCCAGAGGGGATAGGTTCCAGCGCTGCCCAGTAGAACTTTCTGTGATGATGGAAATGAACAGCAGGGTTCCCACTAGCCACATGTGGCCAATGAGCACTTGATATGTGGCCAGTGCAGCTGAGGAACTGAATTTTTAGTTGTATTCAATTTTAGTTAATTGCAGTGTAAATAGCCATGTGTGGCTAGTGGCTATCATACTGCACAGTATAGGGACAGTCAAAGACAACAGAAGGATTAAGTAGTGGGAGGCAGGAATGGAGGCTGACATGGATGCACTTGAACTTGGGTGTAGAAAGAAACCCTTGCCAGCCCTCTGGATGGACACCTGTACAGCAATATGAGGAAGCTAAGAGACAAGTGGAGGCATAGGATTTCAGACCTGAGATGACCAGGACAGATGCAAGACTCCGAATAAAGGGAGGTAGAAGAAAGGGGGCAAAAGTGAGGCATCAGTGGTAGGGGATATGGCAGGATTTGGCACCTGGCTGATTGTGGGTGGAAGTACAGTGGAGGTTGGCAGCTGCTTCAAGGTTTCCAGCCTGGTGATAGGAAAACAGCTCCTTTTTGCAGTGTCTAATTTGTGTTGGCATAGGAACATCTAGCTTGAGATGCCTTATAGACAGAGAGTGGATCCTGAGGCTGGATCAGAGAAGCAGGTGTAGGTGGATAAATAGATTTAACATTTGCATAGAGATAATATTCAATCCATGCACAGATAATATTCAGAGTTATACAATTTAAAAAATGGCAGGAAAGTCAGTATGAGCGGAGTCGGATGAGCAAGGCAAAGTGTGGTTGGAAATGAAGTTGGAAAGGTAGACTTGTAGGTTACAGGACTACAGGAGCCAAAACTTTGGACTATATTCTGACGGGAAGCCTTGGAAAGTTTGAGAAGGACAATGAGTTTCCCTGGACTTTGTAAATGACCACTCCAAATGGGGTACAGAGAAGGAGTGGAAGCCGGGAGCTCAATTGGGGTACTCCAATATTCCAGGTGAGGGATGCTGATGGCTTGGACCAGCATAGCAGTGGTGGATATGGAGACAAGTGGTTGGATTCCAGAGATATATTTTCAAAGCAGAGTCATCAGAATTTGTTGTTGGATGAGATGTGTGGTGTGAGAGAGAGAGAGAGAGGAATCAGGGATGATTCCAAGCTTTTGCCCTTAGCAAAAGTATTTGTCATTTGTGGCGATGGGAAACCCTGAAGAAGTACCGGGTTTGCAGACAAAATCAAAAATTCAGTTTGAGACGTATTGAGCTAGAGATGCCTATTAGACATCCTAGTGGGGTTTCAAGTGGGCTGTTGAACATGTGATTCTGCAGTTGTCTCATGATTTGATGAGTTATGGTTTGCTAATGTCTTTAGGGGGAAGGAAGGAGCCAGAAGAGAAAGAGAAGCTGAGTGATAAGAGTATTCAAGAGTGGGACGGAGGTTTTAGGAAATGGGAAGTTACAGGATCCTGTTTTGGAATGGAGGTGCTGACCCAGGGGAGGAGCATGCCATTCTGGTTATGGTGTTGTTGAAACCGAAAAGGTGTTTTTTGAAGAGACTAGTGTAGTGTGAGGGTGATCGCTGAGAGAAAGGCCCACACTGGGAGGCTTTGGTATGTTCTCAAAGAAGGGAGAAGGTAGGGAAAGCAAGAGTGGAAGATGGAGAGCTCAAGGTTTAGGAGGGTTCCAACAGAGCACATGGGTAGAAGTCAAGCTACAGCATGACTTTGTTATGTATAAGTCAGTTTTTGCCTGCTCCTTGTGCATGGAAGCATTTTTAGGCTATTTAATCAAATTTTTATGCCTCAGGGTTGAATAACAGAGTGGGAAGTGTTGACTTAAATTGTTTTTTCAAGCAGGCATAAATGTCAGAATTTAGGAGAATTGTATGCTGAAAAAAGAGTAGTTTATTTTAGAAGAGGCAACTTTTTTGTAGTTTTTCTCATTTGCCTATAAGTATTTGTCACGCATAATCATCTTGCCTGCTTTTATAAATGTAGGATTTCCATTTACATGGAAATGTGTACTTCACATTTTTTCCCATCAAAATGGCCAGTGTTGAAATATTCAGTATTCTAGTTTCTTCTTGTTTCTAGTCTGTACAGGCTTTTAACCATTAGAATGTTTGCTATTAAAAAAAAAAAAGCAGGATTTTCTCTTATAGTTACTGACTTATAATGCACCCACAGGGCAGTGGAAGGGTTATGGAGGACCCTTACTTAGGGAATGATTATTTCAGAGAGAACTCTTTTGTAGTTTGCTGATTCTCACCTGACAAAGTTGACGGAGAAGTGAATGCAAGTCAATTAAGTCCATCAGACTCACAACTTTTATCAGATAAAAGACTTGGGATAGAGGGTTTATATATTGTTTATAGATAAATCTTTACATCACGTACTGATTCACCAGTCCATCCTGTTCCTGAACCAATAATTAATAGCTGCTTAAATAGATAAGATTAGAACTCCTTCCATGGGTCCCGATCTAGTGCTTCTTCCCTTGGAGCATTTGTTGGAATGGCCCCATTGTCAGAGGTCTTGGGGCACTAATTGGCAGGGACTCGATCTTGTCCCCCTTTGTCTCCTTAGAGTAGCTCCTGCGACTGGATTACACTTACGTCTCGTGGGTTGGCAGTAGGGAAGAGGACTTCCTTCCGACACTCGTGCTCAGGCAGCTGTTTCTCTTTCTCCAAAAACACCCGTTTCCCCAGCCCCCAGCTGGTTCCTCCCTGCTAGAAGCCCGAATCCGCCAAAGTCACTGCTCGACCAAGTTCACCCTGTGACAGTACAAGTTACTCCGTTGCCCTTTCCTCCTCCTAAGCTTTCCCGAACATAAGCTTTTATCCTCTCTGTCAAGAGCTTACTTTGCCATCTGGTTTCCCTTCCCCCATAAATAATCCCATTTTTCCCCCACCAGACTCCCAGGACAGAGGCGTGCCCCGTATCATATGCTTGTACTGAGCATTCTTTCAGTGCTTTTCACTTGCTTGACCTTTTAGTTCTTTTCTTTCATCCCTATCAGGATCTCCAAACTGAGGTCATGGAAGGTCAGAGTTAAAAACGACATTGACTGAGTTGACTGAGCACTTTTCTACAGAAAACCGAGCACCACGCTTTGTGGGTATTCGCAGAAATTTTGCCTAGTCTGCAGTGACCCTCGCCACACATTTGCTTCACTATTTTTGTTTCACGGTTTAGAGGCCCTGGTGATAGGAGGGAACTATAAATAAGAACAACCCTGAGAGTGATAGGATGAGCTCAGATGATCCTTAACTTTTTGGCCTTTCTCTTGGTTTAGAATTCCTCAAGGCCTATTATAGTGACTTATTTCACTTGACTCAGAATATCAGGGGTTTGGAACGCCCGAAGTCACTTACAGAAAGGACTCATGGTTAGGCTGTTTGTCCACTTGCTGCTTATTGAAATATCTTTTATTATGATGCTCAAAGTAAAGAGAGGGTGAAGTGGGCACTAACTTAATGATATTTTACAAACACGTAATTGCACTTAGGGAGTTCAGCATTACGTGAGTCGTAACACGAAGTGACTAAGTTCTCCACTTCTCTTTTGCTTGACAAGTTCAGCTGTTATTCAGCAGATTTTCTCCATGGGAAGTAACTTTGTTCTTTCTAAGGATGAATGAGTACCTTGATACTAATGGTTAGTGTGTTGGAACTTAAACATATTAAAGAGTTAATTCTTTAAAAAAACTTATTAGTAGACATGCACTACCCACAAAGAGATTTTGAAAATAATCTCTTCTGAATGGTGATTATGATATGTAGTCATGCAGATATCTTATTCTGAGAGTTCCACGGTATAAATATCGAATCAATCTCCTTTAGTAAGAAATACTCTGTGCATGTCTCTGTGTGTGTACGTTTATATTTTGCAGTGGTAATATTTTCATCATCGAGAAAGCCTGCGTCATCTTTCTTTGACCCCTGACGGCATCCGGAGTGTGGAAGGGCCACTGATATTTCCTCATAAACAGAGTCGTAGGCTGTGGCTTTTACACAGACATCCGAGGAAATGCCATTGCCACCGCAGCCCTTGCTTGCCCACCGTAGTAATTGCAGTCACCATCCAGAACATTATTCCTTGTGGCTAATTCATCATGCTCCTCTTTGCTTCCCTTCCCCTTGTGAGGGCTTGGAAGATAAATTACACTCAAGAGTTAGAGTTTATCCACAAGGTCACACCACAGGTTGAAGAAAGAAAACCAGAAATTTGCACAGCTACCCTTTATCTTAATTTCTGGCCCGTGCTAAACCTCTTAGGATCTATATCCACATCATGTGATGGCCTGGAACTCTCCGTGTTTCAGTCGACCAGAGAGAACGGTGGCAGTTTCATTTCCATTTGCATGTTTCCTGGCCATATAGTAGAAACCATAAAAGAATGAAATGGTCAGATCCCTAACCTTTCCATTTCTTTGCTTTATAAATGAATAACAGTGATCTAAAAGTGAAAGAATGTAGCTAACCAGTGTCATTTGGGATCTTCTAAAGTAGTACGGAAACTCTGCATTCTTCAGACCAACTTGTGGCACGCCAGCACATTCCTCTCCGATGAGGTGGAGGGATACTGGTGGCGGGGCTGGGGTTTGGAGGGCTGGGGCGGGGAGCTGCTGTTTAAAAATACATTTAATTATATTCCTTCTCTGCAGTAATATTGATACCATTTTTAGCCCATTACAAATACTGTGATTTTCATTTAAGTCATGTCCATTATCTTATTGACCTAGTTTTTATTTTGTAATCAAAATGTTCTATTTCTGGATAGGTTAGCCCAGAATCCTTTTTTTTTCTTTTTTAAAGGTTATGGACCTTTTGTGGAGTTTTGTTTGGTTTTGTTTTGTTTTTCTGTCATATCTGCATACAGATGGGCTGCCTCTGTGTTTGCTGTATTAGGGAAAATGGTACGGTATTGCTCTCTAGAAGAGTGAGGCTTTTCTCTATTTAATTTGGCAGGATGCCATGGGACCTTACCTCTGGTGACATTTTTGGGAAGCAGATGGTGAAGGAGCTATGAAATTATATTACTATCCAAAATGAGAGGTAGGGGTGCCTGGGTAGCTCCATCGGTTAAGTGTATGACTCTTGGTTTTGGTTCAGGTCAGGATCTCACAGTTTGTGGGATCGAGTCCACGTTGGGCTTTATGCTGACAGTGTGGATCCTGCTTGGGATTCTCTCTCCCTCTCTCCCTGCCCCTCCCCTGCTTGGCTCTCACTCTCATTCTCTCTCTCTGTCTCTCAAAATAAATAAATAAACTTAAAAAAATGACAGGTAGAGGTCTGACTCTTTCTTCCCCTTCTTTCTCTGCTCTTTGGCACTTTCCCTCTTTTCTCTACTCAGAGGATTGCACTTCTATTGGACCTTGCCTTTTCTCTGTTTCTTCCCCTCCTGTTTTCTTCCTGCTCTTTTCCTTACCTTCTCTTGCCTGCACTGTAGGCCCACTTCTTCATTTCCTTGCTCTGGCCGGAAGCTCACTCTGGGGAGACCCCTCCCTAGAGATGCCCGTGGGGTCTGTTCTACCAGCTCATCTTTCATCAGTGTCTAATCAGGACCTTGAGACCCCTGAGGAGCACTCCATGTTTCCTTTCGGTATTATTTCTCAGTGTCCTTCTTGACATGAAGGTACCTTGCTCTCTCCTCCAGACAATGACTAGAACTAGAGAATGTTAGGATTTAGAGCAACCAGACATGTTATTTTGCAAGTGAGAAGGATAAGGCCAGAGAATGATTTCTCCTAAGATTCAAAGGGAATTTAATGGCACAGTCAAGTCAGCGACCCCATCTCCTGCTTTGGGGGTTCTCCTACTTTCTTAGCCAGAAAGTCATATAGGTGTGGTGCCTGGTTCCTTTTAGCACTCGTTTCTCTCCATCACCATCAGCCTTCTCAAATATTTTCTGTGTAAATGTATTTTAGAGGAACTGAGTCTTTAACGTGACACTTTTCTTGTCAAAAGAAGACACAAAAGATGCAGTGCAGTAACAGGAGTCTCTCACTGAGTTGTTAGGGATTTTCTCAGGAATGGTATTTTGCTCCAGGTCATTTCTGTTGATGTATTCATTCCTAAGAACCGGTAGATGACTATGACATATAATATTTGAGCTTGAACTCCTTCCTGCCTAACTGGAGTCTCTCTGTTAATCAGGAAACCACATTTAAAGCTGTGTCCTGAACTCTGCCCAGCATGTCAACTTGGCCAGGAAGGATAGGGAATTCCTACTGGTAGCAGCCACTGGGGACCAAGGGAGTAACTAGAGGTCAGATAGGGGCTTAGCAAGGAAGCCACTGGCAGCACAGGGTACATTTCAGCCACTGGGATTGTCTCTTGTTTTCTGAATTCCCCCTGTGGTTGAGGTTGGACAAAATCCAGGCTATCAGTCCCCTGGGCCAGTGACCCTACGCTTTGGAATTTTATGATCTAACAATGTTTTTAATTGAGGAGGCTCAACATAGGGTTGTTAGCTTCTATCCTGAGAAGTAAGGATGTTAAAAAAAAAAAAGCAATAGCAAAATTGCCATGTAATGTTATAGTCCTTTCCTGAAAGAAAAGATATTTTAATACCAGAAGTAGGAAGAATATAATCTCAGAATAAGGGACCGTCCTCTATACCATACCCATATAGCTTCCGGGAAAACTCCTATTGTATTGTCCAGATTTTTCTTATTTAGCCACAGGCCAGCATAAGTTTTGTCCCAGAAGCAGTGTTGGTGTGTGATACGTGGACTCCACAGCCTTCCTTCTGGGGCTGGTAAGCCCCTGCCGCTGTCTCCAGGGAGAATATAGAAGGATGCGTGAAGAACATGGCACAGAGAACAACCCATCAGTGTCTGACACAAACATAGTAAGTGCTCAGTAAATGAGCACTTTTATTCTCTCTTAGAGAAGTGAATTACCCTAGATGACTATTTCAGGTTGGATTTCAAGGGACACCGCTCTTGTTTGGCTCGCTTTCATTGTGGACTAGGGTCTGATCTTCTGCTTTATAGATCTTTAGTGTGATTTCATCAGTTGCCTCATGGAAGGTTGGGAAAGACTTGCACTTCCTAAGTTCACAGGAGGCTAATCCATAAACAGAAATGCCAGTTCATTATTTTGCAGATAGACAATATGCTTTTTCAGGGACCGCATCAATAGATGGGTCTGCCCAAGTCCCATGGCCTCCCCACAGTGGGGGAGGGGAGGGGTGAGTGCTGGGGTGGAGGCAATCACGGCATACACTGTCCTTGTTTATTCACTGAATTTATTCCAGCAAGCTGATTCAGGTAGAACCCATTTTATTTCACTGGCATTGTTTTCTCTCTTTCCTTTGGACATTCCTTTTCATTGAGAGACAGTAAAGCATAATGGTTAAGAGCAGAGGTTCTGGAGCCAAAATGGCCACGTGAGAATCCACACACCTACCAGGTGTGTGACCTTAGGCAATTCATTTGACCTCTTTGTGCTTTAATGTTGTCTTCTGTAAAATGAAGGTAATAATAATTGAATTTGCCACATAGGTTTGTTTTGATAAGGAAAGGAGTTGATACATGTAATGTGCTTCGAGTGTTTGGCAAATAATAAATGATCAGCAAATATTTATTATTTTTATATTGTTGAGGAAGCTAGTTTTATGGTGGGACATGGAAAAATGAATAAAAATTAGATTGCAAGATTTTAGATTCTAAAGGGTTAGACTTTTTTTGTTTGAGAGAGAGAGAAAGAGAGAGAGAGAGGGTGCAAGTGAGTGAGGGGCAGAGAGAGAGAGAGAATCCCATGAGGGGCAGAGAGGGAGAGAGAAGGAGAGAAGTGGGGCTCACCCAGAGTGTGGGACTCATGGTTTTTTTTACTGGAAGCAGGGCTCAAGCTCACCCGATGTGGGACTTGAACTCACAAATCATGAGGTCATGAAGTCCAATGCTTAATGACTGAGCCACCCAGGTGCCCTTAAAGAGTTAGATTCTTACCCTTAACTTCCCTTCCTATAGAATTCAGCTCTCCAATAATCTTTAGTTTCTGTGTTTTTTTTAAGTAATTAAAATTTTCTTTTATTTTTAAAGTTTTATTTTATTTATTTTGAGAGAGAAAGGGAGGGAGGGCCAGAGAGAGAGGAAGAGAGAGAATCCCAAGCAGGCGCCACACTGTCAGCACAGAGCCTGATGCAGGGCTTGATCTCATGAATCACGAGATGATCACCTGATCCAAAATCAAGAGTCAGTCGTTTAACTGACTGAGCTACCCAGGCGCCTCTTTAGTTTCTGTTTTTACCCTTCATCAATTCAGTAGATTTCCATGTCACATCACTGTGTCTAGATGGTTTTTCATTGATGACATTTTTGGTTGGCTATTCTCTGTTGACATATGGAGAGATACTTTGAAGCTGTCAATGGCTTTTCTCCCCAGGATACTTGTTTGGAGAAGCTTCTGTTCTTGGTGTGGTGGACCCCTCTCAGGGTGTCTTCCCTAGGTCATCCCTTCCTGGCCTTTCCCCCTTGAGTTTGGACTTGCCTTATTTGGCAAGGGAGAGGACCTCCCTAACTCAGCATGAACCTCTCTGCTGAGATACAGAGAGGTGCTGAAATACTTGCACAGATATCTTCTAAAATAAGTAGCAAGAATTATAGTAAAGCTGATTCTAGGACTACCTTTTTATGTGCTTTTTCCTGTTTGCCAAGCCCACAGGGCAAGGTGACAGATAACCTGATTTTTTTTTTTTTTTTTTTTTTTTTTTTTTTTTTTTTTTTTTTTTTTTTACCATTTCTCCATTCCCTGGAGAAACTTAACATCTATTTTCCAGTGGAAGTCAATGCCACATTGACTGGTACTCAGGATGCCTTTTATAGGAATGTGTGCATTCTGTTTAATCTATACATGTGTCTAATCATACCTGTAGTATGATCATTTTTCAGTTTCTTCACTAAACTCACAGTGATACATTATAGTTAATAATGGCCATTAAAATATTTTACTGTAAAATATTCCAGATACATTGGCCACTGAAACAGACTGGTCCACCCACCATCTATCTGTGGTGTAATAAGAAACTGAAACTGATAATTAGCTAAAATTTTGCCTCCATAAGTAACACTACCATGCCGTTCTTGTAGAAAGAAGTTTCCCCACTGCTCTGTTACATTCCCATCCCTTAAAGTGCAGGTTTTCTCCCGATTCCTTTCTTGCTTTCCAAGGCAGCTAGAACTAACTATGTGATGGGCTGTTTGTCTTGCTTGTTTGCTGCCAGTCAAGGTCAGAGAGATGCTAGGTTTATGGAGGGGAAGAGCGGAGGTCGGCTGGAAGCGCTATTTCTAGCTTTGTAGTCAAGGTTTTTTTTTTGCTGAGAGCATTGCAGCCTTACTGTCAAAGTTGTGCTGGGTTCTCTGCTAAGGCATAGACACCTGTCTGTCCTCTGCGGTGGTACAGTCACATCAGATGACCACCAGCTCCTTCCTACGGGCCAGCTGCACCAGTAGGACAGTCAGCCTTGCAGAGTAAGTGACAGTTTTAGGAAACTTCCTGTGAGGACTGTTGAAATGAGCCAGTGCAGAGCCAACCTCCTTTCCACCTATCTCTTGGAAGCGAGAATGTCCTCTTTGGGTTCTACTTTGCAATTCTGTACATCTGGATAGTCTAAAGATTGCATGGTGGGGAGATCCTACTCATCCCAGGAGCTGAGGACCTACAGAGTGAAGATGCCTTTAACAGGTCAGTTCAATGTTAGGAACCTAAAGTTCCAGGACCTTGAGGTCCAGGTTCCAGGACCTTGAGGTCAAGAATATTCTTTAATTGAATCACATGATTCGATGTGAGAGGAGCTTGAAGGGAAGGTGTAATTATTTAGCTCTCCAATTAATCATAAATGTTTACCTAGGGCCACAGAACTCCCAGACCTCCTCACGGAGGCTCAGTAAGCCCCTTGTGATCCAGATTCTCCGGCAAGGCCTCAGCCAGCCGGAGATTCAGCCTCCTTCTTTGGGCAAATGACTGCCAAGTCCCGTCTCCAGGTAGCCTTCATCCTGACAGCCCTGAAAGCTTGTTTGACATTCTGCTCTGGGTAGGTAGCCATCTGGCCCTACTGCAGTCAACCTACCCACCAACAAGAGTCTCTTCCATCCAGCCATTGCCTACAGCCTGACCTCTCTGTGCCATTTGTGGCTCTACCCTCTTCCCATTGCAATGTCCTTACTTTTCACTTTTGTTTCCACTCTCACATTTTTGAAGATTACATTCATTAGAAGAGAAGTCAGACTGAGGAATTAGGAGTATGCCCTGGCTGGGTACATTTTATGTGCTGTGGAGGAGGTAGAGGATGAGCAGAATAGGGGCCAGGCTGGTGCTTAGAAAAGGATGACACTGGGCAAGCCACCTGGCTTCTTTGAGGCCTGGTTCATGCACCTGTAAATAGTGGATGCCTCACTCACGGGGTGCTTGTGAGGACCTGATGTCACAAGTGATGAATCAGACAAGGAGATAAATGAACCTGAGGAACCAAGCATCCAATTTATCTTTGCCTCTCTGGGTTATAAACAGGAGATGTTTAGGATTGCAGGTCCACATTTCTGTGTCTGTTTTGGGGTCCCTTATGTGACCAAGAACATGGAGAATGCTAACATTTATTCAGCACACTGGAGTCACCCAGGTACCTGGGCTGTGCTCAGCTGCTCGAGGGTTGAGGGGATCAGTATCTCCATAGGCCTGTGATGCTTTTGAGATGTGTCATAGTTAGGAACTCAGTCTCACAATTCATGAGAGACCTGCCAACTTCCCTGGTGGTACCCATTCTTATCAGGATCCATTCTTATCATTCTTAATCACACAAAAGTTTGTGTGTATGGGGGGATTTTTTTGGTGGTGATGTCTGGTTGTTTTATGAGCCTTCCTTTATCTGGACTGTGAATAATCAACTGATGAATCCTTATCCCTGTTCTCATTCTTCAGCAAACATTTCCAGGGGATGCTCTACTTGGTGCTTTAGGGTAAGAAAGATGGATAGAGCACCTGAAAACGAACACACACACACACACACACACACACACACACACACAGTCACAGAACCCAACTGTCAGAGTACCGGCTGCCTCTGGACTCTGGAAAGTTCCTTTGGAAACTTACCTGTGCTGCATCTCCACCTGGAACTATGCTTGAGACGGCCTCAGCTCCCTGTATAACAACACCCTGGGACAGAGTTGAGGTGGCCTAGTGTCATCACTGGGGGGTGTGCCTGGGGCTGGGAAGAGGAAGTGGGGAAGTGAGCCAGGCCTACTCTAGAAGTCCCTTGTCAGTCTGCCTCCCCCGGTCGCAGGGTCTTAGCTAATCTCATTTTCCAGGCTTCACCGCTATCTAAGCTCTTCTTTGCACGGTGCTGTGTTGTTCTCGAATTACCTTACTTCCTTTTGTCCTCATAGGAACATGGGATGTAGATATTATTTTTATTTTCTCCATAATTAATGGAGGGAACAAAGAGTCCTCTGAGAAACTGGTCAACTTGTTCTGGAAAGTGATAGGCTGGGGACATAAGGCCAGGCCGTTGTCACACTGTCATCCACATCTCTCTAGGGACATTCACCCCTGCACAAGTTTTGCCACAGGTGTCTTCTGTTTGCAAAGAACAGGAGAAAGTTCCTTCTACTGCTGAGGAGTGTTCCTCGGGAGGTTGTGGGAGCAGGAGCCCAGGGGGCTGTAAGTCTCCAGGACTGGAGCAGCACTGTCCAGGAGGACTGCAGCTCAGCAAAGCGAGGAGACACCTTGATCCGCTGGTGGTGGATGTGCCAGTCATCACGACTCACTCTCCAGTTCGGCTAACTTAGACTTTCAGTGTGCTCTGGGTGGAATGACTGGATATAACATCAACTTAAGAGTTTTAAAAAAATGTAGAATCTCGTGATGTCTTTTTTTTCTGTTCTTTTAATGTTTATTTATTTTTGAGAGAGAAAGCACAGTGGGGGAGGGGCAGAGAGAGAAAGAGAGAGAGAAACAGAATCCAAAGCAGGCTCCAGGCTCCAAGCTGTCAGTGCAGAGCCCGATACAGGACTCGAACTCATGAACTGTGATATGATGACCTGAATTGAAGTCGGATGCTTAACCAACTGAGCCACTCAGGCACCCTTCATGATATCTTTTAGTAGCACCCCTCTTGAACCACATTTATAAAGTAAGCCATTTTATAAAGTGAGATCCTTGCACAGTTTTTCACCTGTGACTTTGAACGGCTTATATCAAACTTGAAATCCAAGCATACATGTCCGATCCTTTTCGCCACAGAGTTGTTTGCCTATTAAAATATGCATTTGTGTGGGCAGACATTGAAAGCCCAGGTAAGCCAACTAATGACACAATATTTGTATCTCCTTTTAGTCCTCTGAAGGGGTCTTTTCCCTCTTGGACTTGATCAGCAAGCTCATGTCTCATGAGTGGTAGGAACATGAAGAAAACAGGAGGTACAGCCAACTTTGAGTCAAACACCAGGATTCTAGACTTCAGGCTAATCACTTTTTTCTTTTTTTATATATAAATTTTTTTAAGTTTATTTATTTATTCTGAGAGTGAAAGCCTGAGTGGGGGAGGGGCAGAGAGAGAAGGGGAGAGAGAGAGAGAGGGGGAGAGAGAATCCCAAGCAGGCTCCACACTGTCAGCATGACACCTGACGTGGGGCTCGAACTCATGAACCATGAGATCATGACCTGAGCCCAAGTCAGACGCTTAACTGATTGAGCCGCCCAAGAGCCCCTCACTTTTTTCTGAGCCTCAGTTTCCTTATCTATCAAGCAAGGTTGTAATAATGATACCACACAAGGGTAGCATTTGGAAGTGCTTTATAGATAGAGACGTGTGATTCAAATCTTATCTTTCAGTCTATATGCATTTTTATACCAAGGACAAGGATCTACATTTACTTGCCTTATGAGATTAAAACAATATAGAATAAAAATTTTACATACCTCTACTTCAGATAGGCAATGTACAGTCTATAGATTTCTTTGTTGTCATTTTATTACTGCAAAGTTCAAAGCCCCGCCCTTGGTGTCTATCATACTCCCAAGTCTGTAACTGGTTAGTCAGGTGGTTAGGACACAGCACCGATTAGCACATAAGAGCAGACCACTGAGGTAGACCGTTGGGGAATCTAGCCCAGTGTTTTCTATTCTGTGAACATTGCTTCCATTCCAATCAAGGCCAGCATTTGGATCATCTATCTCTTCATTAACCTCAGTCCTGTGGTTAGTGAATCTGTCGTGGATTCATTCCCTGTGCATGCAAGTTAGCTTCATACTATTCCATGGCCAAGGGTCGCACCCAGAGCCTCTGCCAGCTGTTTCCACGTGTCTGCTATTGGTTGGGAAAAGGTTGGCGGGAGAGTATGTGTGATGCATGCAACTCTGTCCTCACTAATGGAAAAATATGTTCAGATGGTCTGAGGCATCTCTGTTTTGTCTGAGGACAAAACATGGACAACTTACATGGACAACTGTGTACTAGGTGCCTAATGCTATTTATCCTCTCAGGGAGCAGAATTACCAGGAGTGCAGGCTAGCTAACAAGAATAGATGATTGAATGCAGTGCTTTATTCACTGTCGGGGGAAAGTAATAGGCATTGAGATCAGCGGCTGCCATTCTTACAAAGAAAAGCAAGAGCAAGGGACTGGGGCCCTGAAAAGATGGTCAAATAGGAGCGACTCTCAGGCACAAGGACATTCAGGGGCTTTTCTGCAGCCACACGTGGCAGTTCTCACCCTGGGGTTCTTTAAGTATGCCTGTGACCAGTGTTTTCATCACTAAGATGTAGATGGAGAAAGCAAGCATAGTTAAGTTAGGTAATCTATTCGGCCCAGCAAGATCATGGCAGATTGAAGGACGCCTGTGGATCCTTTGCTCCATTTAGTCAGAGACTTGACAGGGTTGGAGGTGGAGGTGGATGGGTGGAGATCCGTAGTAGCTGAGATTGAGGCTTGCTCTTTCTCGTGTTCTCACCAAAAGGGTGTGTGGTTATTGAACATATTGATGGAGACCCCTACTGGCTGGGACACTTATTGGCGTCCCACACAGTCCCCAGGGAGAGTCCTTGAGGCTACTCTTCAGCTCCCTCTGCACAGGCTGTGGAGCTGCTGATGGACTCGTGGGTCTCCACACCCCATGCCACCCCCAGGAGGTCTTGACACCAAAAGGGATGCCCTGGGAAGGGCTGCCAGAATTTCCTGTGCTGCTGGGGCAGGAATCCAAAGGTCACAGACTCTGCAAAAGCACCGCCTTTGTTGCTCAGTGGAAGGCCCAGACCACAGGGGTCCGAGTTAATTGGCCACACTGGGGAAACAACTCTATTGAAGTTGGACAGAGCAGGATGAAGGAGAAGTGACTGAACTGATTAGGAATGGGCTAAACTGAAGCGCTAAGCTGTCCCAAATCCTTCGTGGAAGGAAGCAGGATGTAAATAATAAATCATAAATAAATAAAATGCAAGAGCTAAATAAAGGCCCTTTAAATATGCCACCCCTCACAGCTGCTAGTGTTGCAAAGTGGCCACAGAGTGGAATTGGCCAGTAAGGATGATTGTGGGCTCTCACTCCTTGCCCCGGGGGCTGGATTCAGCTTCAGATACTTTTCATCCAAAACCTGTTTATGAGTGATGATGAGTAAAATGATAGACTGGGGTCCGAAGTAATGAATCAAGGCAACTAAGCCAATTTTTCAGTCTAGGTGGAGTTTTAGGGATTAAAGATTTTCATCAAATTATCTTCAGATACAGTGTGAACCTCCATATCTCATGAAGCACCATCAGATAAGTACACACACGCACACCATAGATATGTATATATACTCTTATAGACATATACACATACATATGCATATAACTGAAAGGCAGAATATATAGTATATATAATATAGAAGTATATATATACTTTAAAATATATAAAAATATATAAAATATGTACTTTATATATAATATATATTTTACATATATTTATACTTTATATATAAATATATATTTAAATACATATACTTTACATATAAATATAAAATAATAAAAATATTTGTATATGTTATGTATGAATATAATAAAAATATAAACTATATTTACATATATATGTTTTAAAGTATAGGTGCTTATATAATACATACTTATATATACTTCTATAATATATATTCCGCCTTTCAGTTTTTCTCTGTTTGGTCAAAAGCACCACTACTTTTTCTTTCTGTTCTGTTTACAGCAGTGTTACTGCATCTTATGAGGGAGTTTATCCAATAGTCTATAAGATAAAAATTGAGCAGACAAAATTACCCTTGAGCGCCTTAGAAAGGCATCAGGTTAGAGACTAACCTACAGTTCCTCCCTAGGGCCAACCTGATTGGTTTCTTCCCCTCCCGCATGTGAATAGATCATTAGCTGTTTCTTTGGTTGAGCCTCAACTGAGATTCAGAGAAGCTCCCTGGGTCCATCTCCAGTCAAGCATGTACCCTCCTCCCCTGGCAAGCGTGTGCCCTCCTCCCCCGGCAAGCGTAGCAGATGCCTGGGTGCCCTGTGAGGCAGCTGCTATCCATGGACCCTCCCACTTCCCCGATCAGTGCAGTCAGAAGCCAACTGCAAGCTGTTTGTTCCCAAACCTGTTTACACCAGTTGTACTTTTTCCATTTAAGACATGTAACTAAATATTATGTAAACACATGATATATGAGTGTGAAAAGGAGAGGTGTTCCTATGAAGCTACACCGTTGTCTTGGAAAGACTTGTCAGTGATGAACAGAAATTGTGGACAACTTAAGTATAAACAAGATAACACTAAAAGATTGTGGGGAAAGTCATAAAAATCTAGGCGGACTCTGCAGTCAGATTGCTTTTCAGCTGTCTTTGGATTTTGTATCTTCTTTAAAGAAACTGGAACCTGAAAATCATAACAGATTTCTGGTTTATACAGGAAATTGGGAAATTCCAGACAGTGGACCCATCTTCAAAGACAAGGCATTGCTCCTGTACCGAATCCGTGAATGAGTGCACACTCATTTATATATCTGTGAATATAGTGCTCACTTTGGCAGCACATGTACTAAAATTGGAATGATGCAGAGAAGATCAGCATGTCTACTGTGCAAGGATGACACATAAATATCTGTGAATATATAATAAATATCAATGAATATATACATACATATAATGAGAGTATCATTTTTATGATTCCATGCTTTAACCAGTTTTTTAGACTATCAACCCAGTCATGTTGAATTGGAGAATTTCTCTTGTGGCTGTGGTTTGCTGTGTAAAATACACCCATCCACTAAGCATGTCAAGATGCTTCTCCTATGCAGATTACAAGAGAACTGAGCCAGGCTTGGGTGAAAGCAGCTAAGGGACATCTCCCTTAGCATGTTCATCAAGGGCCCTTGTAACAGGGGGACACTGTAGGCAATACTGTTTACACAAGCTCTCTGACCGCACTCACTAACTTTCTCCCACCCTCTTTCTCTCTCCTCCTCTCTTTTTCTCTCTACGTCCCTCTCCTCTCTCCCTAACCAATGTAGTCTCCCTAACAAAGAAGAAGTCTACATTCTTCTAATGGAGAAACCATTTGGAGTCGAACAACAGTATTTTTCAAAGTACTTGTTTTCAAGAAAGACCATCTTTGGCTTAAAAAGATTTGAAGTATTTATTTATGTGAACCCAGCACACACACACACACACACACACACACACACACACACACACACACACGGAGAGAGAGAATTCCTTTAAATAATGAGATCATGAGGTTTATTAATATGTGAATTAATTAGATAGTTGAGGAATATACCTATTTCTCATGAAGTGAGATCAGGATATAATGAAAGAAATCTTATCTTAGGTGTCCTAAAATCCAATGTGATTTAAGGTTATTTTCTATCCTCTTTGGTCTAAAACATTTTGGAAAGACCTTCCACTGTCTCTGTGCTCTGTCTAGACCCTATATCAGAGTACAAACAACTGCAGGAAAAACGTAAGAATGCCTGTAGATACTGGACATGCTAACAGAGGTATCTGAGAGCCCTCAGGAAGAATAATATTTTACCATGAGGTGGTTGTTGTCTTTAGCAACAGCAGCTGTATGAATGTGCTTTAATTTTATGCTAACGTGGAATGCTTAAAATCATAAAACAGGTATGATTATTGGGTTCCTATTCACCCAGGGAACGCAGATCCCAAAGATAAGTGTGCCAGAACATGAACTCCGTGGGAAAGCATGAATCTACCTACCTCCAACACATAAGAGACCGTCCTTCATTTCAGTAATAGCTCTTAGGGGGTTAATTTTGATAGATTGTGAGGGTATTTTATTCTAGCACATAAACCAGATGCTTCTCTCAAGTTAGTGGGGAACAACTGATGGCTGCCAGATTAACTAGAAAGGAAATGTTTCTCTCTGCAGTTCTGGGCAATAATGCAATTTAATGGCATTTCACCTGGGTGGACTTTTAAGATGGATGTATTTGTCTTTTGCCTCTCAGGGCATAGGTCCAAATTTGGAGCAGATGGTGGAAAAGATGGATGGCCACAGAGATCTCCAGGTGAAATTGGTTGGATGTCCGCAATCCTCATTAATTCCTGGTTGACCATCATCCATCTCGATCTCTCTGACCCTACGTAATGAACTCTGATTTCCGAGGATTGTCTGGGTCTAGAATCACCAAAATGTGCTGACTAAAATCTGAACAGATTGAAAGAAGAACTCGCCTGATATTTCAGGCCTTTGGAAGAAAGGGGATGTCTCAACCCCCTTTCTGGTCTCAATAAGAAATCTTGTTGTTCTGACTTTGAGCTAGTGGGTTTCTTTCCTGGTAACGAGACACAACTGGGCAGGGTATGGACTCTCAAGCTCAGGGAGTGAGTTTAAGAGACAGATTTTTTCCACTGTTGTTCAGGTAAAAGAGAGACTTTTTTTTTTTTTAATTTTTTTTAGTTTATTATTTTAAGAGAGAGAGAGAGCATGCAAGCAGGGGAGGGGCAGAGAGAGGGAGAGAAATAGAATCCCAAGCCGTATCGCCAGTGCAGAGCCCATCACAGGGCTCAAACCCACGAACCATGAGATTGTGACCCAAGCTGAAACCAGGAGCCGGACACCCAACTGACTGAGCCACCCAGACGCCCCAGAGTTTTTTGGTTCTTAGATTAAGTCTGACGAGGGTCTCGTCCCTCATGACCAAGCAAGACTGACAGTGATCACCCAAGCTGTGGAATGAGGTATGAGAAGAAGCAGATGATTGTGGGGAAAACCCCAGAAGCATTGTTCTAGTCTATGGAGGTAAAGAGGGGACCCCCAAGATCAATGGAAGGAGGGGTCCATGGAAAGTACTAGAATCAGCAATGCTTTGTGGATTTAATTAGAACAATGCCTGTGTGAACTTCTTGATCAACGGCCTGATATTCTCATTCACTTCCACGTTAGGGTAGGTTTATTGCCATAGTTGTTTTTGCTCATACTGAAGACTCTCCTGCTAACCAATTTGTATTACTGTTATTTTTTATTGCATTGTATTCGCCCTCATTCTGAGCCAGATGCCTTCCATTTACAAACATGGTCAGAGAGACTTAACTAAGAGGACAAATGATCCCCATTTAAGATGAGAATTTTTTCATGTGTGACTGATAGGGTGATCAGGTGATAGGGTGCCCTTTGGTTATCATAGACCTAGAGATACATATGTGCCCCCACATGTTGGAGGAAGGGAATATACCAGCAAACAAAATCTGACAAATCGCAGATGCTTAAGACCATAGAAGAAAATGCCCAGGAGATGTGCACTTAGTTTTAAGAAAAGCTAAGTAAGTGTGACGTTTTCGATGGGCCTTTTTTTCACTTGAGCAGAATGACAATATTTTACTAGTCAACCAAGACATAAATCAAGATTTAAACCAACTACTCACCTTTCATGCAAAGCCTAACCTCAGTAGTTATTAAAAATAAATGGGATTTAAATAGATGCAGAAGCACCTATTTTATTTCCAATTTCACGCTCTTGTATTTTGCACTGCGGTTTTAGATCTGTTTGTGAAGGCTGATTGGGGCAAAAACAGCCCTGAGAGACAGCTGGGAAGGGAACAAGCTTTCAAGTCCATGACAAAGTCCTAGGCTCTGGGTTCAGCTGTTACCAACTCACCAAGTGACCTCAGCCCAATTTCCTCACCTTGACAGTGAAAACAATAACGCTGTCTTTTAATGGGATGCAGTGGTATCTACGATTGGCACCATTGGTGGCTTTGGGCTGAGTCTGAGAGGAGGTGTAACTCTCTTGTCTTCCTCAGGGACTATAAGCCAGGGATCCAGGTCCAGGGAAGGCATTGGCTTTATTTTCTCCCTAGTCTACACAGCAGTTACAGTGTCCAGTTACCCCACATCATTCTGACTAGTGTCAAGGAGAGGCACACGCCCTTCTCCCACATCCTGACATTCTACTGGATTACCAGCTCTCTCTCTGTTGTATTCTTCCTGCTCACCTGGGCAAAGTCTCCAGAGGCCCCTGTCTTTGCTGTCACCTGCTGTGTGTTTCACTAATAACTGACTTCCAGGTGAACAGTAATGCTTCATTCACACCTGTTCTCACACACCATTACTTTGCTTTCTCGAGAATGTTTACTAAGTTCTTACCATGGGCAGGCACTGTGCTTACACTTTGCTGTGTCATCGTCTTGTGAACATGAGAGAACTGTGAGTAAGAGGTGACGAGCATACCCCAGACTGGGCAGCTGTCCCGTGGGGGGCCTGCCTCCGGAGCCCAGAGACCCCTCCCCCACCTCTGAGTCTTCATGCCTGCCTTGTGCAGTTGTCTTCCAACTGTTTGCTCTCCACCTGGTCCATCCTGCAGGCCAGCACCACACGTGTCTCCTCAGACTGCCATTCTGACATTTTCTCCTCCTCCTAACCTGCCCATTGTGTTGCACACCAGCCCTCCAAAAGCTGAGCTCGTCTGTTTTCCCTCCTGCTTTCCCCAAACCAGTTCTCAGCTGCCACCAAAATGTGCTGTTTGCTAGTTCCCAGATACATTTGAATGTCTGCACATTATCCCTCGTCCCCTCATCTCCATCTCCCAACCTCCAACCTTCCTTAAGGGCTAAGCATACATTCAGAGCCCATGATGCCTTCCATGACTGGCCCGACCGGAGATCATTTCTCTCCCCTCTGCGTTGTGGTTCTTACTGTATCATCACTCAGGTGGCAAGGTGTGTGGGGCCTGGCTGGGTACTGTTGCTTTCTGTTGTCAAGATCTCTTGAAGGATCTTGTGCTTACAGGTGAGGGCGCCACAAAGAAGTTAGTGGCAGTGCTGGGGCCTTAGCCCCGTTTCCCTAAATCCCAGACTGGTGGTCTTTTTCTACCATAGCTTTTTACCTTCTGTCCTTCCTTGGAGGACAAGGACTCCACCCTGTCTATATTCAAAGTTTATGTGGCATCCAGGGTAGCGTCTTGTGTCTAGGGGATATTCAATAAGTAGTTATTGAAAGAAAGCAAAGGAAGGAAGATAGGAAGGGAAAAAAGACACTAACCCTTACATGGCACTTTTGTTTTAACTTAATCCCCTTTCCAGTCTACTCCCTTGAAATCCCTGTGAAATAGGTCGTTATTCTCCACCACATTTTACAGGTGAGGAGACTGAGGCAAGAGAGGCTAAGTAACTTGCCCAAGGCCACAGCTGGTAAGTGACAGAGTGAGGACCTGAACCCAAGGAGTCTGGCTCCTGAGTGTGAGCTCTTCTTCTGCCCTGTTCTGCTACAGGGTCATGAAGGACAGACAGACAGGGAAAGACAGAAAGAAGGATGAGCCTCATATCAGTGCTCAAGACAACAGAGCAGAGGACATTTAGATTAGCCTGCCATATTTGTCTTCTTTCCACTGAGAAGAAGCACCACTGATAAGTCAGAGCAGTGGCTGGGCTACAGAGTTTGTTGCTACTGCCTGGATCTGTTAGAAATTGATTGCTGTGAAACTCCCTGAACACAGTGCACCCAGACTGCCTGCCTCATATTCTAGTTGCTAGAGGAGGCTTAGCCAAGGGACTGTTAAATAGCTCACATGATCCCGACCCAGAGTCCCTTATCAAGGGGGGAGGTTGCCACTTTCTCCCCAGATGCTCCCTTCAGCACACGTGCTTTCCATGGAACGCTCCCTTCAAGGAAACAGTCACAGACTTGAAATCACCATGACTAGGAATGAGTAGCAAATGTGTCAAGTGTGGCTGAATCAAGCTGATAAAGAATATTGAATGGGGGCTTTTATCCTTAGAAGCCTGACTCTTAATGTGGTTGGTTTTTAACCAGGCTCCCAGTAGCTATTAGCATTTCTGCTCACGATAGTGCCCCTCTCCCTTACACACAGAAAAATCTATCTTAAATGTATTGTGAACTTTAGAGCACGTCAGTGGAAGTGACCTATCATTCAGGAGCATGGAAGGATGACTTTGTCAGCATGGAGAGAACACTTTGCACCCAGAATCCTAGAGTGAACGGAATACCTACTCCAGCTTTGATGAATCACAGCTGAATCATGTTTAAGTGTGTGCTTCATTTTGAGGGATTCCCTTCTTCCTCCTCCTCCCTCCTCCCCACCCCTCCAGGGTGAAAGGCATTGCTCTTCCTGTGCAAAACCATTGTTTACACCCGAGACCACTAAAATGCTTTTGTGGCAATGTGAACGCATCAGGTGTTTGTTGTGGCCCAACTAAGACAACTTTATAGGTTAATGAAAAATGATTTATCTTTCTTCTAAGCAGAACATTGAGTTCACTCTCTGCCTCTTTGACTCCAAGCAAATCTGTCTGGCCCCATCCCTTGTCCCCCTCCCGCATCTGCACCACCCTCTTGTGTATCTCATGGTATGTTTTAATGACTGCGGGCCTGTATGTTCCTAGTAATTAAGAACTCTGAGCAGCGTGAACGTGGGTTACAGTTCATCTGGTTTCTTGGAAGGACTGTGTGTGCGAGGTAGTTTTTCACCTGAAAGCCTAAACCAAAGAGAGAGTCCAGGAAGCAAAGAATGAATGGACCAGGTGACTTGCTTTTCTTAGCTCCCGGGAGACCGAAGGCATTGCTGTTACAGTGGACAGAGCCCAGACCGACCCTGAATGAAGCAGATCTGGGTTCACGCTTCTGTGTTGTGTTTCACCAGCTTGTGACCTTGACCAGATGAGTTAGCTTTTCTGAATCTTGGTTCCCATCAGTGAAATGAGGGTGAGAAGGCCTGGCCTGCAGGATTATTGAAAGGATTGCAAACGCTGATGTAAAGTGCCTGGCACTGGCATGCAACCATTTCTTTTCTTGTAATGTTTATTCATTTTTGAGAGAGACAGACAGACAGAGCATGAAGGGGGTGGGGAGGGGCAGAGAGAGAGGGAGACACAGAATCTGAAGCAGGCTCCAGGCTCTGAGCTGTCAGCTCAGAGCCCAAGGCGGGGCTTGAGCTCAGGAGCCATGAGATCATGACCTGAGCCAAAGTTGGACACTTAACAGACTGAGCCACCCAGGCATCCCTGCAATCATTGATAGTAGTTTTTGTTATTATTTCTGCTGTTGTCCTCACTGTCATTGCCACTGCCTCTGCAAGTAGCTCTTGTATATGGCAAGAACCAAGGGGAACTTGAGTTCTGTTGCTTCTCATGCACACAGGACACAGCTTTATCCTTCCAGGCTACCTGCTTTCCTTACCACAGCAGCTAAAATCGCTCCAAAAACCCTAAAAGTAAATATAAAAACTGCAACCACATAGGGGTGAGAATAAAGAATGACGTTTTTCCTCACTCCAGCAGGGATCCCTTGCTGAGTGGGTACCTTTTTCCTTCCTTGTTTACTTCCTTCTGCCCACGAATATTGACAGGTACCCACTGCACATGTGCAGGGCTCGGAGGTGAGCCATAGAGGCCAGAGTTTAATCACACATGGATTTTGTCCTTGAAAGGTTCATCATGTCCCAGAAAAGAGGTAAGACCATAAGAGAGACACAACTAAAGGGCTGTGGAGTTTGGGAGGAGAGAGGTTTTATGAACAAGGCAGCCTAGCATCACGAAGAACATAAATTTGGGGGTTGGACCATTGGGTTCAAACCTTGGCCTTGCTACTTCCTCGTTTGGGCTACTTGAGCAGGCTTGGTCACATCTCTGTCTCTCTGCTTCCTCATTTTTAAAATGAGTATAATAGTATCTACCTTTCAGGGTTGTTGTAAGGATTCAGTGAGACGTGTAAGGTGCTTAGAATAGGTATGGATTTACCCTTCAAACGAAAGTGGGCAAAATGGCCTTTCTAGATGGAGGAGAAACGTGAGACAAGGCAGAGTCTGCCCTGAGGTATAGGGTTGGAGAAGGTGAGAAAGGGGGAGCAGCAGCTTGAGATGAGATTATGGATGCTCTTGAGTGGCAGGCTAGGAACCTTGGACTTTACTGAAAACGTGAAATGCAATCCGTCCTCTAGAGTTCCATGGTCAGTGTGTGTGAAGCCAGAATCTGAACCTGTCTCAGGGTACGTCTCTACATTTCAGTTGCAGCGAACCTGGCAGTGAACCAGATGCCAGTGGGCATGAAGTCGAAAGTTGGATTAACAGGGCTCAACACATCGGCCTGAATTGATACGCCAGGGAAGATGTGCAGCCGAGCCCCAGCAGGAAGCGAAACCGTGGAGCAGAGGGAGGGGAGGTGTCCTGGCATGGGGGGAGGGGACAGGAAATGTCATACCGTTACCCCGTCCACTGCTTCCTTTTTACATTACAGATTTTTTTCTTTAGGGGATCGTCAGCTGTTTTGTTTTTGTTTTTGTGTGCTGTTTTGTTTCTTTTGAGCCTTGGGTTGCATGCAGTCATGTTGCTGTCTGTGCTGGGGTGGTGGGGAGGTGGGGATGAGTAAAGCTGACCTCAGGAGTCTTTGTTTTCCGTGATCGACACATGTCACACTTTGTCAGGATGCGGAGGGTGTTGCCTTCTGCCTCCCCCTCTGTGCACCGATGGCAGGTTTCTGTAGGATTTCAGAAAGGGCTGCACAGGGTTCACAGAGCCACTGAGAGGATGCCCTCTTATCTTGGGATGTGTCTTTAAATGAAAAATTGGAGGGTCAGAATGCCTTAGGTTTGATTTACTTTCGACTTTAGCTATGACAAGGCTGTCTTCAATTTTAAAAATAATCATCCAAGTTATTATGAGAGAGTAATCTTGTTTTTAAGTCTTTAACTTAATTTATTGCTTTTAAGTGTTATGGGGACGTAGGGCAGTTCCTAAGACCACATGGAAGTCATTTAAAATTCATTGTGGAACAAAGTAGTATACGGTAAATCTATGTATGTACCATAAAACGTCTGTGTGTAGCATGGGAACGGGGAAATGATAAAGTGCAACTCTAACGTGATCTGTTGCCCTGGAACCCACCATGCATCTCCCCACACAAGTGACTGGGAACGAGTTACCACCGTGTCAACACTTGGAAGCATGACCTGGTCCAGGCCGCATTTCTCCTGCAGTAGAGGCTCACCCAAAGAGATCTTGAATGATCTCCAGAGAGGTGCCTGGGCCCTCTCTCAAGGGTTCCTTGTGAGCTAGGGAGATAGATGAGCACATTCATAAATGATGGGAGGTATCTGTTGATTTAGACTTTAAAGGCATTTTTGTTTTCATCCTCCTCCAGTGTCTCTTTATTAGAGCATTATATTGCAGTCTTGGAAATTATTAGTTATCCGTCATATCCCTGCTGAAGAGTGGAGTTTGCCCCCAGCTGTCTGATAGCCAAGCCACACCAACTTCAATGGGAACTGCACATGCTTGTCCAGAGGCAGAATTTGGCTTTTAAACTTAGGCCTAAGGGGCCTGTTTAATATATTATGTAAGAAAGAGTGAGGTCATATAAACAGTCGTGGCTCCTACCTTGAACCAAAAGTCGTCCTTATTTGGTGCTTCCAAAGTTAGAAAACAATACAGGCAGTAGAAGCTCTCTCGGGATCAGTGAAGAAATAATGGCTGCCTTGTTCTAGACCAGGGGTTTTGTGACAGTGTCAGCAAAGCAGGCTGCCTGCTGCTTTTAGCACTTGAGGTTTGGACTGGTTTCATTTACCCCCTCAGTCTGCTTAGAAGGAACATTCTGGAAGTCCACTGAATCCCCACCTGCTGTCAGGATGCCCAGGCATCATTGGGGGTAGGGGGTCTGCCATGGGACCCTGGGCCTTGGGTTCCGAGGTGAGGGTCAGGGGTGCTGCAGCCCCTGGGAGGGAGCCCCACAGCCCCGCCGCTCTGCAGGACCCCTCGGCAGCGGAGTCTAAGAAGACATAGCGTTACGCTTCTCTTGGATCATCATTTTGGCTGAGCTAAAGGTAGATCATATTTCACCCTTAAATAACTGTCTTCTGTCTGTGTAAACAGTCACGGCCATTAGTCTTAAACTTCAAACCTCAGCCCATGGATCTGGATTGGTTTCTTTTTCTGAGCCATAACTCTGGAGGCCACTCTTCCCTGCTCTCTGAAGCGTCTGCTGCCTCTATCTGAGCATGAAGCCTACTCTATGAGTCGTAAAAAAAAAAAAAAAAAAAAACCATGCTGGGACACACATAATTAAAGGGGGAAGGGAATGAAGAAAATTCATTCACTTCTCCTTCCTGGGACCTAACTCCCTTTTAGGATCCCGCTTGCATCCAACGAGAAATGCCAAAAGATTAAAGCATGGCATTCTCATTCTTCTCCATGGGAAGAAGAGGTTATGCAAAGGAGGCCTATGTCCCTGCATTGTGGGCGAGAAGCCTGGCAAGAGGTTTGTCTCATTTAAGAAGTAAATATATTCAGTGGAAGCAAAGATGCTGCCAAGTAAATTTATTCCATTTTTAGGGAGAGAAGGGCAGGAGTTTTGCTGCTCCTTTATGTTGCTTTTAGATACACATTTCTGCGTGAGGTTGTCTAAAAAAGTAAGAACGCAACAGCAGCTTGTTTAAAACTTGACCTCTTCAGCACGCCCAAGGATTTGAGAAACAAAAGAAGGCGGTGGGTAATTGATTCTGTTCTCCAAAGGCCCATCTTGACACTGAACGGATCCTGGCTTGGTTTCTACCATACAGGTGTTTAGTCTCTGCCAGCAGGAGGACACAGATGGAGTCTACCTTTCTGCAGAAGTCTTTAAATGTCAAAAACACGAGGAGGAAATTCATTGACACTTTTGTCGCCGTGACAGTGCAGTATATATATCCCTTCACGTTGATAGTAGCCATGCCCCAAATGACACTCAAATCAGCAGGATGGGGAGAATTTTAAAAGAAGGCAGAGCATCCATTACCATGGAAAGCAGTTCATTTTATAGCCAGGAAGCCACAGAATCTTCTGAATTTTTTTTTGCTTGAGGGCTAGACGTTAAACTTATTCCTTAGCCACGTGTTAGGTCTGACTAAGCAACAGTGTAAGAGCACGAGAATCCATGCTTTTGCGGTGGAAAGCTCCAGATCCTTAGTTTGTTACTAAACGTAAAATTTAGGAACTCTGTGATTTAGTCAAATGAATGCTTCTGTAGCAATTCAATGGAGTTGTCATATCAAATTAAGTTTTAGCAAGTTTTGTCTGATAGGGATATTCACCAATCCAGATCCCAACACGGTGTATGCTTGCTGCATGTATGAAAGTGAGGCTAGTCACCCTATGATCTAAATGAGGTCACCTTAATTGGCCTGTTTGAATGCTTCTATGAGGACATTAGAACCCCAGTGAACAAGCAAGTAGCCTGTTAGGAGGCAGATCTCATGGCAGAGATTCCTCGCTTGCAAGGTTTAGAAAATTGAGTCCTTTAGTAAGTATCTTGCACAGGCACAAACCTTAACTAAATATAGAGGGCTAAAAGAGAATCCTTCCATGGGAGGGCTCCCTTAAATTAGCTCAGTTCATCTATTCATCTGTGTGTGCTGACTCGTGCCTAAACATTGGAGGCCAAATCCAAAAAAAGAAAAGGCAAGCCTGTGGCTCAGTCCTAGGAAAAATGTAGAACAACTGAGTATAATCCTGAACAGGGGAGCCAATGAGAAGCGCAGCAGGCTCATGCTGGAAAGAGGTGTGCCAGCTCCTCGTAATCACCCTCCCTAATTAACTTCACAGTGTGGCTTTGCAAGTGCCTGTGGCATATTCAGATTTCTCCATGTATCGTGATTCTTCCGTTTTCAAGTCATTTCATGATCCAGGTTTCAAACTTCAGATAAAATCAGAAGAGATGTTAGCCAATGATGCTTTCAGTATTTCCCCCTTACCAGACTTCCCAAAATATACTCAGATATTTTTTAATAGATGACAGCGTTCTAGGCCTTCCTCTCTTGAATATGGGAACGACTCTCAAGGAAGAAGAGGGCTAAAGAGATTTGGAGTCCGATTTCCATAACTAGAATGGCACAAGGGAACATGACAGAATGTGGGAGTCCCCACATTCTCAGTGTAGAGCCCTGCGTAATGCATTCCACTCCCTGCCGAAGCCAGCGATCCATTTGGACAGTTAGGGTTGTTGCAGCTGCATGTGAAACACACACTTGCTCTGCCTGAATTCTAGCCACGCCTTTCCCTCCTTTGTCGTTGTCTCCTTGTGACTCCCATTTCACTATGGAAGTCAGCTAGGGGAAGACACCTGAAGAAGAGACAGTCAGGATAAGAGAAGATGCTTGGAAGTGGTCCAAAGGTAGCGCCCCATGTGTTCAAGTGGCTGTGGCATTGTCCTTGAAAAGCTGTGATTGATCCTAGCTAGCAGTGTTACCACACTGTGCGGTGGTTGAGCCACCAATCTGGTCATGGTGTTGATGGATCTATGCTTTTTGCTCTTTGGAGAAATGAATTTTATGAATGTTTCTATTTAAGGAGAACAAAACAATAACACACCAAAAAAAAAAAAAAACCCACCCAATTCCTATTACCCTAACTCCTCCTCGCACATAGTATTCTAATGCAGTTTATTCCTGAAACTGACTCATTCAGCTTTTCTCCTGGAAGTTGTCAGTATGTACGCCTGGTTAATGGAGAAAATCAGTGCAGTGCCCAGGCACAATGCCATGACTCATTCCTGGCATTTCAGGGGCTTTGTAATGGAAATCATAGTTCCAAGCTACAGTTCTTACTAAGTAGATATGTGAATATTAATGAAACAGAGCAAGTCTCCACAACTCCTGCCTAACCCTCACCAGAGATTCAGTGTTTGCTCATGAAGTGAAGGTTTCTCTTCATAACCCACGCATGCTGGAATACCACAATATTGTTTTAATTAGTCTTTTAATGCACAGTAAAATATTTGGCTTTGGTGAAAGGAGGAAATTCTCTCATACGTTGGAACTATTTGGTTAAAAGGGCATTTTTGTCTGCTGAATTAGTCTCCTGGGGTTTATACTAGCATCTGAATGCTTTTTAAAAAGTCTCCAATGACCTGCAGCCAATTCTCGCCCATTCATTCTGTCTCTCTGTCGACCTACCAGTCTATAATTGTGGGTATATGTGTGTGTGTGTGTGTGTGTGTGTGCGCGCGTGTGTGTGTCGTATGCGTGCATGTATATATATAGACACCACACACACACATGCGCGCACGTGGTCTACTGAGAGAGCATAGAAAATTGAAACCCTGAATAATCCCAACCTTTTAATTTACCCTCTGCTTGACCCAACCTTGTCCCCAAACTTCTTTCAAGTAACATTCTCCTTTTCTTTGTGCTATGTAAGACTGAAAAGTAGTAAAATAGCCAAGAAATGGATAGCAGGAAGAAGTGGGGGAAATAAGGAAGATATTTCAAGTGCTTATTTTTTATTGACTTGAGTTTGAATTTTATGTCTGACCGACCGGTAGGCCTTTGTGGAAACACAGATGAGCCAGTTTCCCATCACTTTTGGAGACTGGGATAGAAGGTCAAATATCTAAAGTTGGTTTTTGGTGATTCTTATGTATCTACAGTCCTTTGGATCAGGAATATTTTGGAGCTGCTAATTGGAAAGTAGACATTGAGGAGATATTTTCAGCAAAAGAAAAGAATGAGCAATATAGCTGATAACTCAGCTACTTTATTCTGATCCTGTCTTCTCTAACAATAGCTCCCTGCTCCGTGCTCTTAAAACACAAGTGCTAATATTATGAGAAACGAGTTATATGAAAAACAGTCTAATCTTTTCAAAAAGTGCTAAAAATACCAATCTGCAACCAAGAATGTTTCAACTCTCTTCCCTTTCCAGATGATACAAGATTCTAGGCAAAGACTGGATTTCAGAGGATGCCCCCAAGGCGTGGGCATGAGTGGGGGTTGTAGCCTATAGGAGTAAAGATCTTTAGACAAGGACATTCAAAGTGACTTCCTTAGCATTACAGTAGCGCTGAGTCTTTAGATGCACAAGCCATTGTTTTCCTTGTCATTCTTTGGAAGTGGCTGGTGATGGAAGGTATTATAATTTATTTTTTTTCTTATGAGGAAACTGAGGTACAGGAGATTCTATTCCAGACTTCCAACCTAGTGCTATGTCCCTGAGGCCCTGTCTGCACTTGAGAGACCGTTTTTGCCTTGCTTGATTCTACACAGTAACTCTTCCATTGCTTGTCCTTACCAGACCAAGCTTTCAGAATGTGCGAAGGGAAGTACTTCTGTGTGACAGCCTTCAAGATTTGGCTGGAGAAGACAGGAGGGGATGATGACCTGGAGGACTTGGAGGCAAAATGGTGGTGGTGATGGGAGGACAGGTGCATGTGTGTCCAGAGAAAACGGAACATGTGTGTTCAAAGTCCCACTGGGGCGACACTCCTTATCCTCTGATCATAGATGGCAAATGCCAGTACTCTACCACCATTGATTGCTGTGTGTATCTGTTGGGAGATCTCACACACGTGTCTGAGGTCACTGTGTCTTTCTTCACACAACAATCTTTTTTTAAAAAAAAAAATTTTTTAATGTTTGTTTTTGGGAGAGTGAGAGTGCACGCAAGCAGGGGAGGGGCAGAGAGAGAGGGAGACACAGGGTCCGAAGCAGGCTCCAGGCTCTGAGCTGTCAGCGCAGAGCCTGACGCGGGGCTGGAACTCAAGAACTGTGAGATCATGACCTGAGCCCAAGTCAGCTTAACTGACTGAGCCACTCAGGCGCCCCCCACGGCCGTCTTTTCTTAGGCTTCATGTGGTTGTAGGACAAGAACTATTGGAATGAACAGTAACCGTGTTGGTCTTAATACAACCGCCACATTTACTGTTTGGAAAAAAAGTTACTTCTCAGAAAATAAAAATTAATAAGACAATGCATGGCAAATTGGGCCTTAGTAGCTGCCACTCACTTTTTTTAGTGCATCTGCTGTAGAGTTGCATCTTGCCAATGTGGTGTCATTTTCAGGACTGCGACCGAGACTTGGATTGTGTATGTCTCTGGACTGTGAACAGAGATAATGTGTAGGGTTGTAATGTGGGTATTGAGGCCTTTTTAGTGGCTGATTACTTTATGACATGGTTGTTTTAAGGGAAAACTAACTAAAGTTACTTAAATTTAGCCACATTTGTTAACTATCCTTTTCTAAAAATTGAAAAGTAACTTTAGTTAAAATAAGATCCAGAAGTCTCTGTTTCGAAACAGCGCATTCTTCAGTTTATAATGCTAAGGGCTGAAAAATCCTTAAAGTAGCCAGCATCACTGAGACCTAACAAAGCAGTTCATATTTTTACTTTTTTTTTTTTTTTTCAGAAGCTGGTTGCCATGTAGAGTAGGAGAAACCTCGCGCTTTTAATCTTTTCAGTTGACATTGCCAGCGAGAGTGTTGTTATTGTTAGATAATCATAATGGTATGTTCCGGAGACTCTTCTCCCCTCACCCGACACACCCAATTCACTCACACCCGGCCAGCAGAGCCAGAGACAGAAGAATAAAGCAACATCTTATTTGCTTTCAGAATTTGATTCTCTGTTGCTCTGGAGACATGCTGGGATTTGCTCTTAAACTATTGTTATTTTCCTAATGTCCATCTAGGTTTCGATTCATTTGTAAGAAGAACCAAGAACACAGGTGAGCTGGTCAGGCTGCACCCTATAATAAGGTGGTTTCTAGGGGGCTGTTGAGTGCTGCTGGCAACAGTTGCCAGTGACACATACACCATATCCGGGTCCCTGACTTAACCAGCACACATCCCATTGAAGGCTCGGCTCGTGAGTCTGACATTCCCCGATTCCTGGTAACCCTGTTGACATTAATACTTACTAATCATAGTTATATTTGAAGCATTTACTTTCGTTCCTGCAAGTATTTAAGATGGAGTTTCTCAGCACGTAATCGAGTTCCTAAGATGGGCCCGTAGGCTGGCTTGTGGCTGCCTTCTTAAAAAGATAAATAAAAAAGATAATGCAATGGAGAATGAACATGTGCCAGATGAAAGCATAAAAGGAAATAGACTAAGACCGAAATCCCACTCTACTAACAATATAGGCCAGCCTTGTTCTTCAGGCATTCACTGACTTGTGTGAAGCACTCTGCTACCTCATATGTGGGCCTGCTGGGAAGGAAGGAAATGAACGAACAAGGGAAAACCCTTGTTTTCAGCATTGCTGGCTACCTGGATAACCAACCCCAGGTTCTCCACAGCTGGCACATTATTTTCTTCCATATGCTGCTGTCAGAGGTGGGCCCTCTTGGGGAAACTGTATACCCAGCCAGCACCCTGCCTGGCTCTCGAGGGACGGAAGTGTGCACTGATGCTCTGGCCCTCATGGGCTTAGGCTCCAGGACACTGAGGGACAGCTGTCCTCTCTCAGAGTCACATAGTCATTTCTTTCTTTTTGTTTTTTAATGTTTATTTTTGAGAGAGAGCGAGGGAGGGGCAGAGAGAGAGGGAGACACAGACTCTGAAGCAGGCTCCAGGCTCTGAGCTGTCAGCACAGAGCCCGACATGCGGCTTGAACCCACGGACTGCAAGATGATGGCCTGAGCCGAAGTCAGATGCTCAACTAACTGGGGCACCCGGGCTCTATGACCCCACATAGTCATTTCCTTTCTGGGTACCCCTGATTGGGGGGGGGGGGATGGAGTGGTAGGTGGATGGCATCTGATTCCAGGAAGTCTTAGAGGATTGGTCTAAAACCCAGGCACAAGTACTTGTAAGACAGGACAGAGTGTGAGGCACAGGACCATGCCAGGGCTCAGAGGGAGTCAGGGAAACCCCCATTTCTGCTTGGGAAGACCCACGTGGGTAGTGGTGATGCCTGAGCCCATCAGTCACATGCGATTCCAACAAACGGGCTTGTTTGGAGACAGAAGAGTGCTGGAGGGAGGCTGAGCATGAGGCTGGGAATCCAGAATGACCTCTTGTCTGTCAGATTCAGAAACTTCCATGATTCTGCGATTGAGAATTGCTTCTCAGACTGATTTATTCATACCTCGGAGCCCACCACACACACAAACTCATCTTCTTCCCAAAAGAGCTCCAAAAACATTCATCTAGCTACATACTTTTAAAGAAAATTTAGATTACTTCTTACAGATTGCCTGTCTTATGGAGGCGGATGAGAAGTTGGCCTGGGAGTGTTTTTGAAAGGATTGTTTAAGTGATCGTTTGAGCCAAAAAGAAATCACCTTTTTATTATTCAAGGCAAAAGGCTCTTTCAAGCCAGCTGATTGAAGTGTAAAATTGCCCACACAGGAGACTTGGGGAAGCAAATCTTCAGGTACGGCCAGGTGAGCACAGTCTTTTAGTGAGTGGTGGATGCATTTAGATCTTCTGTATGGAATCCCCGAGGCCAGTAGACTTACCAAAAAGGAATTGTTTAAAATCTTGTCATTTCAAACTCCAGGCAAAATACTGGCAAAGAAAAGAGTTTTCCAAAGTCAACCCATCATTGGCTCAGATATTAATAGAAAATCAGGAGTCAAAAAAAAGTCAGAAGATAGAGATTTTAAGTCAGGCCTGGTTTTAATTTATATGTGGTTATTCTAACCAGTCAGACAAGCATACCCCACCCCACCCCCACCCTCATCCCCACCAATACCTTGTCCCAGGCATAAATTATTCACCCGTTAGAGATGAATTAACCTTTTTTTAAGGGTTCCACCTTAAGGGTCATTAATTTAGCAAATTAACTGACATTCCTAGAAAAGCTCCATGGCTTGTGTCTGTAAATATTTACCCAGTTAGCGACACTTCAGACGGCACCCCCAAATCGCTGGTCCACTTCCAAAGGGTGAGCAGTTTACTTTCAGGAAATGGATTACTCACTTGTGGAATCAGACCAACACCCAGGCTGCTCAGTTTCAACATACTTTAAAATGCAAAAGGGAGCTTTCCCACCTCAAACTTTCAAAGCTTTTCCAGAAGAACCCAGAGGGGCCAGTGTACCGAGCCCAGCGAGACTGGTTCGGCCCGCATGGTTGAACACCATGATGGTGGCTACAGCCTGGTGGTGGGTGGCTGCTAAGAGACATCCCCGAGTGCCTGGAGAGAAGCCTCCCGGGCCCACCCTGTCTCCATTTGCCAAACACCTACGGGAAACGAGGGAAATCTGTGGAAAGGCCGGAGTGTGCTCAGCTGAGACTCAGCCCCACTCCACGCCCCCCTCTAGCTGCCTCGGATGGTTTCAGTTCTCAGCTGCAGCTGCCCACAGCTGTCTGGGAGGTGGATCTGGGCCTGGGAAGGCAGTAGGGGCTGGGGGTGGTATATGGAAGGTTTTTGAACCTGGCCCTTTTTGCCCAGCTAGCCAAAATAGGCCGTCAGGAGGCTCACCCTGTGAAGCTTTCATTTGAGGGTTAAGCGGGGTACCTCAGAGGGAGACCCTGGGCAGGAAGGGGCTTCCACAGTCTGCTGTTCAGTTCTGGATGCCAGGTTTTCAGAGAGATACCGAGTAAACCCAGAGGAGTGTGGCCAGGAAGCTGTAAGGGTCTAGACTTTGCTCATAGACATCATATTATCTAAAGATTATTAGAAGGAACTGGGGATTTTGAGGTTGAAAAAGAAAATTTAGGGAGATAGCTATCCTGTGAAAGGGGGAATAGATTTTTTTAAATTTTAATTGCAATAAAATGTACATAACATTTGCCGTTTGATCATTTTTTTAAATTTTTTTTTAATGTTTATTTATTTTTGAGACAGAGAGAGACAGAGCATGAACGCGGGAGGGTCAGAGAGAGAGGGAGACACAGAATCTGAAGCAGGCTCCAGGCTCTGAGCTGTCAGCACAGAGCCCGATGCGGGGCTCGAACCCACGAACCGTGAGATCATGACCTAAGCCGAAGTCGGACGCCCAACCGACCGAGCCACCCAGGTGCCCCCGTTTGATCATTTTTAAGTGTACAGTCCTGTTATACTAATTATATGCCCCATGCGGTGCTACTTTCACCGCTCTGCATTTCCAAAACCTTTTCATCATCCCAAACAGAAACTCTTCACACATTAAACAATAGCTACCCCCCCTCCCCTCAGCCCCAGGTGACCACGATTCTGCTTTCTGTCTCTCTGAATTTGCCTACTCTAGGTACTCCTATAAAAGGAATCATATGCTATTTGTTCTTTAGTGCCTGACTTCCTTTATTTCACTTAATGTTTTCAGTTTTTATCCATGTTGCAGCATGTATCAGAATTTCGCTCCTTTTAAAGGCTGAATAGTATTCCAGGGGCGCCTGGGTGGCGCAGTCGGTTAGGCGTCCGACTTCAGCCAGGTCACGATCTCGCGGTCCGTGAGTTCGAGCCCCGCGTCGGGCTCTGGGCTGATGGCTCAGAGCCTGGAGCCTGTTTCCGATTCTGTGTCTCCCTCTCTCTCTGCCCCTCCCCCGTTCATGCTCTGTCTCTCTCTGTCCCAGAAATAAATAAACGTTGAAAAAAAAAAAAAATTTAAAAAAAAAAAAAAAAAAAAAAAATTAAAGGCTGAATAGTATTCCATTGTATGTATATACCAGACTTTGTTTATCCGTTCATCTGTTGGTAGACATTTGGGTTGCTTTTGGTTATTGTGAATAAGGCTGCTATGAATGGGTGTACAAGTATCTAGATTTCTTCTTTGTGGGTTTCAGAAAAATTGACCTTTGTTGAATGGGAAGAAGTTGCAGAGAGGCCAATTATGGCTTTAATAATCCTAGCCCCTTTGATGGTAAAAGTGGGTTCCCCATGGCTAGGAAGGAGCTCAGCCTTGGTGAGCATCACAGAAGAATCATGGGGTGGGACCCCCCACAAATAGTAAAGGAAAGGGAATCTTTGAGGGCCCTTCCAATCTCCAGAATTCTGTGATTCTCAGGCATATGGAGTGCACATCCTAAGGGAACCATCTGGAAAAAAAAGTGGTATCTGACCAACCTTCCCCTGAGGAGAAAAAGGGGAAGTGTGATGGTTGGGGGTGGGAGGTGAGGTCCACAGTTCTCAGCACAATCCCCTCGGTCTGCCCAGAAAGGAGGGCTTCCCCTGGGAGACCCGTCTGAGCCCCATCTCCCTGTAGGCTATGCTGAGTCCAGGTCAGGGGATGAGGGAAGGTGGAGAATGCTGGGTTGGGGAATGTTCAGGAATGAGTGTCAGCTGAGGTGGGGATGCCCTGGGATCCAACACAATTAGCTTCATTCTGTCACAGTTGGGGGTTTTCTTATCATTAGTTGGGGAGGCCTAGCCAGAGAATTCCAGTATTCCAGAGTGAGTTTAATTGTGGGTGATTTCATTCTGCCCTTTTTATGTCGAAGCCAGAGGCTTGCGTCATATAACAGTGAATTCAGGGAGATTTTTTATTTGCATGTGAATCATAGCTTTTCCAGCTGAATGTCACTTACTTGGAATTTTTTGTCTGATTTTGTTTTTGTTTTTGTCTCTTGGTGTTTTTCCATCGGGCTCTTTGGCTAACCAGAAAAAAAAAAAAACTAGAGGAAGGGCTCAATCTGACTGGAGCAGGGTTTGAGTTGGCAACTCAAAAAGAAGAGTATTATGAATGTGAAAAAAAGAAAACGGATGCTTTATTTTGCTTTGAGGGAGGGACCGGGGCCAAGTCAAATTGAGAGCTCTAATTTGGGAATGGTGTTATTACAGGTCACTGGGAGTTGGTTACGCTCTAAATTGGGAGGCCAGTCACATGAGGAGGCAGCAAAGGCGGATCACATGGGGGACAGTCGGGGCTCTTTTACAATGAACTTTTATTTTATTTACTACACAGTTGAAATGTACTTCTTTCGTGTTGAGAAACCAAGTCACCTTACCAGCGGTGAGCACTCCCTATGTTGGCCCATCAGTTGTTTTATTAGTGAGTCAGTTCTTGCCATGTGTAGGTTTTCTGGGGCTTTATTTAGGTACTGGAATCTGTTCAGTGATTAGTGGAGCAAGCCATGTGCTAAAGGTTATTTATCTGCTCTGCACCTTCACCTTCAGATCTTCTTCTGAGGGGCTTGCATTATTCTCTTCCAAAGGCCCTACCCCTTTTTTGATCTCAAGGTCAAGACATTCTGATATATATCCATGTAAATATATATATAACCTCTATTTATTAGGTTATCTTTCATGTCCTGTTACTATTAATATCAGCCTGCAAAATAAAAACCAAAAAAGATGGGTACTGCTCCCCACCATGGGCAGCTGGGAACAAAGTGTTCTTCCTACCCCAAATCGCAGACCCTTGATGCCCTTGGCATCTCAGGGATGACCTGGAAAGGTGTGTGTGGTAAGCTGCTGATTTTTTGTGGAGAATCAAAATTGGCTTTTTTTGATGTAGAAAGCCCTGATTAGTTGGCTGTGTTTGAAATAAAAACAAAAATGCAGCCCAAGAAGAATATCTAGAACTCCGCGTCCAGTGCAAACAAGTTGTGCTCATGGTCCTAAATGGGGCGCGTTACTAAGTCTGTGACACAGAGAGTCTGCTGGTGCTTCCAAAGCATGTGGACCGGCGATGCTTGTGATCAAGGTTAGGAATAGAAGGTGTGTGGAAACTTTCTATAAAAGGCAGCCGGGGCCCCTGGACTGGTGTGGATGAGTGGTCAGGAAACTCTGGCACTGTTCATGGGCATACCAGAGTGTTGCTGCATGACCTTGTGTGAGCTTCTCTGTGCCTCAGTTTCCCTGAAGCACAATATTGGTTTTGGGAGGGGAGGATAAAGGATTCCAGAGATGTATGAGGTGTGAGATGTTAGCAGTAAATGGAGGGAGCGGGTGCCACATGGTATCACAGGAGCTCCAGTCAGGCCATGTGTCCCCAAACATGGCTGGGACTCTAGTCTCTCCTCCAGCATCGTCCACTGTGGGCGATGCCTCTGACATCACAATACCCAGCTGGACACTCAATAATGATGAGCTGTGCCCAGTGGACACCAGAGGAGGGGAGAAAAGGAGGAGGACAAAGTGGGGAGGGAGGAGATGGAGCAATCCCTTATGTGATAATTCCATCAACTCAGCTTTTCATCTACCATCTGGTTCAACTATAATGTGTTCAGCTCCATATAACCTATACAGCGTCTGTGCTCTCTCCCCCAAACTCAGCAAAATCTTAACGGTCCTCTAATCAAGAGAATTTTGCTCCTGTTGCTGCGTGTCTCGTGGTTCATCATCGGACCCGTGAGTTGATACTTCTTTACCTGACGGCTCTCCGGAGCAACCGTCTAGAGGTAATGGTCTGACTGCGTGGTCTAGGCTCTTCTGGGCCAACTGCACACCCACCTCCATCCTTCTCAGAGCAGCGCAGAACTCCGGGGTGGGGGCGATGCGGGAGTGGTTTGCGACGGTGTGGTTCTACGGTCAAGATACTTTAGAACGGAAATTCTCACCTACATTTTATCATGAGCCACCCCCAGGCCTGGTCAGACTTTGTTAATGGTTCTAACAGCATTCTGAAACCCAAGTGGACTGGATCGAGGCCTCTCTGTTGAGCCTCTGAGGGTGCCGTCACTCCTTTTTACTAGCTAGGTTGCTGTAACCGCAACACTTGAGAGATCATCCCTCTCCTAGAAATATTATGACGTTTTGCTTGCTTATTTGTTGATAACTTTCTTAAAACTCCAACAACTTCCTCTTAAAAATAGGTCCCTGCCACCGATTGAGTTGATTCCTCTTAGCCCTTCTCCTGTGGTTTCACATCAGCCTTAACCTGCTGACCATGCCAACGCTAGAAATTGGAGGCCTTGATTTTTCTCTTAGTTCCTTTGACCAGTGGTTCTCAAACTTAAGCCTGGATTCAAATCACCTGAAGGGGTTTTTAAACAGTTTCTGATTTAGTAGATCTATAATGGGGATCCAGATTTTGCATTTCTAACAGGTTCCCAGGTGTGTGTGGAGAGGCCTGGGGTGGGGGGGACTGGGGGTGGTACGATACTCTAAGAACCTGTGTCTTAGGCCTTTTTGGCTCTCCTAGCCTCTCCTCCTCCCCTTCCCCAGCCTGCAGGAGAGGATCCCATGGAGCATTGCCCTGGTCCCTTCTATGATGGTGACCATCATTAACAATTTTATAGCATTCACTATGGGCCAGACAGTGGTCCCTTGCTTTACACAGATTAAATAATTCAAACATCTTAACAGTCCTATGAGGTATCCCATTTTCCAAATGAGGAAACTGAAGTGTGTAGAGCGGTTAAGTGAATTGCCCAAGGTCACACTGCTAACCAAATGGATGGTCGGAATTCAAGATTCAAGCCCAGACAACACAGCTAGAATCTATGCTCTCAGTCGCTATGCTTTCTTATCTTTCTTTTCCTCAAGTCACTTAGAGCACCTGATGCTCCTACAGTTTTTGGAAGTGAATACCTCAGAAAGGACACCCAAGACAACTGAGCATATCTTAGGTACTTGTAACCTATGTCTTGGGGTCTGAGTCTCCAGACAACTCGGCTTCCACGTGTGTGTGTGTGTGTGTGTGTGTGTGTGTGTGTGTGTAGGTTAGTGGGAGATGGCTCTTTGAGAGCTGACTGAACCTCAGGAGGACCTCGGGAGGAGCTAATGTGAAGACACGAGCGGCATCCACCTCCGAAGGGAGGCTAGAGCTCCCCTTCTGCTAGAGCCCAGTGTCCCCTCACTATTCTGCCCTAGTCCGAAGGTTTCTGCTGTTGACACTTACCACCCTAACCAGAGACAGACAAAGCTGGGCAGGAACAGATCTGCTGTGTCAGCGGTTATGATAGAAAAGCACATGTGTCTTCGGCCATACCACCCTGAACGTGCCCGATCTCTTCTGATCTTGGAAGCTAAGCAGGGTCGGGCCTAGTTAGTACTTGGATGGGAAAAGCACATGTATCTTTTGTCCACTGTGGTCCAGCAAGCCTGCGTGATCAAGCACTGACCTAGACAAGCATTAAGAGACACATAAATGGGAGGCACTGTCCCAGCCCTCAGGGAGCCAGCAGTCTTCATTCAGGAGAGAGTCACACAGCATGTACATCATTGAGCTGGTCTGTGTGGTAGAGAGGCAGTGAGGGCTAGAGCAGATCAACAGGGAGGAGGCAGATTCTTAAGCCACGTCATGGATGAGAATGGGGAGCACGAGGGGAAGGGTTTGGATGTATGCAGGGCATATCTACAGCAGAAAATATTTGATGATAAATCTTTTAAGATTTGAACTGCCACAAGTTGTCTCCATTGGTGTAGTGATAATCGATTAAGCTTTTTGTGTTTTTTCCAGTAAATAATGTGTTGGATGCTGATTGGAGGTCTGCTGGAGGTTCTGGGGGTTATTTTAGAAAATGGGTTCTATTCCTTACAGAGTTGCTGGTTGGTTCTATAAATGGAGGCCTTCTTAAAGTATTTTTTCTACCTCTGTGGTCTGATTCTCTCCAATTTTTTTGTATTGCGGACATTTCTGTGGGGTACAAAACTTTTCCCATGGCTATCTCTGACCCCACACACCCCATTAAGGTGGACAGACCCTAACACTGGGCCATCAACATTGATAGGGACTAAAGATAAGGACCCAACAGCTTAATAAATACATCTCCCCTTAAAGGTGGTGGTGTAAAGCTAGATTAAAACAAAATGGAGCGTGCCTGGGTGGCTCAGTTGGTTGAATGTCCGACTTCGGCTCAGGTCATGATCTCGCAGTCTGTGAGTTCGAGCCCAGCGTTGGGCCCTGTGCTGACAGCTCAGAGCCTACAGCCTGCTTCGGATTCTGTGTTTTCCTCTCTCTCTGCCCCTCCCCCGCTCATGCTCTTTCCTTCTCTCTCTCTCTCTCTCTCTCTCTCTCTCAGTCAAAAATAAATAAACATTAAAAAAAGTTTTTTTTAAAAAACAAAATGGGCCACTGCTGTCACTCCCAGCACTGGACCAGTGTTATATAAGTCCTCTTGCTGTTTTTGGGTCCTCTTTTGGTTTAGAATTCTAGACGGTATGTTTGAGGCTCAGAAAGGATGCACAAGAAGCTTTGTCTATAGTCTATAAAACTGTGGGCTGTGAGCTCTTGTCTCCTCCTGCAACTTTCCCACAAAGTCTGCTAAAGCAAAGCGTCCTCATCTGGTTAGTGCTCCTGATTCCGGTCCAGCCACTGACCTCTGGGTCTCTTTAATTTCAAGGTGGGATGCCCAGAAGGAGGGAATAGCCCAAAAGGACAGAAACGGCCTTGGCCATTCTCATTTCTGATTACAGAACTTCATCCTTTTCTATTGTCCTTCCTGCCTTTCTTCCTTCTTAACAGAGGACTTTAGGAATTAAAAAGTAGCTCCCCTTCTCAAGAAAACCAAAACAACCTTATTCTGAGCACATCGACAGACCTACTTACCTGAAAATGAGTTTGATGCACAAAGAACAGGTGAAAGAAAATAAACTGCCTTTTCTGCTTACCTTTGCATAAATTCCTGGAGTTGGCTAATAGCTCAAGAGAACCAGAAGGAGAGGTGTGCCTCTCACTCCCTCTACAGGGCTATACCTAATGAGGAAAAGCAAGCAGGATTGGAAACGTTTGAGGGTTGCTTACCCAACTCAATCCTTACACAGTTGATTAGGCCCTTCTTTTCAAATACAGTAACAGTTAATTTGTGACCATGGATTTGACTATCCTCCCTCCACAGAATTGTCCATTCTCTCTTCCCCTAGAATAACTTTTACATGTATTTCAGATTTCATACCTAAATGAGTGATACATGAATTTTACAGTCAACTTTTCTGGCACGTCTATTTTGGGGATGTATATGTGCTGTTCCTTGGTGACAGTATTTACACACATCACAGGGCTCTTACATTCGCACTTACACTTTGGATTCCCATCTCTCAGGATGGGAAATTTTGCCTGTAAGTTGCTGAGCAACTTCCACATTATTTTAGAAAGTGTGAGACTTAACAGCCCAGACTCATTTAAAGACACAGAATGGCCCCCTGTTGTCACAGGTGAATCGGCCCTTCCCAGACTTTGTGAGGTTTGTAAACCTACTGTGGGAAGTGGCTGTTGTTCAGTTTGGTCTGTTGGATCAAGCATGAACTATTCCTTTGAGATTTGACCTGTGTATATTTCTCTCAGGACACTCCTTATGGACTCCATCTGGCCATTGCCAAAGATTTTAGCCTGGAGTTCTTCACTAATAAATACGATGGCAGGTAGGCTACCTGGGCAACAGTGTGCTTCTTTCAAAGTTCTCATTTGTAGAGCTGCTCATGGAATAAGGCCCGAATCTGAGTGTTCTCGGACAAAGCATGTTTTCCTCCTTTGCAAGGTCAGCATGATGATTGCCAATTCATTATTCTGAAATACTGTTGGAGAGTCATTCTGTGGTGTGTGGGGTTTTGTCAGTGGTGGTCTGGGAGTGCGAGAATGGCACTGAAGTTTAGTGAGTGGGAAAACTTCCTGCTTTGGGAACATTTATGGCCTCTCCTCTGAGAGGTTTTTGGTATAAAAAAAACTAGCTGAATGTGGTTTGTAAGGATTTGTCTTGCATTTGTCAAGAGTAAGGTAACATTTTCTTCATCTCTAATTTATATGACTCTTAGGAGACCCATTCCTGTGAGGTTTTATTAGAACATAATTACTTACGGCCAAAAAATTTGGATGTTACAATAGTTTTAACACAGCCCTATTGGCATTGGTTTTCTTTCTTTCTTCAACAGATGTTTGCAAGAGAGTCATATTAAATACATCTAATTCTGCTGCCTCAGCCTAATGAATCTTTATCATGAAGATTACTTTAATTGGTGTCAGTTACAATCAAGAAAATCACCCATTATGCTTTTGTTTTCCAGCACGTGGGGAAATTTTCCATCCTAACAATACTGAGAGGGGAATGTAGTAAAGATTTTGAAAATTAAGTTAGTCATTTTATTTTCCTCTTTTACACGTTCCTGTTTTTATTTGACACTAAAGCTAAAAGTAATCAGAATTCTGCACAGTCCAACTAGAAAGAGGTGACTGAACTGTTTCGGGGTGACCCGTGACACCTACAATAGTTTGCAGGTCACCGATTCTTCATTTAAAAGAAATTTCTAGGAAATGCCTAAGATTTGAGTAAGAAATCCCAAAGTCTAACAAACCACTCTCAAACAAAATGCCTGGGAACAACTTTATGTAGCCATTTAAAAATGCGCTTGATAAAGAAATGACAATGCATGGGAAAATGGGCACAACATTACTACCCACATAGAGCTATTGTCTAGTGGAGAAGTACAGAAAATAGGTGTGATACACAACAGGTCACATGGTAAATGCTGTGGAGAAAAATAAAGCAAGGCACGGTGGGTAAGGAAGTGTAAGGTGAGGGAGTAATATGGGCAATTTAAAATACTGTGGACAGAGAAGTTCTCACTCAGAAGGTAACATTTAAGCAAAGACATAACTGAGAGGGGCTGGATGTGGATCTGGGTAGGGGAAAAAGCATTCCAGGCAGAAGAAACAGCAAATGCAAAGGTTGAGGGGTAGCACATATCTGGCACGTGAAAGAAACAACGAGGAATCCAAATGGACTGAAAAGAACGAGGGACTAGTAGTGGGAATGAGGTTCCATCATAGAGGACCTAATACGTTATTATATGGCTTTTGCTCAGAGATGAGAAACCATTGGAATCTTTGATCAGAGAAGTGACATGACCTATCTTCCGGTATAAAAAGATGATTCTGTTCGTTATGTTGTTTGTGGGGCAGGAGGTGGATGGAATGCAGAAGCGTGGTGAGAGGTGGTTAGAATCTGGGTATGTTTTAAAGATTCAGCACACAGAGTTGCTAACAGATTAAACATGGGATATAAGAGGAGTAGTCAGTCCATGATGCTCGAAAGTTTCAACCCAAGCTACTGGAAAGATAGACGAGCCATTGCTGAGATAGAACAGAGGACCGAAGGAGCAGATCTAGTGACAGCAAGAGGGGGAACTCAGTTTTGGACCGAGTAACTTTGAGATCATCCCAGTGGATGTGTAGAAGATGCAACTGAATGTGCATCCAAGATGAGACCTGGGCCAGAGATACAAATGTGGGAGTCGTCTGTACAGACATGAGGTCAAAACTGAGGCAAGTGGTCAGGGGAGCTGGCCAGTTTTATGTGCCCGCTGGGAATGGGCAGCCTTAGACCTACAAAAGTTAGCCATGGCCAGGAGGAGGTCAGAAACCTGAATGTGAATCCCAGCCCTAACTTGAGCTCTTGGCCAAGATCTCAGGACTAGTTGACTACTGGTCTGGGTCCTTCAGGAGCAAAGGAGACCTCATGGAGCACCTAGTCATGCCAGTGCCCAAGAAAAAGAGTGACCAAGATAGAAAATCCCCCTTGAAGAATGACCAGATCACTTGGGAGTGGTAAGTGGGTATTGTAGGTGTCTGTTCAAGTCACAGGTACCCTTTGAGGATGGTCAGTGAATGACCAACAGCTAATGACCCTCATGGTCCCAGAGAAAGCTCTAATGGTTATAATGGGCTATGCAGTCTACTACATAGATTCCTTTCTTTTCTAGTGAATTCAAGGGGCAGTAGCATTAAAAAAATTTTTTTTAATGTTTTTATTTATTTTTGAAGGAGAGAGAGAGACAGAGCATGAGTGGGGGAGGATCAGAGAGAACGGGAGACAGAATTCGAAGCAGGCTCCAGGCTCCCAGCTGTCAGCACAGAGCCCGATGTGGGGCTCGAACTCACAAACTGTGAGATTATGACCTGAGCTGAAGATTGTGCTTAAATCACAATAGTATTGTGGCTTAACCAACTGAGCCACCCAGGAGCCCTGGGGCAGTAGCATTTTTGAGTGATTTTTTGTTTTTTTACCAAATAACATGAAGCTCTAATTAGTTAACTAGTAAGCTATATTCATCAACTATTGCTGTGTAACAAATCACCCCAAAACTTAAGAGCTTCACATCATCTTCCCCTCACAGTTTTCTGAGGGTCAGAAATTTGGGACAACCTTGCTGGGTAGTTCTGGCTTAAGGTCTCTTGCATGGTTGCAGTCAAGATATTGACTAGAACTGGAGAATCCACTTCCAAGGTAGCTCACTCACATGGCTGGCAAGTTGGTGCTGGCTGTTAGCAGGAGGTCCGATTTCCTCCCCACACAAGCCTCCCCCAGGGCTGCCTGAGTGTCTTCATAATTGATGTGGCTACCTTCCTGCAGAGTGAGGGAGCCAAGAGAGGAGGTGGAAGCTACAATGCCTTCTATGACCTAATCTCAGAACACCTTACCACACTCTATTGGTCACACAGACCTGTTTGGATTCAGTGTGGGAGGATAATACACAAGGGTGTGAATACTGAGAGGCAAGGATCCATGGGAGCCACCTTGGAAGCTGGCAGTCACCCTCCTTGAAAACGGAGAAAGTTTCTATCTATCCAGTCCTTTATATCTGCTCTCAAAGCACCACTTGCAGCTATAGGGGCTCAGTAACTGCATGCTGTCCCAGTCCCCCATAACAGCTAGTCTAATCCAAATGTTTTATATGGCTCCACCAAATTATGGGGATGTTTGTCCAGTCATTTCTAGCTCAAGTAGGCACCTTAGGAGACGATAGACAAGTGCAGGTGCCAGCACAAGAATCCCACCGTTGCCATGTTGGGATTTGCCATTTTTCCCCCTGACTTTTTAGGTGCCCTGTTAGCTCACATTCCTACCAAATGCATAGTGTCTGTTATTACCACTGGCCATCTGTCCCCAAGTTGTGCAGAGTTGCACTACATTTAGAAAGCTTTAGTACATGACGTGTAATAGAAATCCTTCCAAGGAGAATTTGACCATTTAAGATCCACTAGAATTCCTGCCTTTTATTGCATTTATTTAAACAGTACTTCTTGTGTGTGTGCACTTAATTTCCAGCCATTTCTCGCATGAACAAATTGCCTAAATATACTTGTGAGAAACCCTTTTATAGTAAATGTTATTAAACCGAAAACAAGGGTATAATAAAATAGCAATTTAAGGGTAATTTACTAACAACTGGAACCCTTAAACATTGACATACTATTGTGTAGTAATAATACCAAACTTGGTATTTAAGCACAATCTTTGTCACTCTAAGAATCATTGGGACAGTTTCCTAATCCTCATGGTCTTTTATTATAGCTCTTTCAGGATTTTTTTACTACTCCTATGTCACTGGCTTGTAAATTATAAATCATCAACTTTTACCCACGTAAAACATCCAGCAAATAACATCTTTGCTCCTTATCTAGAGAAAATATTCAGAGAAAGTAGTAGAGGTGAGTTGGCACCATTGAATCTTGCTGTTCTTGGACCTCTGTATTCCAGAGTGTCTACTAAATACAGTGGTATTGGGGTGTATGATAACAGAAACTGCATCACAGAAGTGATTGACTCATTGAAAGTTTCAGGATTTCTAAGTCTTCCCCAGTAAGGAAAATCTGTTGACTACACATCTCAGTAAAAGCTCCTTGCTCTCTGGAAGGTGGTGTGAATGCCACAAAGAAGACCAATGGGCAGGGCAGCTGGCCAGGACCTAGCTCTCATGTACCAAGTCCCCACATGTAGGACCAGGCTTCTGTTTGAAGGTGGAGATGCTTATTCTCTGATCAGTGTCCTGGGGATGCTTACCCTGAGAGACTGACTCAGTACTAACTAGAAAGTAGTAGACCTTGCAATGCTGGCTTATTAGCTTGCCATGAGGAGCCATCATCAGAGGGACCAGATGTACTCCAAGTCCATATACTCAGCACAGGAAGGCCTCCACAGGAAGCCAAATCATGATCAGAAACCATTTAACTCGCCCTGAAAAGCTATCATCACAGAATCTTGCAAGAGACGATCCAAGTCTGTATGGTCAATTCATTCTCACCCAGGAATGAAGATACCCGGAGTGAAATCATAGTCCAAAAGTTGTTTGGCGAGTGGATAATCAGGATGAGGGAGGCTGAGGTGACTGTTGAGTGGCAACAGGTTAGCTTCATGAGTTGATCTCAGAATGGGAATGATTTTGCCTGAAGGGCTGAACTGCTCAAAGCCAATGCTAACACTTAATTTTTCCAGAGGTGTATTCCAGTTTTGAAGAGGTGTATTGTATTTTTTTTTTGATCACATAACACATTACCCAAAACTTAGCAGATAAGGAAAAATAAACACGTTATCACATGCAATTCCTATGGATCAGGAATATGAGAGGTTCTGGCTCAGGGTCTCCCAAATGTGGTCCGGAGTGCAGTCATCTGAAGGCTTAAGGGGCCGGGGGTTCTGCTTCCAAGATGGTTCCCTCACATGGCTAGCAAGTTAGTGCTAGCTGTTGGCAGGAAGCCTCAGTTCCTCACTTTCAAGACCCCTCTCCCTACTGGGTTCTTTGAGTATCGTCATAGCATGGTAGCTAACTTCCCCCAGAGTGAGTAACCCAAAAGAAAGCAAGGCAAAAGCCGTCAGTGCCTTTTATAACCTAATCCATGAACTCACACACTGTCTTTTCCGCTACACTCAATTTGCTAGAAATGACTCACTAAGTCTAGCCTGCCCTGAAGGAGAAATGAATTCATTAGGCTCCATCTTTTAGACAGGAATGTCAAAGAAGATGTGGACATACTTTAAAACCCACAGTAAGTATCACCTACGTTGTCTCTGCAACTCCTTTTTTTCCTGCCCTTCCATAGCTGGCATGTACTCTACTGATAGATACATTCATATTATTGTCTTTGTAAATATAATACACATATACACCTTTTATATGTAATTATATATCATATATGATATAATATTTATAATGTGGATAATATGTTACACATTTTGTCTATATTATAAATATTAATGTATTGAACTTATGGCCAAACTCTTCTAGCATGATAATCATTATGTATCTTTATGCTCATTTGTATACCCCCATTCTGCCACCTCACTAGCGGGGGACCTGTGGCAAATTGCTTGACCTCTCTGTGCCTCTGTATCCTCATCTGTAAAATTAGACTGTAATAGGACCTACCTCATAAGTTTCTTGTGAGATTTAAATGAGTAATTACACGCACAGCGGTTGGAAGAGTGCCTGGCACATAGAGACCATTCAATACCATCAGCTGTCAGCGTGGTGTCTGTAGTTGCTGCAGAATAGTTTGATCCAGTAGTACACCTCGGAAGACTGCCCTCAGGGGGCTATCTTGGGTCCATGTTCCCAGTGGCAGTACGCAAAAGTCAGGGTGGTCTTCCTGGCTACACCACAGTCCCACAGCATCCAAGCCCTGAACCGAGAATGCAGAAAGAACCGTTTCAGGCCTGGGAGGGACCAGGGCCAGAGGTCTCTTGTTTTCCTTTCCTCTTTGCTGCGCTTGTTCCTCCTCTGGCTCCCAGGTTACCCCTGACCCAGAGTGCTTACATGGAGATAACATGTTTAGTTTGCACTCTGAGTCCTATTTATGTTTTGTTTTTGTTCCTTTTTTTTTTTTTTTAAGGCTGACCTTTTGCAGAAGGATAGAATACCCAAACAGGGAAGTGACCTCGCAGAAACCTAGGGAGTTCCTCAGCCTCGTGAACTTGTATTAAGAGTTGTTCCTACATTGTATTTCTAAGTCTACGTTTTCCAGGGTGTATACTAGCTACATCTGATCATCTGATTGATGTCAGACAGATTGATCTTCCTCTCAGGACCTTTTGCTTCTTGCCAGTGCCTCTTGAGCTCCTTGGGCTTAATGAATAGATTTTATCTTTATCCGAAGCATACTTGTAATTAAAAACATGCTGGGTGTTTGCTGAAAATGTATTGATGGGAAGTTAGAGCTGGTGCTTCCTCCGTCTCCCAAAGCTACTTTAAAAGGGAAGCCATACCTAACGGAATGCACCAGGGTTGTCTTTTGTCAGGTGACAGGTAGCTAAATATAGAGTTGGAGCTGGGAGGGACGTGCTGAGGTCACTTGTGCCCTCCTGCCATCCGCCTTCCCCATCTGAATGTCTCCAGCTCTGTGGCTAGCCCGTTCTGTAGCCTCCAGCCATACATGGCTTCTGAGCACTTCAGCTGTGGGTAGTCCAAGTTGAGATGTGATATCGGTGGTAATATACACCCTGCGTTTCGAAGACTTAATGCAAAGACAGGCATGTAGAATGTTTCCTCAATAATTTATAGTTGATTACAAGTTGAAATAGTATTTTGATACATTGGATTAAAGAAAATACATCATTACAATTAATTTCCCCTCCCTCTTTTCACTTTTCTTTTAATATTAGGAAGTTCTAAATACCGTGTGTAGCTCACATTACGTTCCTATCCGTCAGTGCTTCCTTAGGCATCTATCTCTATTCTTCAGGCCTCCAGCACATAGATTATAAGGCTTTCCTTGGTGACTCCTCTGGGTCTTTTGTCATTGTGGCACTTCATTTCTTCTCCACATCCAATCTTAATCTCTGCCGCTTCGATTTGAAGACTTCTACTTCAAATAGTTGGCTCTTCATCTTCTTATGAAATCCCCACTTGAAAAGAGTTGAGCGTCTCTTCATATCGTTCACCTGTAAGCCCAGTAGCCCCATTTTCTTTCAGCTTTTGACTTTCTACCTCTTCCAACTCTGATATTTTTTAATGATCTTCCCTGGGTAATCCTTAGACTCTATACATTACTTTTAAAACTCGGTATCCAAAACCAACCAACATGGCTCTAATGTGGGCCTGAGTACTGCAGAGACAAGTAGAAGAAATTATGTCCACCATCAAGTACTTGATGGTCCTTTTAATGCATTACCACACAAGGAGGGACAGATGCTGTTGGTAACAGTCTTAACTGATGAGGAAGTTGAGGCTCAGGTAGGTGAAGTAACTTAACAAGGTCCCACTGCAAATTAAGTGGCAGATCTGGGATTCATGCCCAGGTTTGCCAGGTTCTGGAGCTTATATTCATTCGTTATATATCATGTCTTCCTTGCCTGATACTTTTCTTTGAATACACCTTTGATCTCGAGGGGCTTTATAGTACTTGACTGATGCATTTGTGGCTTCTGGTCAACATTGATTCTTGAGCTTGCTCTGTTATGTTTCTGTCTTACTGGAATTGTGAAGTCCTTCTGCTAAATTCCAGATACTCCCTTTCAACTCTGCAGATTCCTCTTGAAAGCCAGTAGGACTGCCCTGCCCTGGCCTATTGTAGGGTAATTTGTAGGCAAGAGGCAATGTGTTCAGCTGTCAGGAGTGTCTTTTCAGGAAGGGAGCTTTCTTTCTTGTGGCCTGAGATCTTCAGGATAACTAGCAGTTTCCAGAACAAGCTACTTCTCAAAGGCCAGTCAAGGCAAAGTACATTGTTTATCCATGTTTACCTAAAGGCAACAAGTGTGTGTTTTGAGTAGAAGGCAACAAGAAGGGATCCTTGAGAGTGTGTTAAAAATGGATCTTCTCACGAATGAACATTGAAGACATGATACCAAGTGAAATAACCAGTCACAAAAGGACAAATACTGTATGATTTCACTTACAAGAGGTAACTAGAGTAGTCAAATAGACAGACAGAAAATACAGTGGTGGTTGCCAGGAGCTGGGGGAGGGGAGAAATATGGAGGGATGATTCAGTGAGTACAGAGTTTCAATTTGAAAAGGTGAAAAAGATCTGGAAATGGATGGTGGTGATGGCTGCACAACATTGTGAATGTCCTTAAAGCCACACCACTGCATGCTTGAAAATGGTGAAAATAGTAGATACTATGTTATATATATTTTACCATAAAGACAACTAACCAGATTTTCTATACATGAAGAAAAATAGCTTGCTTATCACGTGTGATCGGAGGTGGTACTGGAGCTAAGTCCCATCCTGGGTTTGAGATCACAATTGTTTTCTGAAGTAGCTTCTCATGAGAAAGTGCATCCTGCACTGAGATGAGGGGAGTTCTTTCTTTTTCTGACAGATTTCTCCATCTAGGAAGTTTTACTTCACACAGATGCCTTTGCCAGGGTGTAAACTACTTTTCCACAGATGTCTGGGATAGGGAAAGCAGCCTTACCTCCAAGGGATCCAATGAACGTTTGACAACACTTGCTTTTCTGTGGAGATTTTCTTATTCCTTATCCCCCTATGTGAAGGTGTGTCTAGACTTTTCTAAGAAAGAGTGCAGGGCTGTAAGTTCTATTTGGTTGTACCAAAGTAGTTGTAGCCTCTTTGGAGACCTGAATAGGAATTAGATTGAGCACCCGAACCTCTAAGAACATTTGTTCTGTGTTTCATTGATGTCAGTGCCCCCCGACATCCCGGAGTCAGTCATCCAATCTGATGAGTGGGCCATTTTGAGAAACATTCAGCCAGGGTACATAGATTGAGACTCTAACCCATAGGAATTCTCTCTACAGTGCGGTGTTTCATGCCATTGTGGGTGTATTTGCTTATTTGCCCTGTATATTTTCCTTTTCAGGAATCATTAACCAATGGCAACAGGAATCCAAGGATAAAGTGATTTCCCTCCTGTTAACTCACCTGCCTTTGCTGAAGCCAGGAAACCTCGATGCAAAAGTTGAGTATATGAAACTGCTGCCCAAAATCCTGGCACACTCTATTGAACACAACCAGCACATCGAGGAGAGCAGGCAGCTGCTGTCCTATGCTTTGATACATCCGGCCACTTCGTTGGAAGACCGCAGTGCTTTAGCCATGTGGCTGAACCACTTGGAGGACCGCACGTCGACCAGCTTCGGCGGCCAGAACCGAAGCCGCTCAGACTCTGTGGATTATGGGCAGACTCACTACTATCACCAAAGACAGAACTCCGATGACAAGCTCAATGGGTGGCAGAACTCTCGGGATTCGGGGATTTGCATCAACGCCTCCAACTGGCAGGACAAAAGCCTGGGGTGTGAGAATGGCCATGTGCCCCTCTACTCCTCTTCATCTGTCCCCACCACGATCAATACGATTGGAACCAGCACAAGTACAAGTAAGTTCCCAGGAAGCCCGTAAAGCAGTGTGCTTTGGTGACTTGCTGTGTGTGGCATGTCCCACTGCGAATGTCTGCTCTGAGCACCCCATGACCCTGGGAGAGACGGGCCGATGGGAATCGGCTGTGGGAAGGGGATCTTTGCATCCCATACCTGTTGCTCTTTTGACTCTGGAAAGATAAAAATGCTGGGCAGGTAGAAATGAGTGATGGTCCAAATTTGGGTTATAAACAGACTGAAAAATAAATACGTTTGAGAGAAGAGTAAGTGGTGAAAGAAGGAAACTTCCCGTTTCCACGAGTAGAAATGCCTTTTACCCGCATGCCTTTCGCCCTGGAGTTTTTGGATTTGCCAAAACACTGAGTTATGAGTGATTCTCTAAACCTGATTCTAACCCATGGTTAACCAGATGCCCTCATGGGGTTTGTGCATTTTCTCTTTTTTTTCTGTTTTCTTTCTTTCTTCCTTTTTTTTTTTTTTTTCCTTTTCTTCATTTCACCCTGGAATGTTCCCTCCCTTGCACTTTCTGGGTTTTAGCCCCAGTTGTTGGGGGCACTTTTCCTCCTGACCAGGGAAGTAGGTTTGCTAACTTGAGAATGCTGCTCTGTGCTGTGGCCTTTTCTCACTCCGCCTCACCTAGGAGAGGCGGGTCAGGGACCGTTCTGCAGAAGGGGAGAGCAGAGGACAGCTTTCTGCTCTTTTGACCACTAAGGCAAAGTACCCTGCTCGCAGCTGGGACTAAGGCTGGGAATCCTCTGTATGGCTCCCCACTTAGGCTGAGCAAAGTGACAGACGTGCCATTTGTGCTTCTGTAAAGTGACAGTATGGGAGGGGGGCCTGTCATTGAACAGAAATCATCCATGCTACTTGCGTGTGTTCGTGAATACAGTGTCTGCAGTGAGATAACTTTCTCAGTGGAAAGCTTTTGTGGTTAGACCTTACGTGCCTGTCAACATGCAGGAACCCCCAATTAAAAGATCTGAGAGTATTAAGAATTAGCGGTGACAGCTTCTTGGCCTCTACCTCCACTTGGATCTTTTTGCTAATGGGCCCTTTTAAATGGCTTTCTCAAATACATAGGAGTGTCGAATTATAACTACGTTAATTGAAACAGGACCTTAGTGGAATAACCGAGGAAATACTTAAGATACTGCATTCATAATGCTACAAAATGAGATTTTTAATTCCTTCTTTCTCTATTTTTACACTGAGATATTGATAACTAGTACATTTGGGGAATTAAGTGATTATTGCATCATTAATTTATTATGTAAGAGGTTCTGAGGACAGTCTGTTTCACAGACTAGTAATCCGGGGAACAGTTTCACTAGCTTGTGTGTGACAAAGAGTGATGGCTGGGACTGTTAAAGCAGACACATGTAGGCTGGATGACAGAGCTTTTTGGCCCAAGTTTCCTGGGTCAGGGACAGAATCTAGTAATTGTTACAAAACTCTTTGATAGGTGGGAGAGATGTGAGCTCCAAGCTGCCTGCCCTCTCAGAACTTGGTCTTTTATATTTTAAGGGGTTGAATTTTATGTCACTTGTCTTCAAGTTATTCTTGGGTCATCATATTTGTGTCTCTACTGATTTGCACATTCAGGGCTGTGTCTTGACAAGATGTGTACATTCAAGATGGTTATCAGATTGTAGTCAATGGGTACTTTCCTTTTTTACTGTGGCTCTCCAGCCTACAGAGTGGTGGTGATGCAGAAATGACTGTCATGGCCTCCCAGATCTCTGGGTCCCTGTGTAGTACTTGAGCAGAGAAAGACTTGAAGGTTTAACGAGATAACTAGATTACATATGTCAGGAAGAAGAAAGGGGTTGGAGCCCTGTTTCAGAGCATTGGCAAAGAAATCTTAGATCTGTCTTCCAGCAAGTTTCATGCAAACACTTAGGCCATGTCAACACTGGTATTTCAATATCTCTTTAACAAAACATGAATGTCATTGCTTCAGTCTTCTGCATCGTCAATGGTGGTTAAATTGTGTTTGTCAAAACTGCCAACTTTTGGGTCATGCATTCACTCGTGCCTCTATTAAATATCTCCTGAGCACCTGGGAGGCAGTTTGACAAAACGGAAAGGACAGGAACCTTGGTGTCAATGCCCTGCTAAGTCCAAATCTCAGATCTACAGTTTGCTAACTACAGCTTGGCCAAGTTACTTAACCTCTCTGAGCAAGGTCCTCACTTGTACAATGAACATTTATGATACCCATCTTTGAAGGACTGTGGTGAAGGTACTTTAGATTACGCATGTAGATGCCCAGCGCTGGTCAGAGCTGGCAACAGGGTCTGCTAAGTGAATCAGTGAGAATGGGAAAGACAGTGAGGAGCAAAGTGCTAACACTGACCCCAGAGTCTGTGCCTGCATTTGCACCTTCTGGTTGTCATCTGATGAAGCACCTTTCCAGAGCCCAGGGCCATGCAGAGTAGACTAGGCGTCCTTGAGTATGCTGTGGCTTTTGACCATTTCACCGCAGTAGAAAATGGATTGGACTGAAGGCTCCAGGATCTCTTCTATTGCACTAAAGAGCTACATGTCTTCTTTCTTTCAAAATGGAAAAAGATATCTACACAAAGCAACATAATTTATAAATCATAGTAAGAGAACTGAAATCATTTAGTGCTTCGCATTTTCAAATTATCAGCCACATCAAGGACAGCTAATGAAAAGAAACTAACTAGAAGACAACCTCCTTACACAGTTTTTGGGTTTTAATCTTGATTTGTTCCACTAACGTTTGGTTCCCTTGGTCATTATGCTCCAGCAAAGTGCCTTAGCATTTGTGGCCTCCTCCCTGTGTGGATTCTGCATCGTTCAACTGCACTGAAAACACTATCCACTTTCTGGGTACCGAGTACTGTGTTTGAGTCCGTGGAAAATATAAAGAAGCTTAAGGAAAGTGATTCACTTTCAGGGAACCTATAATATAACAAGAGAGAGAAGGTATATCAATCAGTCTCACAATTAAAAATGAAATATCTTCTTTTAGCCAGACTAATCTGCAAAAATTTTGCATAAAAACCCATGTATTACATAAAAACGCAGTTAAAAAAAATAACAGCTGCCATAGGGCGATACAGGATTGTGTCAACTGAATGGGGGGTCTGTACTGTAAGCACTGTGAATGTTTGAAATGGAAAGATTCTTGTGAACTGCAGGGTCAAGAAAGCTTTTGCAAGAAATGGGGCAAGTAAGCTATGATGGAGATGGCAGGAGTGGGGCGACCAAGGGTAGGGACATTCATTGTGAGCAAAAGGGTGGAAGTTATAGTGAGCACGCAGGGTTGGAAGACAGTGAAGAAGAAGGAAAGGTTCACGAAGGAAAAATAGCTCGTGAAAGAAAGCAATAAAAGTAGACAGGGAGGGGATCTGAGAGCTCTAAAGAGGCCAGCCATAACACCATCTGTATGACAGTGATACGAGCAATGCTGTAAGGGGGCCTGGTCTGCTATGTGCACGCCAGATGAATGACAAGGGATGACTACAACATCAGTGAGTTTCAAAGGTACCATGGGGATAGGAACAGGCATGGAGCAGAAGAAATGGATGCTAGAAACGTTCCTAGGTATAATTATTAGAATTAGGATTCAGTATTGACTTTGGACATACATTACAGATTCATTTATTTTTTCATTCATTCACTTAGGAAGTGTTTATTGAGTACCTACTATATGCTTAATCTACTCGAGGCACTCGGTGCGTCAGCAGACCAAAGATGCTCTCCCTTGTGGAGTTGCGTCTACACTATTATAGTATATGAGGAAATTATATAATGTGTTAGAGATTGATAAGTGGCATGGAAATAAGAAACAGAGTAGGGTCAGTAGGATCAAGCCTAGATGGTGAGGTGATTATAGTAATAAATAGGGTGGTCAGGGTAGACCTCATCGAGAAGGTGATGTGTGAACAAACACTTGAAGGAGGTAAGGGGGTTAGCCAAGTGAGAGTCTGGGGGAAGAACAGTCCAGCCAGAGAAGAAGCTTGAGCAAAAATCCCAAGATCTTTTCCCAGCTTGCTGGGGAAAAGCAAGAAGACCAGTGGCTGAAAGAGTGACATAGACAGTGGTGGAGCTTGCAGAGGTAACAGGGAAAGACAGATCCTATGGGGCATTGCAGGGCATTGCAAGGACTTTGACTTTTGCTCTCAGTAAACCAGGAAGCCATTGGAGGGTTTTTGGCAGACGAGGGACGTGACCTTACATTTTAAAGGGATCCCTTTGGCTCCTGTATTAAGAATAAACTATACAAGGGCAAGGACAGAAACACAATGACCAGTTAAGAGGCTATTGCAGTAATCCAGGCAGGAGGGTGCTGACTTTGCCTCGGGTGGCTGAAGAAGAAGGGGGAAAAGTGGTCAGAATCTAGATCTATTTTGGAAGTACAGTAAGTGGCATTTCCTGACAAAATAAATGAGGAGTGTAAGGGAGAGGATTCAAGAATGACTCGAAAGTTTTTGCTTCTGCAACTGGAAGGATGGAGAACATTTCTATTTATTAAGTTTGAAGGTAAGATTTGGAGTTGTGTCATCTATGATGAATCTGTGTGTCCATTCGACAGTCGGAGGTGTCTAGTAGGCATTTGGATGTATGAGTATGTAGTTTGGGAGAGAGGACCAATCCGAAGATAGACATTTGGGAGTTATCAGCACATGAGTAGCATTTAGAGCTATGAAACTGAGTAAGATTACCAAACCAGAGATGTCAGTAGAGAAGAGGACCAAGGACTGAGCCTGGGCACTTCAACATGAAGGCTGGGGAAGCCGAGGACAAAGCAGATGAAATGCAGGAGAAACCATTGAAGTAAGGAAAAACTCAGGTGTGTGTATGTCTTACAAGGCGAATGAAGAACATGTTTCAAGGGGAAAAAGTGATCAAGTGAGTAAAATTCTACTGACGTGTCTACTAAGGTGAGGACCAAGAATTAACCCCTGGATTTATCAAGAAGGTATATTAGAGGTAAATTGGGGGGGGGTACTTTCCAGATGGTAGGCATTTGGGGGCTGAAGAAAGTTATGTTAGTGATTCCAAAGAGATAAAAGGCAGGGTAGGGAAAGAAACTAGCTACAGGCTCCAATCTTGGATGTGTGTTGACTTTGAGAAGGTGCTAGAACATTGAGATGGAGAAAAATGATGTTTAGAGGGCATTAAAAACAGATGATGGTGCCATGCAGAGTTTTAGAAGGGATTAAGATGAGGCTAAGAGTGGGAGGCAAAAACTACACCCTAATATAACAACAATCAACCAATTTCCATCCATTTAAGCAGACTAAAGAGTACCTTTTTATTAATTGCAGATGTTAAATTAAGTGAGATCACACAGGACTTTTGGACCTTCTCTTCCATAATAAAGAGACAAATGGTTTGGGACAGCAGAGAAGTTGATTAAACACTTAGGGTAGCATCAAGGTGTTTCGGAAGAGAGGGAAGAATGTAATTTTCAGTACCTCACTCTCCTCGTAAGGCTACTCAGGGTCTGGTTACTGAAAGCAGGAATGTACAGATTCTTCATCATGAGCCCATGGGACCAGAAAGGACCAAGGTATTGGCTGTCACAGACTGTGCACAAATCTTAGTCAACTTTCTTTTGGCCATTATAAGCAATTCCAAGGGTAAGGTGCATAGACCTGGCTTAGCATCTCTACGTTTGCTTCCTGTCTGAAGTCTGCTATAGAAAAAGCACACCATTAGGAAAAGACCATTCGGGAAAAGTATCTCCTGGATTTCTTAAGAGCCCACAGAATCCCCTTGTGTGGAGGTCAGTGCCACCTCCATTACCCCGGACTGCCTTTCTAGCCAGTTTCTAGTCTTCACTGGTGGAGTTTGACCTGGAATGAAACTATGTGCTGTAGTTACAAATGAAAGGAAGATCATTGCAATACTTGATTTTTCTTCACATTCTTTACATTTGCTAGCCAGCCTGGTATGAGGCAAGAACTCTGAAACTTTGGGTAACAAAAATTATATTCCACTTAAACTGCCTGCTTCTACAGTCTCATGGTACATCTTGGAACCTTCGCATTTCTTTTATTAGTCTCAATTGATTTTTCTGATAATGAAAACCATACATTAAAAAAAATTCGGTACTGTAGGTCATCAAAAAGTAAATTAACAGTAATAGCACACAACTGCATATTGTTTACTACATGCTGGGTACTGTTCAACACCTTTTACATAAATATCAACTCATTTAATCCTCATAACCTCTCCGATGTGGGTATTATTGTTATCGCCATTTGACAGATGAGGAAAATTGAGGCACAGAGAGGCTAAGTAACTTGCCCAGTGTCACAGACCAACAAAGTGGATGAATTGGGGTTTGAACCCAGGCGGTCGGGCTATGGAGTCTGGCTCTGGACTTGAGGACACATGCCAGTCCCTCTTAATCCTATCCTCGGAGATTGGCTCAGTTACTAGCTAGTAGACCCTTGTTTGACTCTGAAGTTGTCCCTACGTGGGCCAGCCTCCCTTGAATCAGGGTTCTCCACAGCACACAGATGTAAGACTCTGCCCAAATTGCACCCCAAGTGCACTGGCTTTGCACTGACCCATCTATTTCAATATTAGTCCATAGTGTTCTGTGTCACTATTCTTGGTTGACAAGTTTGCCTCCCCTTCCCAATCACAAATTCCTTGGGGACAAGGGTTGTCTTCTTTATCCCTCTTTCCTGGCACCTGGAAAGAACACTGTGTGGCTCAAAAAGTCACCGAAACTTGGGAGATGGCAATTTCCTGGCATCTGTTCAGCTGCCATTCTCCCGTGGCAGAGTGTCTCTGTTAGATAATGGCTGTCTCTTGCTAAGGCCAGATGTGGCCTCCAAATCCTCCTCAATATGCCCCTCAAGGCAGCCACTATAATTCAATAAGAGATGGCATGTGAACTGAAGCCTGTCTGCCCGCCTTGCCATAAATGTTTGCTGAACAGTAGGAACTTAATAAATTCCTGGGCTCACTAGGCAGATGTTCACGAAGTTAATGAATTTCCAAAATAAACGAGAAGACGTCTTTGGGAATTCACTAAGTATTTGGTGATAATATTGGTCATTTAGCCTTCTGTCATAATCCTCATAGTGACATTTGTTGTTGCTCTTGCTTTGTGTGTGACTTATTTTACCAACTAGGTCTCAATACTAACAGACTCTTAATAACATACTGTGATCTTGATTGTGGCGGCAGTTATATGAATTTATTCATGTGAACAATGCCCTAGGGTTGTGCACAAATTCATACGCCCTCCCCACCCCCTACCCCCCAACATCAGCGTATGATCAGATCTGCTAAGATCTGAGTAAGGTCTACCATAGTCTCATTAATTGTATCATGTTAATGTCGAGTTTCTGATTTTGATACTGCCCTATAGTTAGATAAAATGTCACCTTCGGGGGAACTGGGAGATGGGTACATGAGACCTCTCTAGTATTTTTGCTGTTTCTTGTAAATCTATAGTTGCTTGAACATTAAAAGTTAGAAAACAAAAAACAGTGAGGCATCCAGTGCCTGGATATTTCTTGGGCTTTCTTTGGTCCTTGTTATTTGGCCTTCTGGGAATGTGGATGGTCCTTCCATTTATGGGAAAGATGGTTACTAGGTGCCATGGAACCAATACCTGAAACAAAACTACTCCAGCAGGAAAGATGAGGAGCAAGGGTCGTGGATCTCAGGGCAAGTGGCTCCTTTGGAGAGCCCTGACCTGCCAGTTGGAAAAACCCCTCCAAGTTCATCAACTGACCCCTTTAGCCAGGGCCAGCTCCTTCAGAGATACCTGTTTGGTTCAAGAAGTCCTTTGCCCACTGCCCTTCACTTTTCTTTTTTTCTCCTTTTTATTTTTTTTAATGTTTATTTTTGAGAGAGAGAGAGAGAGAGAGAGCACAAGCAGGGGAGGAGCAGAGAGAGAAACAGAATCTGAAGCAGGCTCCAGGCTCCGAGCTGTCAGCACAGAGCCTGACACAGGGCTTGAACTCACAAACCATGAGATCATGACCTGAACCGAAGTCGGATGCTTAACTTCCCCCCCCTCCCCCCCCCCCCCCATGAGAGCCTCTGCAGGCTAAAACTCTCCGAGTACTGATTGGCGGGCAGGTGCGAATGATCTCACAGTTCAGGAGTTTTAGCCTGCGGAGGCGAGAGAGAGAGAGAGAGAGAGAGAGAGAGAGAGAGAGAGAGAGAGAGAGAGAGAGAGAGACTGAGAAAGAGACTAAGCCACCCAGGTGCCCCAACCCTTCACATTTTCTTACAAGACCAACAGCCACTTCAAATTCATTCCAGTCAGTCTGCAAAAAACTAAGAGAACCCAGATATTCAAGGGAAAGAGAGACACCATTCAGCTTCAGGTAGCCCTGACAAGAAGAGAGGTCTTGTGAGTGGCCTCTTGGAAACTGAAACGGAAGGGCAAGGCCTGCAGACCCTGATTCTTTTTTGCAGGCGGCAGGTCTCCCCCATCCTAAGCCTCTGGTGTCATTGGGAGTTCCTTTTAGATCTTCATGGAATTATTTTGTCTTTTACCAGCAGACTTTCTGGGTGGAAAATTTCTTTCTCCCCCAAATCCAGCCAACCTGGCATGTAACTGAAAAATTCCATTATTTCCTTAACCCCTCATTTGCTCTTCAAAGAGGTAACTCTAGTTGCTTTGCTTCCTTTGAGACGCATTTGTAACAGCTGGCATGAGATATTTTTAGCTTCAGCTTCCTTCCCCTTCAGGGGAAACTTTTTTAAGCGTGGCCCTGGCCTTCCTGATACTACAGTGTGAAGGTGGCTCAGCGAGATCTCAGAGGACCTGATATGGCCACTACCTAATCCTCCCTTTCCAAGAGTCCAGAGTTTTTACAGGACTGTGCTCTTCTTCACCGCGCTTCGTGTTTGGTTTTGGGGGCGTGGGGAAGAACAATCGAAAAAACACCATAGTAAGCAGGAAGTCTGCTCATTTATTTTGAGTCAGCAGAGATCCGACTGCTTGGGAAAAGTCAAAGACCTCAGGAGCCATGCGCCTTGGGTCATGAGGCTGTGCCATCCGTCCCCTATCCAGGAGGATTTTTTTAGACCCTAATGACAGTGAGCGTTGTTAATAAACACTAGATGAGTGCCAGAGGAAGGCGGTTGTCTTCTAATTCTCTATTGTAATTGAAAAATAGGATGGATTCTGGCTGGAATAAAAGACTTAGATTGGACTAGCCCAGAAGAGGGAAGGAAGGAGGAAGAAATGAATAACATGGCTTCTTTAGGACTTTTTGAGCCCTGTACTCTTATGATTTCTATTATTTCACAAGATTTAAAGTCATAGCCTAATAGCGGCTACTCCACACACACACACACACACACACACACACACACGCGTGCACAATTGGACAAAAAAAACCTTTTAATCTTGCAGTTACTTATTTTTTTTTCTTTTCTCACTTTTAAGATTTCCAGGGACAAACTCAGGTTACCTTAAAGAAAGACATCATGATGTAGCATATCTGTATCTACATATATATATCTACATATCCATACCTATATATATCTGTGTGTGTGTGTGTATGTATGTATATACTTTGACATCTTTAATATCAAGCAAATTAAGCCCTTGAATTTCATGGTTTCAAGTGAGGGTAAATCTTAGTGGCAGTGATTACTGTCAATTTGGGGTATATTTTCTCTTAAACACTGTATGTATCATTCCTGCCACCCCCATTCTCAGCATTCTATTAGATAAAGTATGGTATCTGAGTATAGGAAATCTCAGAAAGTCAATTAAGAGAAGGATATGGAGATGGAGAAGCAAGGAAGACAGTGAGTTCCAAAATCTGGAAAATGCTGTATAAGATTTTTGTGGATTAGAGAAAGGCTGAAACTCCTAACGTACCCTGGAGTAATCATTCTTTGCCAAAAGTCTGGGCCATTTCCATAGATGAATTCCATGGCTAGAATTAGAGAAACCAATGGGAGCATAGGGTTTGATTTAGAGATTTGTTTCACAGCCAACCTTGCTGAGATGCACCCTTTCAGGAAAGCCCAGCAAATCCATATGGAGCTAAAAGATGCATAGCAGATTATTTTATACTTCAGTCTTCTGCCTCACACAGGAAATGATAAGGCCAAGGGCATGTTAGATATTCAGTATGGGAGAATAAATGATGAGGCAGTTTTCCATCAAGATCAAGAACAGATGCTTTGGTTTTCAATTGCAGCTCACCCATGATTAAATGCATGGTGATGGACAAGTTACTTGACCTCTAAAGCTCCTTTCTTCATCTATGAAATGGGAATAAGTTTCAGTGGGGGACCTCTTAACTGACTTGATCAGGATATGTTGATTGTCATGACTGTTTAAAGCAAGAAATCATGGGGCGCCTGGGTGGCGCAGTCGGTTAAGCGTCCGACTTCAGCCAGGTCACGATCTCCCGGTCCGGGAGTTCGAGCCCCGCGTCGGGCTCTGGGCTGACCGCTCAGAGCCTGGAGCCTGTTTCCGATTCTGTGTCTCCCTCTCTCTCTGCCCCTCCCCCATTCATGCTCTGTCTCTCTCTGTCCCAAAAATTAATAAACGTTGAAAAAAAAATTTTTAAAAAAAAATAAAGCAAGAAATCATAAAAAAGGAATAAGACCATAAATATTAAAGTGTGAAGATGTACATTCATGTGCTGTTTTTGTATAGCATGGTGGACCTTTCTTTGAGGATATGGGTCCTGACTCTGGCTGCTGTATGTCTTCCCTGCATAATTCACACCCTTGATGCATTATTGTCTGTGATTTCTTCAAAATGGAGCAAGAGTTTGTAGCCATTTTCAAAAAAAATCAGAGCACAGAATCTTTCTAGATTTTTTTTCTTCTTATCATTTAGCTTATAGTTTTTCTGAATTCAACACTAGGTCTTTTTTAATGTTTATTTATTGATTGATTCTGACAGAGAGACAGACAGACAGACACAGTAGGGGAGGGGCAGAAAGAGTGGGAGAGAGAGAATCCCAAGCAGGCTCTGCGCTAGCAGCACAGAGCCCAACACGGGGCTGGAACTCATGAACCGTGAGATCATGACCTGAGCCAAAATTAAGAGGCAGACGCTTAATTGACTGAGTCACCCAGCGGTCCCTCAACACTAGGTTTTTAAGCAAAATAATGACTGTTTATTTCTAAAGCATGTAGCAAAGTTTTTGTGCGATTAACTTTTTTATAATTCATATGTCATCATTCGTTTTTTTTTTTAATTTTTTAAAGATTTTTTAAAGTATATTTATTTATTTATTTTGAGAGAAAGAGAGAACAAGGAGGGGCAGAGAGGGAAGGGGGCAGAGGATCCAAAGCAGGCTCCATGCTCAGAGTAGAGAGCCCAATGTGGGGCTCAAACTCATAAACTGTGAGATCATGACCTGAGTGTGACCAGACACTTAACTGAGCCACCCAGGAGCCCCTGTCATCATTTGTTATACCTTTTCAAATGTTACACTTACAGTAAGTACAACCAGCATAAATGGGTCTGGGAACAAGTTCAGTGGACAATGTTCAATGGTACACCTGCAAGTCCACTGGTGGGTGCAGAAGTGCACAATTGAATTTCAGTCCTTGAAGAGCTAGTGCACCATGGGCATCAAGGAAGTAGTCTAAAGGGAAAAGAGAGTACTGGTTGGTCCAGCAAGTTAGTTAAAGTGAAGCTGAGTTGAGAGCTTCTTAGAGTTGTTACAAGGATTTAATGAGAAATGTGTGTCAAGCAGTTGCCAATAGGAGATGCTCAACCATCACTAGCCCTCATTCTTATTATTTCTGCACTGGTTGTTAATGCTGATATAGTAAGAGTGACTTCTTTCACCAGCCCACGCTCTGCAGTAAATGAGGGTGAAATAGGCTCCCTGGGGCAGCCCTATGACAAAGCTACTCCTATATGCTAACCTGAAATCAAGATACTTTGACTCAGCTCCATAAAGAGCCAGACTTCCACAAAATCAGTATTCCCATAAGGGTTGTTCCAAATGATATATCTTATCAAATGACTTAAAATGGACCAGAAAAAACAAAACAAAACAAAACAAACAAAAAAAAGAGTACAGAAGTAACAATTTGTCATTGCTCTTTGGGATTTATTGCTAACAAGAATGATTTTTTTTAATTAGTGATAAGTGTAAGGATATTATTCAAATTTATAAAAATGATCCTTAATTAACAGAATTGGATTGAACAGAGATATAATGAGGCTGTGCACATAGACAGAGGCCAGGGAAGTGTGGCCAGTCCCCAGAGTTCAAAATGTTTGGAAGAAAAAGAATGTGCCTTGGTGAAAAGAGCAGTGGATTAGAAAAGTCGCTCCACTTCTAACTCAGTGTGTGACCTTGCACTCATGGGGACTCCCACTTCTCTATGGAGGCATGAGGTTGGATGACCCCTAAGGAGCCTTCTTAGTGCTCTCAGCCTGTGCTTCTAAGGCGGAAGCTGATGAGTAGACAGTGCTGCTACCTTGCAATGAGCAGGAGAAGGAGGGCGCAATGCCAGCAGATGTACTGGACTGATGTAGGAGAAGGGGCACCTGCCGAAGCTCCCGGTGGGGGAGGGGTCCCCTGATATACTCGGCACTAGTTACACGCTCCGTGAGAATCGGATATGATTTTGGTCCCCATGATTGTTGAAAGAATGTGAACACCTACAATTACTGCTAACTGGAGTGTGGACCTGGAAAGTCTGGCAGACCAGGCTTGCAGGGAACCACTTCTCACTCTATCTTTTAAAGTGAGTACCATGTTAGTGCCATGTGTCACCTATTAAAAATTTATATATATATATATATATATATATAGAGAGAGAGAGAGAGAGAAATGAAAAAGATATGAAGATGTTAGTGAAGAAAGAGAGAGAAGAAAGATCTCCTAAAAGAAAAGACAGGGTGATTTAGCCTAGAGTAGTAATAATGCTAAATAAGGAGTGATTTGATCATTTCGAAGGATATTAAAGTATATTAATGGGAAGGGCACTATCCTGAGTTCCTTGACCTCTGCCATATAGAAAGAAAAGAAAATTGGCAACAGTTACAGGTCAAGATGTTGGTGATGATAAAACACTCCAGAGCATGTCACAATTACAAATGTGGATTCGCTATCCTTTCTGAGTTCAAGAAAATACGTCAGAGGATCAACAGTTTCAGTTGCCTGGAGCCTGCATCACAGGCCATCTGAGAGCCACTCTTGTTCTGTGGTTGTGGCATCATCCTGGTGAGATTCTTCTGGAGGAAAAGTGGACTATGTGAAGGTTCTTTTGTTTTCAAAGATCTGATAAACATTCGATGTGTCACTGGTCTTATTTCTGTGCTATTAAGTCAAACAGAGGGAGCAGGGACATGAGGCTTGGGGCTCTGTGTCAAAAGCTACTATTCATTTTGGATTAAAACATACATACACACACACACAACAACAACAACAACAACAACAACAACAACAATTTTTGCTATACCCAAGTCAAAATATAGACATGCATGGGAGCCTGGGTGGCTCCGTCGATTAAGCGTCCAACTTCCGCTCAGATCATGATCTCATGGTTCGTGGGTTCTAGTCCCGCATTGGACTCTGTGCTGACAGCTCAGAGCCTGGAGCCTGCTTTGGATTCTGTGTCTCCCTCTCTTTCTCCCTCCCCTGCTCATGCTCGCTTGCTCTCTCTCTCTCAAAAATAAATAAACATTAAAAAAAAAAAATATATATATATATATATATAGACATGCACCCCTCAGTGCCAGTTTCCTGAGGAGCAGCCTCTGAGTGGTGTCCATGGATGGCGATAACACCCAACATGATCTTTCGGAGTCCAGAAGTTCAGCTTCTCAGCAGAAGAGGGTTGGTAGTGGCAACGATTAAGACACTGAGCATACTTGGGATGCCTGGGTGGCTCAGTCAGTTGAGCATCCGACTCTTGGTTTCAGCTCAGGTCATGATCCCAGAGGTGGGGGGATCAAGCCCTGCATTGGACTCCTCACTGAGCATGGAACCTGCTTGAGATTCTCTCTCTCCCTATGCCCCTTTCCCCCGCTCACGCTCTGTCTAAAATAATTTTTTAAAAAGACACTGAGCATACTGTGCTAATCTTGCTAGCATCAAGATGAAGCATAAGGGAGAGCATATAATATAGACTAGTTTCATTTGGTGGCTATATTTTTAAAAGTTGCTTGAAATGATCTTTATTTGAATCAAGCCATTTTTCCATTGACTAGAACTATGATTTGGGGCATGCATTATCTTGGTTTCTAATTAATCTTCATTGGCAGGAGCTCTTAAAATTAGGCTAAGGTCCTCAGTTCCTGAGAGTTTCTATCAAAGTCAATAATCTATAAAGCATTGTAAGATAACAAATTATTGAAAGGATTTCATCGGGTGATTTTTTTTTTTTTTTTGCAATGTGTATAATAGTCCTCTGATTAGTAAATTGGAATTCCTTAGGTGGCTTTAACAAGTCCCATCTCTGTGGCATTGAATGGACAGAGCAGGTGGTACCCTAAATCCCACCTCAGGCTGCATTTCTGAATGTGGAGATTGCAGTCTTCCCGACTACTTTCAGGAATGGGAGAGATAGCTTGCTGAGGAGAGATGTTGATGAGAAGGCTTGGCTAGAGTAATGCCTGAGTCTGTATCCACTGGGTGCAAAGGGAGAATGTTCAAGACTGCAGCATGCTTGGGAAGTTGGAAGAGTTTGGGGGTAGTCATCAGGCCTCAGGGAGCTATGTTGTGAGAAAGGGAATTACTCACACATGTTCATCATTATCCAAGAAATCATTCTGTGCCTGTGATATTGTTATTAACTCTGCTAGTTTAGCAGGATAATTTAAATATCCCAACTGAATGTTCTACCTAAGTATCATTCGAAAAGCCAGAGCTCCCCGCAAGTACAATAATGGCGTCTTTGGGTGACTATGACCACATGTGTACATTTCTTTACTTTTGGCAACTAGCTCCAAATTCACCTGGAATCTCAAAAAACTGTGTGCTCAGCCTCAGAGTCGGGGTTTTTGATTCCCCAAAGCGCCTCTACTTTGGGTATGAGGCTGACAACGTGATTGAGGCCAGCCAGTCCCTAAGTCTGGATCTGAGCTGCAGACCCTAAATTCAAGGTAAGTCTTAGGTGCATAGCTCACTGTCGCTGAGGAATAAGTATTGTCAATAATCAGAGAGGGTAGATGTGTGGCTTGAAGCCTTTCTTTTCAATCTGTGAGATTTGTGAAAAAGAATTGAAAGCTTTGTACGGTCACAGTTCTCTCCCTAATTTTCTGTTGGTGATCTCTCTCTCTCTAGCTAGAGACAGCTGCATAATTTTTATTTGCTTTTAGAGTTATTCTCTTGCTCCTCTTCCCCAGCCACTCAATCTGTATGCAGTTCTGAGAGCAGGCTAATTATGGGGTACTGGAGAAGCAGTTGCTCAGAGAAAAGCTCTTTAAGCATTCGACCAGGACGGCTTGATGCCGAGGTCACGCTCGTGACCCTCTCCTCATTCACGTCCACACGTCTGCGTGGGAGCCGCCTTCCGTCTTTGTGCAGTTGCAAGAACAAACTTTTTAGAAAGGTCAACACAAGAAATAAGTGCTTTTCCCAAAAGGACAGAGCAAGTAGAGGATTTCACGTTTACTTCTTGGGTCTTCACTCTGGAAAAATAGCCACAAAGTGGCCAAGAGAAAAGATATGCTCCTCTCCTTGACCAAGGCTTGGGATTTTTGGCTCCTCCTGCAATGGCTTAGGAGCAAGACGCTTTATACACTCAGTGGTCGAATCCTCAAACTGTTGTGACTCCAAGCAAAAAGGCTGCTAAGATTCCTTGGCCCAGGAGATTGCTTTTGCTTGCAAGTTGTTGTTTTCAACTCCACTTCATCTCAATGAGTAAATGGTTTACTTCCAGAGACACTAACCCTGTGAGACACTCTGCCACCCTAGCTGGTATGGCCTGAGAGAAACAAAGCACTTGCAAGGATAGTTCGTTAAGAATCCTGACTTGGTGGAGGGAAAAAGAATCCTGACTTTGGAGAAGAAGGGTACAGAGGAACGCTTTCCCCTCTGCCTCTCCCTTTTTTAGACCAGCTTAGACTCAGCCCCTTGGAATCATCCAGATTGGCAAAGATTTGAATGGACCCTTGGCTGAGCTGTTGGAACTCTAGGAAAAACCTGCTTGATACCCGAATTTCTCTTCAACCTAACGAATCCGTAGAATCCCGATGCCAGGACTACCCAATTGGAACTTTAGTGGAATTTCTACCTCAGACCAATTTATGATGATCGTGAGGAATCCCACTGGGAATCCTATCTCTGGGCCCATCATAGAGTGGCATTGGGGGTCTTCCTTCAGTGCTGGAGAAGTTTGATTCTAGGATTGAAGGGAGAGTTGGGGCAGATGACCCCACACTCCTCAACATTCCCTCCTTGCTTATACTCTCGTTAACTCAAGAACATGTGCTGGGGGCACAGATCTAGCAGGGTCACTAATATACTAGGTGGCAGAATCAGAGTCCAGAAAGATCTCAGATAATATCAAGTTGTGGTTCAGAGCACATGTTTTGAAGTCAGACCAACCTGGGTTTCAATCCCATTTCCACTGATTACTAGCTGTGTGACCTTGGAGAAATGCCTTAGCCTCTCTTGGCCTTGATTTCCTTATATTAAAAAGAGGGGAATAGAGGTGCCTGGGTGGCTCAGTTGGTTAAGCGTCTGACCTCAGCTCAGGTCATGATCTCGCAGTCTGCGAGTTCAAGCCCTGCGTCGAGCTCTGTGCCGACAGCTCAGGGCCTGGAGCCTGCTTCAGATTCTGTGTCTCCCTCACTCTCTGCCCCTCCCCTGCTCATGCTCTGTCTCTCTATGTCTCAAAAATAAATAGAAACATTAAAAAAAATTTTTTTTAAAGAGGGGAATAATCGCCACCCCATGAGTGATTGTGAAAATCCTCTTGGTGTGTTTTGAAGATACCCTTACTGGAGGCTTCTACCCTCCTATTTCAGTCCTACTCCACAAACTTGTTCTCCTTCAGTTCTAGGAAATTTTCTCAAATTTTAAAAATATTTTCCTCTCATTCATTTTCTGTCTTTTCTTTTTTAGGAACTCCTTTTAATCACATACTAGCTCTTCTCTAATGATCTTGTAATTTCCTTAACTTTTCCATTCCTATTTCCAATTTTTTGTCCTACTTTCTAGGTGATTTCTACAACTTTATCTTCCAAACCTATTATACAATTTTTAATCTCTATCATATTTGCAAATTGCAAGAGTTCTTTCTTGTTCTTTGAATGTTCCTTTTTCTGTTGCATTCTGTTCTTATTTCATGGATGCAAAATCTTTGCTAATAGCTCTGAAGACATTACAGTTGAGTTTTGGAGTCTTTCTTTGCTCCCAACATTGTGCTTCCTTAGAGTTTCTTTTTCTGTTTGTTTTGAACCCTGTCTCTCAAGCAAGAGTCCTTTCACCTAATGGGAAGGCACCAGAACCTTGTATGTGTAAATTTTACCACAGAGAGATCGGGTGGGGATGTGGCCTGGCTGCTTTTGTTGAGGGCTCACGCAGTATACCAGCTGTACTTCCTTCTCATGGATCAGTCCATTTCCCCTAGAATCCTTGTCTCCTCCTGGAAGATTCAGGCCTGGCTGCCAGAGTTCTGAGGGCTGTTAGGAGAATGGTGCTAAGATGCTTAGTTTTATGGGATTGGGGAGAGAATCTAAGGGTCTCCTTGTGCCTTAGACATACTTTCTACCAAACCTCCTATTTTGGCCCCCTCCCTGCCTTCAGAAGTACCTGGTCTCTGAATCCCCAACTTCTTGGGACTTCTGCGGCATGAGTGGTCATACTCCCCTCTCCTGTGGACATACATGTCCTCTTTCTTTGGTCTGCTGAGTCAGTTATCCCATGTCCTTCTGTTTCCAGCTTCCAAAATGACTTCTGTGGACTGGTGATACCCCCTGTCTTCTGTCCTCTCTCCCGAATTCTTTTCCTTATGGGTTTATGCATTTGCTGTCATTTTAGTGAGTTTCCAGAAGGAACAGAGGAACATCTGCATAAATTAGAAGTCTATTTTAATTTGCTTACTTGTTTAAGATCTATCTCCTCCACTTGAATGTAAAACCCAAGAAGTCAGGGGCCTGGTCTTGTTCATTGCAGTATTCCTGTTGTCCAAAACACCGCCTGACACAGCATAGATGTTGAATAAATACTTATTGAATGAATAATACTTACTTATACTTACTTATACTAATACATACTTATTGTATGAATGAATGAATGACATGTAATGTAGATATCTTTGTATAGTGCCTACATCCCAATAAAAAATAATTATCTTACCCATAACTATTTCTATCTCTGAGGATTAGGCAGTGAAGTAAAACTTTATGCTACTCATACCCATTGATTTTAAATGGGGATAAATATGCTCCTTTTAAATTAAAATCTTTAATGGGGAACTCCCTCTTCAAGCTTGAACTTTTCCTAATAGTGATCTTCCCACCAGAACTCTGGATAACCAATAGGATGTTGCCTGTTTCTGTTAAAGCAAGGGCTGTATTTGGATACTAAGAGACTGTCAGAAGATCTCATGGCCAGGTAGAAGGATTCCTGGAAGTTGAGCTCAGTGCTTCTAATTCATGAGGTGACCTTCAGCCTGTCAATCACCTTCCTTCAATTTCCATTGTCTTACCTGGGAACAAGGCTGCAGAGAACAGAAGTATTGATTGAATGATCCCTGAAGGTATTTTTCAGGCTTTAAAATGACGGATTCTTCAGTTCTGCTAATTATGAAGCATCAGTAAATAATAAATAACCATCTCCAAGGCCCAGGTCAGACAACAGTGACATCCCAGTGAAAATGCCCAGTCTTTTCAAATGACAAATTGGTTGATTCATTAGATAATTAGGTATATAAATGATGGCTTCTAGGTCTACATATAGACATCCCAGCTGCAAACCTCTCCACAATGTATTGTCATAATTAAAACCACAGAATTAAATAAGCACAATCCAAACTGATGAGCAGGATTAATTGTAATAGGGGTAGAAGTCCACAGGTGAAGACTTTGACTAAAGAAGGTGTTGCTTTTTCCAATCCACAAACAACACTTGATTTCACATCAGTGGTGGCAATCTTGCTGACCAGTTAGGCAAAAAAGAGAGGGTCCTGTGGCAGGTCTAGAGTGGTGGATGGCTAAACAGTGTGGACAGCTAATATGAGAAGGACAGGTGCACAGAGTGCCCAGACCTGGAAAATCCCAACCCAGTGCAAAGATGCAACAGCTTTGGTTCTGGAAAAACCCTGATAGTGAATGATCATTTTTGGGATGTTCTAGTTCCTGCTGTGTTTGGGTTACACTATTTATGCAGTTGTACAGATCTACAGTTCTTAACAGTTGGGTTCTGCAGTGTATTACTCTGGTGTTAAATGGAGGATCATCTGTTTTAGATCACAGATTTATTATTCTATTCTTCTTTATCAATGACAGTGACATGAAGACTAATAACCATTGATGTAATATGAATGACGGAGACCAAAAACATCAAGGCTCTAGTCTTAGCTTCAACATCAACTTAGTTGAGTGGCCTTGGTCAATTGCTATATCTCTCCAAGCCTCTGATTCTTTAACTTATAAAATGGCGAGGGGAGGAGAGTGTGGGTTAGATGATTCCTAAATCATGTCTTTAAATTCCCTTCCTGCTCTAAAGTTCTGGAATTCTGAGATAATTAGGGAGTAAATAAATGAGGGGAAATAAATTTCAGTATTATACCTTCCAGTCTTCTGAAAATAATATTTTTGGAGGAAGGGCCCAAGAAATGTAGGACCATCATTAAAATTCCATCAGGACCAACTCCACTGGGCACCTAAACAACAGCAACATCTACTTTTCAATAAAACATTGGCATTGCTCTCGACCAGTTCTCCTGAGGTCTTGCCTCAGGAATGAAAAGCTCCATATCCATCCCTTCAAGCACCTGGTGAGTCAATGTTCATTTCAGGGGGAATCATTTTTGAAGCAGAGCTTTTCATTTAGGGAAACATTGTGGTTATCTTACATCTTTGAAGGGGAAAAAAAAAAGCTAGGTTGTTTCCCTTAAGTCTGCTGCTCCTACAGCATTTAATTTAAAATGAAAAGATCCTGGTTTGGCTCTTGTATGCAGATGATTGCCTGACTCTGCCCTCAGACCACCCCACACAGGACCCAAAACCATAAGCTTTGTGAGTCATTTGGGGAAAGCCCAAATGGAAAAGAGATGCTTTCCATGTGGTTGAGCAGGTGATTTCTAATTCAGTTATAGGGAATCTTCATGCATCTCAGAGCCATGGATTTTAAATGATTGTGTGGAATAGCCAACTTACAGCCAAGGAAACAACATGCACATTTACCGTGGAAGCAAGAGAAGAGCTTTTTTGACTTTCATATATTTCCTGCTACTGTCAGTCTAAAATGAAGGGCCAGGGTTCAGAGAGGCAGCTTGGTCCTGGTGTGCTGCCACCTCCTCAAAAACTCTCTTTAGTCCTTGAGATACAGTGATGAATTAATTGAAATTGAAATCACCTAAAATGTTTACTTCTTTCAGCATTTCTTCACCTTAATGCAATGTGTTACTTAGAATATCAGCACTGCCTTACAGCTCCTGGCTGCTGTGTGCTTCTAACCATAGCAGGTGGTGGCTTAATACACAGAAGAGACTGATCTGTGCAGCCCTGTCTCCTAGTATACTTTCCTTGGCATCTGTAGCCCCAGTGGCTAGTCCAATGCCCGATGCATAGAGATACTAAGAGTCTGTTGAATGAGGAGGTTACCTTAAACTCTTTTCCCAGGAAGGTAACAACTCACATTCGTCACTTCAAAGCAGTTTTCCACACATCATCTTCGTGGGTCTCGATCATCCATCCTAGTGCCCAGTATATACTGAGCACAGGGTAGAGGCTCAGCAAATTGGATGGATGGATGGATGGATGGATGGATGGGTAGATGGACATGTGGATGGATAAGGATGAGGCAGGCAGCAAATGATTCCATTTGATTCAACCCTGGGAAGTAGGTAGAAGAGGTATTACTATTGTTATAACTATTTTCCAGATGAGATCCTAAGACACTGAGGAGCAATGGATTTGCTCAGGGTTTTTAGATATGAGTGTTCAGCTCCAGGGCTAAGAGTCTAAGCCCGGGGGTTCTTTCTGCCACAAGAAGCAGTGTAGTGGTGGTCTAAGAAGGCAGGTTTGCACGTCAGAGAACCTTGTTTTGAACCCTGTCTCTTGGCCCTTCCTAGCTGTCTATCTTTGACAAGTCCCTTACCCTCTGCACCTCAGCTTCCTATCTGTGAAATTTGTGTTGGGGAGGTACGGTGGGAGGAGTAATTGATATAACCTACCTCCGAAGGCATAAATGAGGATTAAATGGAACAGTGTGTATCCTTACATGACACTTAGCTGGAATTGGCAAATGGTAGCTGGTGCTGCCGCTGTGCTCACTGCCATGTGACTTCTTTTTCAGAGAATGAAGGACAGGAAAGGTAGTTTTTAAGGATAGGTCTTTTGGGTTGCATTTGGGGAAATGACAGTACAGTATCCCCAGGCTGGGGCAGGTAAGAAAGATGCAGAGTGAGGAGGACAAGGCATTCATTTATCCAGTCACCCTTCAGGAGAGCCTGAAATGTGTGGGAGAAAGGAGAGCGTTGGGATGAGCCAGGAAGGGGGAGGAGGATGATATGATTCAGTGCCTTCCCTTCTCCAGAACCTTGACTGTGGTGAGCAGCTGGCAGATCCTTTGCCCTGACACCCTTGGCTGGCTCTTCTATTGGTATTACAAGGCAGACTTTTAAAAAATATGCAGAAATAAATAATGTGGGGGAAAATACCTTGTCCAAATGAGAATGGTACTCCATAAAATGCTAATAACATTGTGGAAGGTTGGCTCAGGGAGGGGCTGAAAGATCATCCACTGAGCTATAACAGCTTTTCAATGCTGTACCTCAGCTTTGTAGAGCGTGGAACGTGGTGGGCACTCGACACATACCTGATGAATTCATTCATTCATCTAGTCCATTCCCTTGTTTTGTACATGCAGGAACCCAGTGTTACCAGCCACAGAATACGTTCTCAGCTTGAATTCTAAAATAAATGGAGGTAGCTAGAATCTTCGGTAAGGACTTCAGCAATCCAGTGTTGCTTAACCAATGTCAGGACAGAAAAAGGGGTCTCATGAGGAGTTCTGGACACTGAAATCTAATGATAAAGAAAGTGATTCATATGCCCTGACCCTCCAGAAGATAAAAATGAAATGCATGAAAGGACAGGAAAGTCCAAGTTGAGTCTCAATCAAAGGAAGAAGATACTGATTAGGGCCGAGAGAAGCTTGTCCGTATAAGTAAGGATTCTGAAAGAGCAAGGAAGATACTCTTTTTGGTACAACAGGCTATGGGGGAAATTTATCTCTTGTAAATCTGTGAAACACTATCAAGTAATCAGAGATATTTTTCATGCCACACATAATATGCTAAAATGACCCATGAATGTCATTAGATTGGCTAGTACTTTGAGTTGATTTTTCCACTGGCAGTGTTGGTTTACATTGAAGTATTCTTACTCTGACAACTAATAGCTAATATTTTTGTAGCACTTCACACTTTGCAAAACCCTTTTATGTGCATGAGATGATTTGACGTTTTGAACAATTCAAGATGTAGCCTTTGAAATCTACTATTGGGAGGAAACCAAGGCATAGAAAGATGATATGACTTGCTACCCAAATCCCAAATTCTTGTCACTCTAGGAGACTGCTCTTTGTATGGCTGGTGCCTACCTCAACATCAAGAGAGGCTAGTGCCCAGACCAGCAAGTCAGAGCTGGGTATAAGGCAGTGTCTCTTAACCTTGAACATGCACACATGTCTGGCATCTTCGAATACAGATCCTGGTTCTCTAGATCTGTGGTAAGGCCAGAGAGTCCAGCCTTTCTGACAAATGCCCAGGTGATTCCAGTGCTGCTGGATCTAGAGCACAGTTTTTGCAGTTTGTGAATCAGTTATGCTCTCGCCAGTGGCATTTCCAGACTAAGAGAAAATATGCTCCGAGCTTCCTACAGCTGATTCACATTCAGAGGGACCTCCAAGCTGGCCCCTGACCCTCTCTTCCTACTCAGCAAGAGTGAAATGGCTACAGCAAGAAGCGGGTACCATTGTTCAGGAGTAAAAACATGTGTCTCAGGAGTCTTTGGATATTTCTGCTCACATACCATTCAGGTTGGAATTCTAGAAGCAAAATATCATTTATTTTACTTGGAAGGCAGGGCAAGAGTGATAAAATCCTGAGCGAAAGAGCCTGCGCCGAGGTCTACTTGTGAATCCAAAGCAAACAAGGCTGGTTTGGTAGGAGAAGCAGTGATTTGTATGATGTCTTTCAGAGCCACTTGAAAAGGTAAACAAGATGCCCATTCTTGTGGGCACTTCTTTGAAGAACCAGGCAGAATGGCATCCAACCCTGGGGAAGTTTGCAATGTCCAGGATGTGGGACAGAGTTTGGGGTGAACACTCAGGCAAAAGATAGCCCAAGACAGTTGTTCTCCACCTGGCTAGCCATTAAAAGTACTCAGGTGCATTAAAAAAGTATGAATGCTCCAACCCTACTATACGAGGATCTTTCTATTACTTCAGTCTGGAATGGAGCCTGGACATCAGGAATTTTTTAAAGGCTCCAACAGCGTCCATTGTGCAGCCAAGGTTAAGAACCACTAGCCTGAGGCAAAAATGTTGGCAAATGTGTCCAAAAAACGCCCCAGGATGGGAGGTGGAGTGAAGAGTTTGTATCAATATATAACACAGTGAGTTTGGATTATTTGCAATACTTATGTTCTATAAAGGTCACGGTGAACACTGAATTAGGCAAATCCTGAACCATTGCTCCTGGGGGAGATACAGGGTTATGTTCCTGCAAGTCTCAGAACATTTTCACCAACTAGTCAATACATAACTTTGTTTCATGTGTGTTTAAAGACATCTTATGTGATACAGGTTGTCGCTGCACTGACCTGGAACTCAAGGTCAACAGCTCTGTGACTCATACCTGAATGAAGCTTACCTACTCCATCTCGTTTCTCTCTAAGGCACATCACAGCCTTCCTGCACTTAGGAACCAAACAGCACCTTAGCACTACTACACTCAGGGGCCACTTTATTTATTTATTTCTAAATGTAATACTTTTGAAAGAGAGAGAGAGCGACAGAGAGTGTGAGCGAGCATGAGCAGGGGAAGGGCGGGGGCGGGGGGAACACAGGATCTGAAGCAGGCTCTGCGCTGACAGCAGCTAGCCCGATGGGGGGGCTCAAACTCACGAACTGGACTCAAACTCGTGAACCATGAGATCGTGTCCTGAGCCGTAGGCGAACCCTTAACCAACTGAGCCGCCCAGGCACCCCAGGGGTTGGGGGAGGCATTTTAAATAGCAAAATCACCAAAGAAAAACATCAAAGTGAGAAAAACATGGCACTAAACAGACCTCGGAAAGGACACCCATTTACAGGATAAGAGCGGACACAGGAGGGCAGAGAGTAGTGCCTGTTGAGCCTCAGTTGGGAACACGTGCGCCAGAGACTCAAAGTTTTTGCCACTCGAGCGGTGCATGAATGACCATGACAATGCCACATGTATTAATTCGGGGCCTATAAATAAAGTTTAGCAAATCGGTGAATTCACAAATGTGGAATCTGTGAATGCAGAGGGTCACCAGTATATGACCTGTAATAGCAGAACACACACACACACTATACAGTTTGTGTGACAGGTGAAGCGGGACCCAGAAGTAGACAAGGAGCAGGGGGACCCGACCCGTGGATCTGAGCTGGCCATCTGGGTTCTACCCAGCCCTCCCGGTCACTCTCTGGCCCCTTTCTCTTTGACTTCGGATCCAAAGTCTCCAGACAGCCCTTCCCATCTCATCTCCAGTAAGAAATGAACACTGTTTGATTCTTGTCCTTAAACGAGAACAGTCCTGGGGCCTGAGTTATGTCAGGAACCTTGTGCCTGCAGTGTCTCTGGAAGTCTTTTATTGCAGGACTGATTTATAATACCCAAGTAGATGAGTTGAGAGCAATTACGTAAATGCTGTTTCTCTGGGTAGAGAAGAACAATATGGTTTAAGTGAAAAATGCAGTACCGAGTCAAGAATTCAAATCGTGATGTGTAATTACAGACCGCAGTAAATCAATTTACAAACAGAGTACCAGTATCACCATGTTTCACACCCACGGGGGCTGGTTGTGACAGTTTGGAATCCAAGAAGATACCAAGGTGAACTAAGGCGGGAATTGGGATGTGTGAAGCCCCAATAGCTTGTCTTGAATCACATGGTTGATTCAATCAAATATAATTAAGAAGCCAGGAGACCCTACACCATCCAATTTCTCTTAATTAACAACAACAACCAAAAAAACATCTAATTAGCAATGTAAGCTCAAATGTGGGTTTTTTTGAATGGTTATTTATGTGTATTATTACATTTGACATTTAGATTGAAATGCTTTATGGAAAAACAAGAACCAATTCCCAATCAGTCATTGTCCTGCGAGCCACAGCACTGAGAAACTTGGGTTCTCTTCTTCTATCAAGTAACTAAGTTTAAGCATTAGTCGGGACCACAAATACATCTGTATTTATCACCCTTATCCTCAAACTAGAAAGAAAAGGGGGGGAAAAATATATTTTTGCTCAATCAAGGCAAAGTTCAGAGTCTCGCGCCCAGAGAGATCTTGGCACCAGTCATGCAGTCAGCTGAGTGGAGGCCCTGATGGCAGGATTTATGCATCCAACTTGACTAATGAGTGCCATGGCATTTAAGAGCCACCCTGCCGTCTTATCTGGGAGACTTTAGGTTCCAGCGGCAGACTTTGCCTGTGGTTCAGCTCAAGGTAGGAGTTCATAGACAGGGTTTAAAAATATCCTTTGTTAGCCCCTTTCAAGGGGTTGACCTGCATCTTCTCTGGACCAGTGTCGCTAGCAGTGTCAGGATGTAAAAGGATACCCTGACGATTTGTTCAGCGACTCTGCCATGGCCTTGGGACTGATGCTCCAGTGTGGGGGGTGGTGGGGGGACTTAGTTGCTCAATCACGAAACCCTGGCTGTTTGCATTTCCACATGAGGATTACTTTTCCAGTACCCATGCCCAGTTAGCAGCCCTGAAGTTGTTAAACACAGGATGGACAATCGCATTTTGTAAACTTCAGCAGCACTTCCTGGATAGGCATGTGAGCTCAGGTGAGCACATCAGCAGTGACAATTTGACAGTTATCTTTTAAGAAAGGGGTAGGAGGGAAGTTTTGTCATCGGACATCTATCTCTCTGAGTTTCTCCACTTTCTTCCTTCAACACAATGACTGGGGCATTTTTGTGGATTAGCTGGAAAATGAAAAAGGACATACCCTCTTAAATCCACTCCTGGCCACTTGCTTGACTCAATTATTTACTCTGCTTGGTGTCATAAACAAAATGATTCAAACTCTGCATCTCTGTCTAAATTCATTTCTGGATTTCATCTCTTCACTGTCTATGTGGGTAGAAGTTCCATGGACAAGCCTCAAGGTTGAGTGCATATAGGTATAAATATAGCTAGGAAAAGAAACATAATGCAGGAAAGTAGAAGTTACCCCACTATACAGGAACTTTAGAAGTGGCTGGCTTGATCCCACAGATCGTTGAATTGGCTTAAACATCTGCTACAGTTGTGTCAAATTCTTCCATATTGATGTCATTGGTTTTGATAGAATGGAATCAGGATCTGGGCAGTTTCCTTTTAGGACTGCTTGATTTGAAGTTAAACCTGTGGGTAAGATTCAACCAATTTCTGTAAAATGTATATACTGGCTTCTTGTCTAACTTATTTCATAAATAATGACAATATAAAGTCAAATAGCAGTTATCTAAAATAGATTTTCTACTGGATGACACCCAGTTTTGCCATTATAGAAACCGACAAAAGAGGACAAATGAAATGTACCAAAGATTAATGCAGCAATAAAAGTCTGCCAGAAACATCCTAATTTACTTCTTAAAAGCCCAAATGTTTAAGTGATAATGTGAAGGCAGAAACATACATCTTTGCTCTGCCCAAAGGCTGAGCTATCTGTAGAGTAATAAGAGCTGACATCAGTGACAAGGACTCACATTATTGAAGAAACCTCTCCAGGTGCTTTTCCCTGCATCAGAATACTTCCATTTCAATACTGTATAGAAATGAGATTTAATAGGGAAAAGGAGATTTAGCAGTGTGTATTTGTCAACCTTTCTGTGATGTTCTTTGCGGTTTCATCTGCTTCCAGAGTCTCCCTTTGTTTTGTTTTGTTGCTTAGGCAAGTGTACGTTTTCTCTTCCCAGAGAGTGTGTGGCTTCCTCTTTGGGCTTGTCGGGAACACCCTGTCCACCAACCACATCTTCGCTTTGTAGCATGGTCTCTTTTCTTCCCCCAGAATGAGGTGGAGTCTGAAGCTGTTTGGGGGAATCATCTTCTGGTGTCCAGATGTTGTGAGCACTGCTTTTCCAAACCTTTGAACAAGAAGCAGAGAGCAAGCATGCAGAGTTGAGGCATATAACCTTCTAGATTTGCTTTTAATCTATTCCCTTGAAGCAATGATGGCAGAGCATGTTAATTTTAACCTTAGTCATTAATCCCTTCTTCCCTCCCCCCACCCCCCACCTTTTACACAAATCCGTACTTGGCCATAAATATGACTGGTGTTGTCTTTTTCTTTGCATGATGTCACTGATCAAGTACCCTGGTTTGGTTTTGTTTTTAAATGTATTCTTGCAGTACTATTAATCTTTTCTTCCCCAAAGATTCCCACTACAGGGCCTCTGATTACTGGTTGTGGCACCACAAAACCAACTAAAGAAGAGGAATCCAGGGTCTAATATCGTTTCACCACTGAGTCTCTAAAATGTTGGCTTTTGTTTTTTTTCCTTAAGCAAATGCCTGGAATCATTCACACAAGTGGTGTTAACAGAACTCCAGTCTTTGAAAATGGAAAGCCTTTTGTAGCAGTTCCTTAGATGCTCTGAAAGTACTCTCAGAAGAAATTCTTGGATGACACCTGAAAGATGCCTGATAAGCAGGCCTTAAGTAACTAAAGGGATGAACAGAAACACTCCCCTAGTAACTTGGAGATGATTTGATTTTGTAGCTGGCAGTGGGTCGAACTTTTTCTCCTTTAAACTTGACAAGTATCAAACCATCTTTTACAGTACAATTTAAGAACTACATGATACGAGCCCTCGAGTTGGTGTATTCAGCAAAGGTTCTACTGATACTCCAAATTTCTTGTGGATGTAGGTTTACTTTTGGATGTAGGTCTAGAAGATACTCTGAAAGTACACCATTATCAGCTTATAAGTAGCATATTCCCTCAACTTTATCATGGTATGTGGATACATGCAGCATGTACCTCCAGAGGAGGGAATTGGCTACGACCTTTTAATGTTGGAAAGAAATTTGAAGTTCATATTTTAAAATAATACATAAATGCTTAGTTTCCTCGTTCTTACTTTTTAAAATCCCTAAATCAGAATGAGTTATTTTTGCAAAGTTTAGTCACGCTTGCAATTGGACTGAGTTTTATCACGAGCGTCTAGAATTTGAACATTTTAATGAAGCACAAATGTGTCTGTGAGAAGGGCAGCTTGTCGAATTAGAAATGGAGAGACTGGCTTAGGAAGAAAAGAGATGAGAACTTCAAATCCCGACTACGTGGCTGTGTTCATAAAGACGTGATGAGGATGTGGAACTCAACCTCGGGTTGAGAAGACAAACTATTGGGTTTGATGAAAGGGCGTGACATTAGGAAAATGGGAGGATTTCCTACCCTTATTCAAAAAGAAGTCAACCTCAATACTCTAGATTCCAAACTCTAGGACAAAATGTTAAGCCTGTAAATAGGTGGAAACATATTGGTAGTGATGAAAAGTGATGGTTGACGGAATGTGAGGCAAGGGTATAACTGAAAGGTGTGCAGAGGACTTTGAGCATGGGGTTCCAGAGGCTACCTGTATTGCCCATGAAAACCTCAGTCAACAAAGTGGAGAACAATAATCATCTCTATTATTTATTGAGTTTTGGCCTCAGTCAGTAACATATAAAAAGAAAAATTGGCGTCCCCATAAAACAAGATTTGCACTTTGAATCTGTTGAAAGGAGAAAAAATGACAAAAAGAGCTATGAATTCAGCAGCATGTAAATTAATTTATATTTTATTAATTTTAATACTCTGCATATATATAAAAATTATTTGCAACACAGTATTTCATCTATTAACAGTGTGGTGCATATAGGGAAATTAAAATATTTCCACTACCCAGGGGTCCACAGTTCATACCTTGGGAATTATTGAACTACCTTGCAGGGGGCTTCCAGCTTTGAAATGTTAAGAATCTATGTTCATAATAATAATTCAAAAAATTTTTTTCTAAGTTTTATTTCTTTAGTTTGAGACAGAGTGAGCGTGAGTGGGGGAGAAGACAGAAAGGGAGGGAGAGAATCCAAAGCAGACTCCTCGCACTGTCAGCGTGGAGCCCGATATGAGGCTCGATCTCACGAACCACAAGATCTTGACCCAAATTGAAATCAAGTCTGCCACCTAACCGACTGTGCTGCTCTGGTACCCCATAACAATACCTTTTAAAGCATGAAATGCATAAATTGCATTCAGTGTGTAAGTTTTAAGTAGAACAGGGAAGTATGCAATGTATCTTTGAAAGATCTGCATTAAAGTTTGTTAGGATAAAGTTTCAGTGTTACAGTGGAGCTTCCATTATCTGGATGGTTCGCTTATGGGGATCACTTCTTCTCTCCTCGACTGTGAGGTATAATGCCTAACCTGACAGTGAACCAAAGAGATGGTTGGGCCAGTATCCCAAAACTTCCTCTTTCTACAAACCCTATCATTTGTCACATTAGAAAGCACAAAAAGTAGTTATACCTAATTTTCTTAAGAGTCTATCCCCGAAAGTCTTTTGCTGAATTTTATTTCAGTAACTAAAAATTGAGATGAAGTCAAGTTGGTCAAAAGAAAGGGGTAAGAAATCTGATTTCCAGGCTTTCAAGAAAATACTTCAAAGAACAGAACCCAGAGCCAGGTATCGTATTTTCCTCTAAAAAGGCGTTGAAAGGAATCTCATTAAAGATAGTTTCGAGATGAAAAACAAATCATGAGGTTAAGTGAGGTCAGAGAAGTTGGCTAGCCAAGAATGGTATGACAGAGTTTACTGCCAGATTAGAAGACCCTCTGTACTCACATCGCACAGCTTTAGTTCTGTAGCAAGATTATTTTTAGCTGTGTTTTGCATATTTCAACTAGACTTATTCGATAAATATTATTAATTTTTGGTTTATTTGAATTTATAAACGATCCCCTAGATTATAGTATTCTATTGACATACATACGCATACACACTGTATATGTGTACATACTTGACATTTCCTATAATAAAATTAAGCAATATTGAATCTATATTTCCTTCTAAAATTAATAAGCAATATTGAATCTATACTGTACACAGTATTAAGTTTTAGCTTCAGTTTTTCAAGAGCAGAAAGAGGCACAACCTTGTTCCCCTGGGTAGTTTTTAGTAGGATTTTCAATGTAATGAATCTACTCTGAAACATCCTGCCCCCCACCTCACCTATGATAAAGTCACAAATGCCATGTAAACTTAGGACTTCAATTCTGCTGGAAACTGCCAATTTCTAATCTATACTGAGATCTTTTTTTTCAAGGTGTACTTAATTCTGCCATGTTCGAATACACCTGGGGGCAGCTTAAGTCTGAATGGAGCATTGGTCGTTGTCTGCTGCATAGCAGTCCACAAGCGAGAACATTCGAAAGGTCTGCTTCTAGCTAGAGTCATTCTGGGACAGCTAACACAGAAGACTGTTTTCACTGCTCTCCCTCCCTACTCATAGGAAAAGGAAATTTATTTATCTGTTTATTTCAGTATCCATTTTCCCTCTTCATCCATTTATCACCACTTCAGATGAGTTCTTTCGGTTAAAAAATGGAGTGATGGGACAACCATCGATAACCTGCCCCTGGCCACCTCATTAATTCTATGGCGGTGTGGCCTACCTGCGCTCTGCCCATGGCATTTATTATTTCCTCTGCCAGTCCGTGCCAAACAAAGTACTCTAGCTCACGAGGTAACATGAAAATTGTCTCTGTGGCCAAGGCCTCCACCTCTACCTGAAGATCTGTCTTCACCCCAATATGGCACTGTTGGCAGGTCACCTGTCACCAGCTTCTGTCTCCTTCCCACAGGAAGCCAAGCCTGTATTGCCTGAGGCCTTGGTTCTCCTTGGAGAAATGAGGCATTTGCCCAACATGACTCTGCTCTTATTTAGGTGTGGCATCCAGCCTGGGTCTAAATGCATGGCCCTCTCTGCAAATCAGAAGCTTAGTGGGAGGCATTTTGCTTGGTTGAAACAGTAGGTTGGCTCCTAAGAAGATCTTTCTGTTTCGGTGCCCAGCTGCGGGAGTCTTTATGATACAGACAGGGTGGGGCCTTTAGTAGAAAGTTACTGGGAAAAGGCTCTGGCACCTCAGGTATAATTGATTTTTTTATTAGAGGCAGAGGCCAAGTTTATACCACATCCCTGTGACATCAGTCAAGCTCAGGAACATATATGAAGACATGGGTGTAGGTTTCTGTGATATATCCCTTTAAGTCCCATTAAGTTAGGTACCTACTTTGTTCCATTCTCAATAACCACGGAGGATACCGACAACCTCCCCAAGGATGCCCATCAGTGGGGAGGCAGTGTGGCTTTAAGAAAAGTTTAGGGGGAAAGAAGCAAATTGGCTCCATCCAACAATGGAATTCAACTGCTTATTCAACATGTGGGATATTGTTCTCAGTATCCAAAGGTGGGGACTCTCTTAGCAGGGTTACTACCCGTGATTATAGATTTACTTGTCACCTCTAACCAGACTAGGTGCTAAAGCACTTCAAAGCTGTGTGTCTGTCTTCGGCAAGGCCTGTTTTTATGGTTTCAGGCTTACTCCAATCCTGGCTATGAAGAGGAGCCCCCATTTCCGCTTGAGGCACACCTGGCTGGCACATTCGGAGCATCCACCAGATACTCTGAAATGGTTGCCAAGGTACCAGGGAGCAAAGATGTCTAAGCTGGACCATCCCAGCACTTGGTGCAGGCCTAAACAAGTCTGCCCCATTTTATATAAATACTTAGACAGGCATGAAATGGATTTTCTGGATGTCTGGCTTTCCTTCCTGTTGGCTTCTCTCTTCATTTTTGCTGCTGCTTCCTTTTTATTTATTTTTTTCTTTCTGCTTTTTTTTTTTTTTTTTTTCTCTTGCTACTTCTGATCCAACCAGGTAACAATACATTTTCCAGGGAGCCTTTTAAATAGTTTCTTCCCTAGTCTACTTAGTGGAAAGGCAAGCTATTTCAGCCTGTCAGGGTCAAAAAAAAATTTTTTTAAACAATGTTCCCTTTGCGTTTTTTAAAGTTCAATGATAATTCCTTGCCTTTGATAGAATCTACCTAATGTAGAAATTTCCCAGGTTGCAAATGATAAACTCAGCAGCTCTCTTGTTCCCCTCCTATTTTGTTCATGAAGAAGTGTCTGACCCTTCTGATTGCCCCCCTTTCACACAAGCTGCCCTCTGGCCATCTGAAGCCACATGGAAACATTGACAACAGAGGTGTGAGCCTCATTGCTCTTGGGGCCCGGCTGATGCCAGCTGACCATAAGCTACCTTCCCACACCACCACTGTCCAAAGACACTTTCTGGGAACACCCAGCCTTTTGGCTCTGGTCTTTATCTTTCAGTTCAGGGCAAGGTAACCTACTGCCCAGGTCTTTGTGGTGTGCTACCACACCAGAAACGCAGTTTAACCAAGAACAGAACTTCTTAGACTGGGATGTCAGGTCTGCTGACTAAAAAACACGGAGATTAACACCAGCAAAGAAGCGCTTGTCTGGACTTGGGGGAGCAAATACCTCACTGTAGGGGATACGGCCTGAGATGGAACTTAATGGCTTCCCTGAAAAATGTTTAAAAATGCATGTGGCTCAATTCCATGCTAGCGCTGCAGCAGTCAAAATAAACTGGGCCTGTGAGGGACCAGTGCTTGGAGAGAATGTTATGAATAGACTTATTTTGTGAAGCTGTCACTTAACACGCCCAGGAAAACCAACCAAGGGTACCGTCAGCTTCCTCGGCATTGATTTTGGTTAAATCCCTCCCTCGAATGACCTCCATTTAATTCGGCTAGTTATGTGAGTTTTGTTGCTTTTTCCTAGTTTTCTGGAAAAGAAATTAAACACGGGGGCTACGCAGATGTTGCCCGCTGTGTGGACGAGTTAAACATGCTGGTAAAAACCACCCCCAGCTCACTGAGCGCACCCCACTGGCTTCTGAATGAAAGCCTTGTTACCTGGAAGTGTTTTCAAGATGAAGTTTGGCATTAACCTGTGAAGCTGAGGGAAAGAATCAGCCCTTTCACACACAGCTACCAGTGTCCCACACGGACCCTGAGGTCCGGGTTAGTACGGCGGCCCTCGCTGAGCCTGCACCCTTCCAGAGCTGATAGTTTCCCCTGGTTCCTGGTCGGAAGGACTAGCCCCCTCTAGCTCAGCCCAGCAAAGATCCCAAATGGTAACCAGCCTGCCTTGCCCTCTAAGAGTCCACCCTAATGACACGGGTAATGTTGGGTTTTGTGTGTTTAAAAAAAAAAAAAAATGTGCAGTGTATGTTCTTTTTACTCTTGGCAGATGGCCACTTTGCCAGGCTGTCAAGCCTCACCTGATTTATAGGCCTACTGCCACAAATCCTGATTTCTAGAGTTAGAATGAAAACCAGACCCTGACCCACAAAGCCTAAGGCCAGATGTGTGGGCACTATAGGTATAGCCTCCCTGGGGAAACCCAGCCCAGCACAAGGTCCAGACAGCAGCCCTTGAAGGGAAAGCCCCTGCCAGGCCTGTATTCAGCCTGCGGTGACCACCGATAGAGTCGTCAGACAGGTTAGCATCATCTCTCAGGGTTAAAAGGTATTGTGGGTTCTCTGTGGCCCAGGCTAAAGGGGGGGGAATAACCTATTTCATTTTATTTTTTTTTTCCAGTTCTCTCAGGCCAGGCACACCACAGCCCTTTGAAACGATCTGTGTCCCTTACCCCACCCATGAATGTGCCAAACCAGCCTCTAGGACATGGATGGATGTCTCATGAGGACTTACGAGCTAGAGGACCCCAGTGCCTCCCATCCGATCATGCCCCCCTGTCTCCACAAAGCAGTGTAGCCTCTTCAGGAAGTGGTGGGAGTGAACACTTAGAAGATCAGAACACTGCTCGTAACACATTCCAAGAAGAAGGTAGTGGTATGAAAGGTGAGTGACTGAACGAGAAACCACTGGGAACAGAGTTGGCCCCTTTATTTGGAGTTAGAAGGGTAAAAAGAGAGGTAGATAGTGAGCAAGAGAGGAGCCCAGTCCTCTCTCCAGGCTTATGCATTGGACCCATCCCTTGCAGAGCTTCAGGGTTAACCATTCCTGGGATTCCCCTTCCTGGGAAGCCTGGGAAGCAGGAGCCAGAGCAAGAGAGGTCAACACTCTTTTTTTTTTTTTTTTTTAAATGCAGGGACTGCAGGCAGTTAATGAGTCACAGCTAACTGATAGGATCTACTGTTTGCACATACATTCTCAGCCTGCCCTGTTTGTAAAGGCGCTCAGCTACTCCAGCCTTCTACCTCCTTGCTGTGGCCAGGGAACCGTCAATAATGTAACAAAACAAACCACAGGATCTTTTTTTTTTTTTTAGGTCTTTCTTAATGCAGAATCATAGTAGTGCTTCCTTTCTCTCTCCCTTTTCCTTTGATATCCAAAGAAACTTTTAAATTCTTTTCTCTGCATCTGTTTAAGGGACATGAAAAAAATACCACTGAGAATCTCTGACAGTGTTTTAAGCCTGATAACAGATTTGCATACAGGTGATAAAGGCCTTTTTGTGCAGCATAAATAAATGTTTGTACATTGCCCTGTAAATCTGTCCTTTTCTTAACGATACTCATCAGGAGACAGAGACTTCCCAATTACCTGTGATAGGTTCAAAGAGGATACGTGCATTTTGTATTTTTAGACGCTAAGTTGTTCAAGGTCTGGGAAGTCCTTAGGGAAAGATGCTCATCAGGGACACACTAATTTGTTTTCGATGGAGAAACAATAACCAGTCATGCTTCTGGGAGTACAGTGCTGAGGGGGGGTCTGGGAGCACCCCCTTTGCTGGCATCCATGGTGCTGAGGTTTTGTGTCTCTGACCTTCCCCTCAAGAAGGATCATTGTTGACAAAGGAGGCTGTCTACCGAGTCCCCTCTCCGCCATGGCAGTGTGGCACAGAAAGACGCCCATGACCACCCAGGGGCCGACTGTGAGAGAGTACCAGGCTGAAACACGGAGCCTGTCCACTAGGGGAATGAAGTGCATTCCTCAAACGTTCCTCTCCCTCAACTGCAGGCCTGTGTGCTCCCCATGCCACCCCCACCCCGTGATGAATGCCCAGAGTGAGTGGGATGTGTCCTGATGCTTTTCTTCTGCTGATACAAGTGGGTCTTTAAAGGTGTTTAACAGGCAGCACAAACAATGGCTCATTTTGGCATGGAGGGATGTGTGTCCTCTTTCTCTTTCACAGTTTTCGAGGGAATGTGTCCATAATTTTGGAGATGTAGCCAAAACTCATTTCTGAGTCCACAGTACATGGTTGTGTGCTCAAGCGGCTGAGCCCCAGGTGACGGGTAGCAGGTGAGGCTCAGCCAGGCTTTGAGGTAAGCCTGCAGGCATCTGTCACTGGGGCACCGGAGCACCTGAGGGACCAAGGGAGGCAGGGTCAGCCATTGTTCTGGACTAGCTTCTTCCCAGGCGAAGTGGAGTGTCTGGCGGCACGTTTCTGAAGAAAACATATGTGCGATTCTAATTGGTAACTGAGGGAAGGAGGCCTTGGCCTTTGTGTTCAAGGGCGAGGAGGGTCCTGTGGGAAGGCCGTTCTCTAGGATACAGACCTCTCCTAGAGAGGAATGATGGTCCTGTGGTAAGAGGGTTGCTTTCTTTTTTTCTTTCTTCCTTTTACTTTCTTCTTCTTTCTTTCTTTTTCTCTTCTTTCTTTTTTCTTTCTTTCTTCTTCTTTTGTATTTCGTTCTTTTACTTACTTTTTTTTTCTTTCTTTTCTTTTACTTTTTTCTTTTCTTTCTTCCTTTTACTTTTCTTTCTTTTTCGTTCTTCCTTTTACTTTTCTTTTTCTTTCTTTCTTTCTTTCTTTCTTCCCTTTCCTTTCCTCTTTCTTTCTCTTTCTTTCTTTCTTCTTTAATGTACACCTTCAACATTCTCCCAAAGTAGTTAAAGGTATGCTCACTGTGTGCTGTCATGGTGAGGTGAGAAAACAATAATGAGAGCATTCTTTTAATGTTTTTATTTATTTATGAGAGAGAGAGATAGAGACAGAGCATGAGTAAGGGGGGGGGGGCAAAGAGAAAGGGAGACACAGAATCTGAGGCAGGCTCCAGGCTCTGAGCTGTCTGTGCAGAGCCTGACATGAGGCCTGAACTCACAAACCATGAGATCATGACCTGAGCCGAGGACGGATGCTTAACCAACTGAGCCACCCAGACACCCTGCGAGCACGTTTTTAAAGAGAAATGAATGAGAGGAAAATTGAATAAATTTCTTATTGCTGTTTTAGAATAAAAGTCAAAATCAAAGTTCAAGGAATATCCCATATATAAGCTTCTTCTATTCTTTTCTTCAGAATTGATAAGAATTGTCTCCTCAGAGATTCTTCAGTCAGAAAGTGATGCAGATAAGCACTTATATCCAAGAGTTTCTTTATAGGCCCAAGGGATATGGTCAGAAAACAAGCTATTTGGTGACTGGATGAAACAGTGGACTCTTTCCTATGTATATCCACCTTCTGCTGACCTATTGAACTGCTTGCTCCAAAGAATTGGTTTGGGATTCAAAATATAAAGTCCATAGCAAAGCAAAGGGCAAAACATATTTGAATGAGGACATGAGAAACAATGAAGGATTCTGTTTGTGGGATAAGTGTATTCGCAGTTCAGCTGATAGGTCAAGCAGTAGACGTGTCCATACCCCAAAACAGTAAGCATCCAGAGTCAGGGTCCAAAAGCATCCAAAAAGCCACCCCCTGGCTATGCCTGGAGAGGTCTTCTCGAAAAGGCCACTGCTCAACTCTGTCAGCAGAGACTATCCAGAGTGGCCTTCCAGGACGCACCCAGGAAGCAGCCCTCACCATGCCCAGCCTAAGAGGTTCTCATTGGATCCCTACGTCCAAGGGCAGACACCCGTTTTAAGTTTCCAAATTAATTCATACTTTCTGGGAAATGAAATATGAAATCTAAGGCTGAGCTTCTAAAAAGAGCCAGCTCTTCCTCTCGAATTCACATCTCTTTCTTTCTTGGGACCAGGTCCTCTGGCAGAATTATCAGCCCTTTGAGGCTAGTTTCCGGTCCACCTCGGGGTGCCATCACTGCATTGCTATTTTCCTACATTTTTAAAAAAGCCTAGTATATAGAAACAACAAGGTATCTGCGGTCGAATTTGGAGGAGTTCCAAATCTCCAGAAGATGCATGTCAGCCCTCCCCCTACACCTTGGGAAAAGGATAAAAAGTCACCATAATTGAGCTGAATTTAGTATGAATTCATCTTTCTTGCCAACAGCTCTGCATACCTTGCTGAAACATTGTTCATCTATTCCTTCCTTTTCATCTGGACAACCTGCCAGGTTTGGCTACGAACCGTCCCTTAGGAATGTGCCTCTTGGGTCAAAAGTGTGAAATAAAGCTCACGGCCCAGCATTCTTCTTTTTAAGATTTTCACAAACATCGATCTCTCCCTCTTTTGTCTTGGTGTCAGCACACCCTGTCAGGGATCGTCACGAAGTTCTCTCCCAAGTAGACCAACTTGTGCTCTCAGAGGATTAACATCATCTGTCTGCTTGCTTTGTTTTTTCCTTTTATAGTAAATACCCATCCTGAACATGTAAGTCAGCTCCAAAGCACAGATTGGATGTCCCTCAGGGTAGGGATCTCGGACTAATCTCAGGGTAAAGCAAGAATGGGATTAGCCACTGAAGTAGAAATTAATGAACAGAAGTGGGAAACAGCAGGAATATGAGAGTTCCCCCCGCCCCCCGCCCCTTAACATGCCTGTGGAGGCTACTGCTTATACATGTTTGGATCAGATATGCTGATTGTGGTTTCTAAATTCAGTTGTCCTTGTTTGCAGAAATGTCACTGTAACATTTCCCAGGGGAAGAATCCCAGATTCATGATTCCCGAGTCGATACTCAGTTATGTCCTCCTTCCCCTCGGTGCCAACATGAGTGGAATGTGCTCTCTTACCTCTTCTCTCATGCAAAGCCTTCAGGTGGCCGAGAGGAGAAAAAAGATACTCCCATAATTTCCTGGAAGGAGGAGAAAATATAGAAGAGCAGAAGTCGATTGGGGGAGGGAACGTTCCTGCCCCTCATTTTAGCACCATGTCCTCAGAAATGATGTGTAGACACAACACACAAAGACTTCTCAAAAGGCCAGCGCTGTTGATGAGTGATGTGGCTGTGTTCTACGGGAGCAAAGAGAAAAAAAGAAAGACTTATGAGGTTTTACTTTAGTCCTTATCAAGTCAGTTGACTTTTAAGCACCTGCTGAGAGAGGCTTGGGGCTAGTTACTGGGGAGACAGAGAAGAAATAGATTGTACTTGCCTCAAGGGAGTCCTGTCACATGAACAACAAACAGGTACCTGATGCAGGTGTATGGCTGTGAAAATGTCTTGTCTTCGGAGACCTGTGCTGGGTCAGACAGGCACCAAGGAGGTCCCTAATGCAAAGTGGAGAGAAGTTAAGGAAAGTTCCTGAGGAGGAGAGTCCTGGAGCTGAGTCTTGAAGCATGATTAAAGTTAGCCAAGTATATAAGGTAAGGGAAGGGCATTCTGTGCAAAGGGAAAAGAATACATGAAAGCATGGTGATGGGACAGGTTGACTGAATGCATCTATGGCTCAAGTGTCACATGGGAAAGAAGTCTGGAGAGGGGAAAACCAGATGCTAGGCTTTGCGAAAGATCTGACATTGATAGAAGCTGTTGAAGGCATTTAGCAGCAGAGCGACCTGCTTACGTTTGCTCATTAGAAATCAGACCCTAGCAGAAGTGTTGGGGGGACATGGAGGAGGGGATGAGGGGCAGGGGAGTCTGGATTGGGAAGCCAGCTGAGAGGTGGGGGATATTTTAGTGACTGAGGAGGAAAACGAGGTGGGACCAAGGCAAGCAGCAGCAAGAATGGATTCAAAGGAATGTGTCTGTGTGGTCTTCGTGAGGTAGAATTGAGACAGCTCAGAACTGAAAGTGCACTAGTTAAATGCAGATGGTGCTCCGGAGCAGGAGGAATTGAGGACGATGCCCAGGTTTCTGCCTGGGACAGCTGGGTAGCCCATGGTATCATCTAAGGCAAAGAGCATATAGAAGAAACAGATTGAGGGCCATTGTGAAGCATGGGGAGTATGAGAACCTACAGAACTTTCCAGTGGACGTGGGCCAACACTGTAGTGCACCATGTTCTTCCCTGGCACAGCCTCCCTGAGCTCTGGCTCCTCTCCTCACCTGCACAGGTTGAATATTCTGCCTACCTGTAGGGAAACTCATGTGGGAGACTCCCTTCCAGATTTCTGGCTAGTAAGGCTCATAGATTTGGGCTCCTACGAGTGAGAGGCTCCATGACTTTCTCATTGCAGTCATCAGTGTGAAAGGGGTAGAGGTTACGGTCTGTTTCTCTTGATATATGCTTCAGCCTCACCATAATGGGTTAACATTAACTGAGTTGACTTATGATGTGTTGCTGTTATATTAGTACAAAATATGGAGGTAACTGAAACTGTTACATTGTTTGTCTATAGACATAAAAAAAGGTTAAGAAGGAAACTGTGGCTTCAGGAACCTTGATAGAACACAGCAGTTAAGAGTGGAGGGGACCAGGGACTGCGAAAAATAGGCTTAGGTTGCCTTTTCTAGGGAGTCTTTCTTAGATGAAACGTAAGTAAACTTTTTTTCTCCACAGCAAAGGAAATATATTGCCTATTCTGAAATAGCCAGTTGTGGGGTTTTGAGTTGTTTTTGAAATGTAAACCTCTGAACTTCTGCCTGTCTTAGAATGAAATTAGAAAAATTATTGAGAAGTGTGATTCTCTTAAAGACAAAGAACCCCGACAGACACCTTCATGAGCAAGATTGTGAATACAGCATTTCTGAGGGTCATAAAGGTGTAAGTGACAGAGTGGGAGGGGGCTGAGACACTCTTCTGCATGGCTGTCATGGCAACAAGCCACTATTTTCTGAATGTTGACTTTCTAGACGCTGTCTTGAATTCGTCTAACTTCAAGGCCAGGACTTAGTAAATTTACCTCACTTTCTTCACTCCCAAATACCAGCATAGAGCCTGCATGGATAGGTCCTAATGGGCTCAGATTGTGCCCCCTCTTCTAAGGTAGGCGGAAGGCTCCTTGTCCTTGAAAAGCAAATTTCCTGGATTCCCCCAAATTCTAAGGGTCATGAGTCTTTTAACCACCCTTCCTTGCCAAGCGTGTGTCTTCTGCTGCAGTGCTTTAAGAACTGTGCGGGCACATAGAGGGTAGCTTGCGACGTGGAACCTAGCCGCTATTTAACGACGCAAAGCAAGCTGCGTGTGGAAAACCACTTATGAACGTCACGGCTAACGGAAACTGAGAAATTGAGTCCCTGCACTTGTATCCAAACCCTCTAAGTGGGTATTTCACTCAACCTGTTTCTTCAGAGACCCACACATGCTCCCCATCAGCATGGAACCCCTCCTGGAGGCCAACATGGACACTTCCCAGGACTGAGGAGCGTGCTCACAGTTCACAAGAACCATAGACCAAGGCGCCTTCTTCCTTTCGCTCAGAGGCTAGAACAGCACTGAGCTGTTCATTCTGCTCTGGCCAGAAAGAGACAGGCATCAGTAATATCGATGGTATTCCTAGACTTCTGCTTTGGATTTGAAAGGAATCTTTCCCCTCTCACTTCAACACTGAAGAGTTAGCCTCTTCTTACCCCTCAGTTGGCTCACTCCTCTCCCTCAAAGACCAAGGATGCAGTTGTTTCCCGGGAAGAGAGAGAGTTGTTTGAGATTAGCCTGGCTCTCTGTGGTGAATGGGAGTTTCTCTTCTGTCTGCAGGTACCAGGACCACCACAAGGTGAGGCCCCTTGTGGAAACCAAGGCTGTTCGCGTTTCTCTCTTCCAGGAACGTTTTACTCCCTGCCCTTTATGATGCTTCCCATATTGAGCCCTTCTGCAGTACCGGTTCCATCTTTCAATCTTGTGGAGCCTCTTTGTTTGTGAGGCAGGTGCTGCATGGCCTGCTGAGTGGTATTTGCAGCCATTCCAGCAGCAAATATTTGAAAAAAGCAGCTCAAGTTCTACTTGGAGCCCAGCCTCTGTGTGAGCTGTTGTGTGCACCACAAGACCTCTCTGTGGCTGGTTTGTCCAAACTCTAAAAGGGGAAATAGAACTCAGCATAATTGGAAATTGATCCCATTGGTAAAGGCCATCAGGTACACACAGAGCATGGAAAAGATGAGTGTAGTACTATGCCCAAAAAAGGCCTTATGAAGATAAACCACTATGGACTGCAGCAAGATCTAGAAGGAGCTTTGTGAAAGACGGACACTGTGCACAGGGGCCACCATCTGCACACAGTGCTTTCTCCTAGAAACCTGCTACCCTTCAGCTTCCTCCTCCCGGTTTTCTTCATGGGCTTCTCTTCTCACACCTTCCCCTAAATGCCTCATGCTCCCAGGGCTCCATCTTAGCTCACCCCTGTTCTCATTGCATGCTCTTTCCCTAAGTGACCTCACCCACTTCCATGGCTTCAAGCCACCACCCACCACGTGCTGCTGACAAGTTCTCCGGCTCAGACCTCGCTTCAGAGATCCTTCTAGCTGACTTTTCCACCTGGATGGCTCAAAGGCAGTGACACTCGGCCGACATGAAGTAGAGCTCACCATCTCTCCCTTGCCACCCCAAACCTGCTGCCCCCCTGTACTTTCTGTCTTCCCAAGCTTGAGTCAGAAGAACCACCAGTCTCACTCACATTCCCTATTCCCTGATCTTCAAGCGCTGTCCATTTATATCCTTTCCTTCTCACCAGCGCCCTTCCAAGCCATCTGCAAGGGCTTCGGTTCATCTCCCAGCCTCCACTCCCACATCCCCTCGTCCAGGCTTTACACTGACAGCCGTCACCTTTCTTACATACTCATCTGATAGTGCCTCTGCTGCCCAGATTTCAGCAGTGCCTCATCACCCAAACATGAGGCCTACTGTCCTTGTTTCAGCATTATAGATCTCAATCATTGGACCCCTGCCTATTTGTCCCACCTTGTTACTTACTATCATTCACCCAAGTGCTTGCTCAGCCCCAAATGCTCTCTTAGCTCTGTGCTTGCTAATATGCTGTTCCTGCCTCCTCAGATGGCTTCCTCAGTAGGTCTGCCCAGTGATTCCAGGACTGCTGCTACTTTGAAGCTATCCCTTACTCCCCAGGGCAAACCAGAATGCACATTGTTCTGTGCCTGCCTAGAACTTTGAGTTGACTTAGCACTTGTCCTGCAACTATTATAAATGTTTTGTGTGAGTCAGCTATTCTCTTTGGATTAAAAGTTCCTTGATGGCAGGGACATGCCTGGCCCCCACAGCAAACGTTCAAAATGTTGAGCAAATATCGGGATGCTCGCACTTGCCAAGGAAGTCAACCCGGCATAGAGCAAAAGCATCTTAATCTTTCCCACACTGCATAAGAGAGTGACTTTCTAGTCGTCTGGGATCTCCATTGGCATGTCGAGCAGAAGCAGCCCAGATGAAGCTAAATGGCTATGTGCCAGCCAGAGGTGGGAGCCCAGGAGGCACGCGTGACATCAATCACGTATCTGCTCCCAAAGGAAATAGCCCTGCTTGTCTGTGTCTCTCAACTCTAGCCACAGCTTTGCAGAATGAAAAACCACAATATCTGAGGTTATATGAGGTGGTTCTTAGTTTTGCATCCAACCCTGTGGCACCTGGTACACAGGAAAGGACCTGAACTTTTAGCTCGACTTTGCCTCTGGGTAACATCGTCACAGAATCTAGCATCCAAGTCATTGGAGTTCCTGGCTTGGGAGGAGTGAAATGGTCCGGGTGCTCTTGCTTCTCTGGTTTATTTCCCTCCTAATGGAGTTTTGTTTTAATTCCTGGCAAAAGAAGATACCTTGTCTCGAACCAGGGGATGAAAGATTAGTAGGCTATGTTCTTAAGAACTGGGATTTCTTCTTCTTTGTTCATCAGTTCATGTTTCAGGAAGGAGAGCTCTTCAAGCACACAACACCGAGCTAGGCACTGAGACACTCACTATACAAGAAGAGTCAACATGTGCCTGCCTCAAGGGAATATACGGCCAAGAGAAGCTTACATTTCCCAGCAACATTATCTAGAAGTAACTTCTCAGGAAGGCCTAACTCACTGTGTTGTGTAGGAACCTTTTGTAGGAAGACAATTCCCATGACCCGCATTTTGACTAAACAGGTGAGGCAGGCCCTTCCAGCCCTCTAATAGAAATTCTAGTTGTCAGATATTTTGTGGAAAGGAACTAGTATTGAGTGGAGTATTAGTCTTGACAAGCCCAGACTTGCACCCCGCTCTCCCCAACTCTTAAAACCCTACATTGTCCTCTTGGCATATAAAATACCCAGTTTTTAACATGATTTAGTAGCTGAGGACTCTGTTTTATCATTGGTGGATTTGCATGATTCAACTGTAGGGCACCCAGTGAAAATCTGGCCCATGAGATGCTCTGTAATCTCTGCAACAGATTTTGCCCAAGTGTGCCTTGGGGTTACCCAGACTTCCCTGAATCATGATCAGTGAGTTTTCTGAGCAACAAGTTGGGGCTTTTCCAAGTAGCAAACATGAATCCTAGTGCCAAAGTTGTTAACACATTATTGGCCCAAGAGCCGGAGCTGTTGTTATTTGCCTGGTCACTCTGCAGACGTATTAGCATTGTTTCAGCAAAACAAGACATGATGGAGAATAAAGTCTGGTAAAACAGGTCCAGGATGTCGCAGGAAGGACAGCACCAGAGTCCGAGCTGGCAGGGTCTGGACTCTACCGAACTACAGTTTGAGTCGAGGAGGATGTTAGGGGTCTGTACTATGTGCCTGGGGAAGCCTTGTCTCTGTGGTTACTGATGATCCCAGAGGGACCCTCTGCTTGTCACTGTAGAATGAAGGGCCTCCAAGCACAAAATCAAGCCTGTGTTTGGTTCCCCCAGGGGGCCTGAAATCAGGGCCTGATTTCAGAGGAGGCCAGGTTTCTTTAATCAATCCCAGTTAACTACCTTAAAAATTGAAAATTGGAAGGTTCCCACTTACTCTGGAGTGTTTGTCAGTGCCTCAGAATAAAGCACGTGGAAATAGTATATTGTAATCAACATGGTTAGTAATGGATAACACTTTATAGGAAACATGAATAACATTTACCCAGTGCGTCAACATTTCTAAGTACTTTGCAGTCATTGTTTACCCAGCCCTAGCACTGACGGGCTGTTTGGCCCTCATCTCACAAGAAGTTGATATGACATAGGAAAAAGATAGGAATTGGGAGGCCTGGTTCTAGTCCCCAGTTCACCACATACTCCAAAAACTTGACTTAATGACTTAATTTTGCCATCTGTAAAATGAGCAAGGAGTGGAGGAAGCTGATTCTAGAGATTTCTCAAAGATCCCATCAGCGCAGAAATGCTAAAGAGCATGCACAAGGCCTTTGCTTTGGTTGTACTTAGGAACAAGGTGATAACTCTCATGAATTCTGATACTATTTCTATTAATTTTCCCAACTCGAGAATCCCAGATTTGGGCTTATTTCAGATCTGCTTTGGAATTCCTATTATCCTATGGTCTAAGCAATCTCTGGGTCCTTCCAGTCTTGGTACATTTGTCGTCAATATTCAAGCAAAAGGCCAGAGACACATCCAGATACATTCCATAACTTGGAGAAGTGGTCAGCGGACACACACACACACACACACACACACACACACACACGTGATAGTTTGGAGTCTAGGATGCCCTTATTCCCACTGGGGCACAGGAAGGCAGAAGAAAGATTAGGCTAAGAATGACAGCAACCCCACCCGTGGGTCCTACAGTTGCCTGGTTTACCTATCACTGTGGAAGCAGAGGAAGCAGCATGTGGAGAGCTACACTAAACCTAGAAAGAAGTTTTCTTTGAGATGAAGACTCATCATGTGTAGTTTTAACATTCTAAGTCAGTTCTCTCCAAATCAAGGGGTTCCTTGCCATATTTTTGGTCATGAATCCCTCTGAGAATCTTATGGAAACTATGGATGATTTCTGCCCAGAAAACTAAACATATTTACAAATTGGGATATAATTTTAGGGAATTCCTATATGCCCTGAAGCCCATGGACCCCAAGTTAGCCACCCCTAGTCTAAAGTAGTATAAGGGAACCCAATAGCAGGAATATCAGGGCTAGACCAAGATTTCAAAGTCCAGAATTTGCTGCCAAAATTGAATTGAACAAGTAGTAACATAAAGGGTTTTTTTTTTCTTTTTTTCCCTCTGACCATCACCCTCCTTTCCTTTCTCTATTCCCATATCTTTTGTCATCTCTTCTCGTTCCCTTTCAATTTCTCTCCCCATCTCTTGCACATCTTGCACCACAGATGTTCCAGCCTGGTTAAAAAGCCTCCGCCTGCACAAGTACGCTGCGCTTTTCTCCCAGATGACCTATGAGGAAATGATGGCCCTTACTGAGTGCCAGCTGGAGGCTCAGGTATGTGCTTCAAGGGACCATCCTCTGAGAAGGTGCCCCAGGTGGAACCTGAAGTTGAAGCCCAAGATAGACCTTGTTTGGACCCATACCTGTTCCCACCTAGTAGCTTGCCTTGTTCTAGGAACTGTCAGGTGCTGGCCAGCATTGCATGGTGAGTAAGGCTGGGTTCTTGCCTTCGGGGTCCAGTAGGAGATGGAGACCAGCAGGTAACTCTAAGGCAAATGAGGCTTAGTGAGAAAGAGTATGTTGAAAAAGGTATGACCTAGGTGCATGCTCTACATTCAAGGTGCCAGGGAGGAATCAGTGGAGTGGCCTAGAAGTAACGTTTGACCAAAGCCTCAAAGAGTCTGTGTCCCTGCTTTTGCTTTCCTTGCCCCATCTCTCCATCTGGCCAACTAGGGTTTGTTTGGACAATGACAGATTGGTTGTCTGTTGTCCAGTCTGGTTTTCAAATCAGCTAACTTCTAGTAGTTAGTGAGTCGAAGCACCAGGTCATGCCTCAGACCTTCCCCAACGTTTTTCTAAAAGCATGTTCAGATTGGACTCAGCTGAGATTGGAGTAAGTTGTGCAAAATCCTTTTTCTTCTAACTACCTTGAATAACATGGGATAGTCACAGAGAATGAGATTACCCCAGGTCTCAGATTTCATTTCCCTATGTGTGCCCATAAAAGAACAATGTTCTCCCTTCCTTCTAAGGCATCTTTCCCCAAGTGTGGATGCCAAAGGCTAGGCCAGTCGACAGACCCCCCGCAAAACTAAGCATGCTTCGTACCATGCTGTGCTCGAGTAAATAAATCTGAGCAATGTCTTTGTTTCTCTTGGTTAAAATGCCATTTGCATGTTTCTAATTGACCTCAGTTTTCCTTCGAGCAATGATTTAAAAGAATTAATGGTCTGAATAAGCTAACAGTATTTCCCTTGCAGGAAGAGAAGACTGTACCATTTGGGGCAGGACTGCTCTGGAAGCATACCTCCCAGCACATGCTGGTTTCCCATTGCATATTCAGTACCCTCAGTTAACCTCTGTAGGCCTGGCTGAATACCAGTATTGAGATGCAAGACAAAGCCCAAAGTCACTGCACATTCTCAGAGAATGAAAGGCACTAATTTCAACTTCCTAACACTTCTCCCGCTGCTTTTTACATCTTGATTGCTCCTTGAGATCCCAGGGATTGATGAGAGCGACCTCTAACAGCATTTTTTGTGTTTGGGTCAGAGTTGAGGGGAAAAAAAAAAAATCTAAGTCCTCAGTTATTGACTTGAGAAAACAAACAAACATACAAACCAAACGAGCAAACAAACAAGAAATAATTGACAGAGAGGGCCAAGCCAGAGGCCAGCACAAATTTTTCAGAGTAATTTAATTCACTTGAACCCAAAGTCAAGGTAAACAAATCTGCCCCCTAACACTTTATCCTAGAGAGTGAGTTCAGTTTTCACTTGAGTGTTAATATCTCTGAAGGAGAGGCGTCTGGTGTTCCCATCTTTTCCTTCTTTAAGAGGAATCCTATGACTAGTTGCAAGAAGTCACCAGAAGTCTGTAGTAGAGACCTGATTTAAGAAAGGACCTGCTTGGAAATGTGTGATATCTGTAGTCAACAAGGGTTTAAATAAATCCGTAGGCTCAGCATTGCACACAGTTAAGACAAAATCCACAGTCCTAACTGTGAATCCTAATCATTTAGCTGAAGTGATGACTGGAGACCAAAGATGACCTGAAAACTGCCAAAAATTGCCCTGGTTGTAGGGCACGTGGTAGAATTGCACCAGCCTTCACATACTCTTGAGATGGAAAACCTAGGAAAGGGTTGAGAAAACAATGAAGATCTGTATGGGATGGAGACCTTCAGGCAAACTGAGGGACTGACATGGCAAAATATGAAGAGGGTGTATGACTTTAAAATGATCCTTTAAGACTGTGAAGACATTTCATGCTGGGTGGGTAATTGGCTGTTCTAGCTCCCTCTCTCTTCTCCTAAAGGTCACAACCAAAGGACACGGGCAAATCTGTAGCCAGATGTAGTTAAAATATTTAGTAAGGAGAGGTTTATGACAATGAGTACTGAAGAGAGAGACAAATGGATATTTACTGGTCTGCAAATGTAGGAACCAAGAAGACAGTAAATAGCCTCCAAGAGTCTTTAAACTGGTTCTTAAAAATATATCTTTAAATATAACTTTTATTTAATTACAGAATGTTACCAAAGGTGCAAGACACAAAATTGTCATCAGTATTCAGAAGCTCAAAGAAAGACAAAACCTCCTGAAGTCTTTGGAAAGGGTAAGTTATCACCAGGTGAAGGCACATCTCCACCTTTATCACGGGAAGATTCTCAGTCGAAAGTGTCACTGGCAGACCTTTTATAGAGTGTATCACCTTGTTTCCCTAAGAGGCAGAAAAACATGAAAGGATTTTCAAGTGAACTATCCTGGTTCCCCAAGCTTCTGGGTAACCCGACTGCTGAAATGTACTTATTCCCTGGGTCAAGGCAGCCTGTGACCGGCCATCCCAGTAAACCCCAGGTTCAATAGAGGGAATGAAAATCATTTGGCTGATAGGCACCTATCAGCTGCTACTGTCCCTTTTCGTTTGTTGCCTAAACAAGTTCTCTTCCTATCTTTGTATCCGGACATCACCCTGGTAATGATATTTTTAGGACGTGGTGGCTTTATGATTTCATCTGAGGTGCAGAGGAGAGCAGGCCTGTTCCTGGGCTGCCCTCTGCCCCAAGTTGGGATTCTTGTGCATTGCTGTTGGGAGGTGGTTGGGACTGGTGGGTGGAAAGTTCTGTAGGGATGTGCCGCCTGCGGAGCCTGAGTGGTGAGGTCCTCTAGTGTGTCCAGGGTGACTTTGGAAGGAAACAAAGTATTGAGGGAGGTAGGGCTAATGCCCTACCTATGTTCTGTAAGAACATAAACGTTTTAATGCAGTGAGAGGTTTTTTTTTAACTTATAAAAATAGGGGCGCCTGGCTGGCTCAGTCAGAAGAGCATATGAGTCTTCATCTCAGGGTCATGAGTTCGAGCCCTGCATTGGGTGTAGAGGTCACTTAAATAAATAAAACTTAAAAAAAATTTTTTTTTAAAGATGTGTGTATATAATTTTATATACAACATATAAAGTTATATTTAATGCATATCACATAAAATATAAAGTATATGTATAGAATAAGCATATATAACTTTATAAGGAAAGTGGCTTTAAAGCCATGGGATAGATATAGAGGCTACTCATATGCCCATCTGTGATGAAAGGTCTGCCCCTAATTAAAGTGAATCACAAATGACACGTGACCTATCCAACTGAACCCGAGGTTATTGTTGTTCTTAATTTTATGATAACTCCTTTACCAAGCGGTTTGTCTAACAGAGTGATTATTGCCATCTTTAATATAAGAAACCATTCTCTTTTGGGGACCATTCAAAAGGCCAATTTTCTCCTTATCTGTTAGAAAGCACAGAAAGCTTTCTGCATAATGACTAACTTGCTAAGTATTACGGTGAAAGGGTGACTGTCCCCCCCACCCCACCCAACCCCCACCCCTTACCTCCAGAGCATCCTTTAGGAACTCACAGGAACTCTGCACTGAGGAAATGCACCCACCTGAAAGACGAGATGGAACTGCTGTTTGCTCTACTCCCCGTAGCCTTGGGCCATATCAGTGTGTGGACACACAAGGGCACAGGGTGGCACAGGTGGCCTTGATATGCCACAGACTTTCTATCTGGCCTTTGATGAGTCCGTGCCATTTCACACCTAGGATAATAGTGATTCCACAAAAATACTTTCTGCCTGGTTCACTGGAATGGGAATTTTTTTTAAGTTTATTTTTATTTATTTTGAGAGAGAAACAGAGTACAAGCAGGGGAGGGGCAGAGAGAGACAGGGAGAGAGAGAATCCCAAGCAGGCTCTGCACTGTCAGCACAGAGCCTGATGTGGGGCTCAAACTCATGAACCGTGACATCATCATGACCTGAGCCTAAATCAAGAGTCAGATGCTCAACTGACTGAGCCACTTAGGTGCCTGGAATGGGAATTGATAAAAAGATGACAAATTTCATACAAAGTCTGAGAGCAGCTAATGATCAAGAGAAGAGCAGTAATGAGTTTATTTCGACGTCCCTGAGGAGGAAAGCTTGTGCGTCTAGGAGACCAGCACGTTCAGCTTGCTTCAGAACACCTGAGTACAGACACTTGTGTGCTTGTCCCTTCAGGAGCTCATGACCTGGGGTTGGGGGTCCTCAGCATCCACTGGGGACTCAGCCCCTTGGCTCGCTCCTCTGGGACCCAAGGCTCTCCTGCTCTTTGAGGGACGGAGTCATCCCTAATGTGTTACCACTTAGGCCACCAGCGGCAAACTCCATCAGCCCTTTCTCTCGTGCTCCCACACGTCCTAAACTGGTTATGCTGTTGAAAATGCTATCATCAGGCATTTGTTTGCCTACAGCATTCTTACCTCACACAGAACCTGGGGCCCCGCCCAGGGCTAGTTCATAATCAGTGGTTGCTGCAGATAAGCTCGATGTCCAGAGCCCTTCCACTCAGCCTGAACACTTACTAAGCAGCTGCCTTGGACTACATTTACCCCATCCACTGGAGGCTACCCGTGAGTAACACAGTAATATGTGGCTCCTGCCTTTGGGGAGCACGAGATGCACACTGTGACACAGACATGTCACACAGACACAGCCGGTGCTCTCAAATCCCTTGTGATCAGTGTCGTCACCGAGGCAGGTGGGGGAATCTTCCTGGGATGAAGCACAGCACTCTGCAGTGGTGACGAAGAGGGAAACCTCGGAGGGGCCGACACTGGCTGGAAGACTCGTTAGGAACCTACAGCCAGACTTGGTGCACCCTGGAGCTAAGGCAGGGCCCGCGAGGGTGGAGAGGGATAAGAGAGGTCGTTTAGCAGAAGTCCGGGCAGTGGGGGCGCCTGGGTGGCGCAGTCGGTTAAGCGTCCGACTTCAGCCAGGTCACGATCTCGCGGTCCGTGAGTTCGAGCCCCGCGTCAGGCTCTGGGCCGATGGCTCAGAGCCTGGAGCCTGTTTCGATTCTGTGTCTGCCTCTCTCTCTGCCCCTCCCCCGTTCATGCTCTGTCTCTCTCCCAAAAATAAACTTTGAAAAAAAAAATTAAAAAAAAGAAGTCCGGGCAGTGGCCTTGGTGCCATGCCACTTGGGAACAGCAGATATAGGAGGAGTTGCCAGGTTTGGAGAAGTGGGGTTGAGTTCAGTTGGCCAGATTGAGTCTGAGGTGCCTTTGGGACACCCAGGCAGAAAAGGCGAATTAGTGGCCAGAAGAACAAGGCTAGAGTCCACAAGGCCTTGACAGACTCATCTGTGGGTCATCTGTGCATAATGGCAGTTGACTCCTCCAGAAGTGTGTGCCAAGTGGAAGAGCTGAGGACAGACCCCAAGAAGCACCATCCAGAAGATATGGAGGGACTGAACAGTGACAGGCTGAGCCCACCCAGGGGGTCAGAGAAGCATTTGAAGGAGCAAATCCCATCAGGTGCTGTGGATGTGTCCCCTACAGTGAGGACTGAACACTGCCCCCTGGAACTGGCTGCCAGCAGGTCACTGGTGGCCATGATGAGAAGGGATACAAGGAGAAAGGAGGGATAGAAGCAGAAACTCAGGAACCCAGAAGTGTGAATGGGTGTTGAGGCCACGGGGTAAGGAAGTACATACTTCTCAAGATGTTTGGTGGAAAAGAAAAAGGAAAGATTAGAATGTTGCTGGGGCAAACTTTTCAACATTGATCTTTAATAACGAAAATGTTTCACATGCTTTTATTCACTGTCCTTTTTCAACTAATTCCCAAACTATGAAGCTAAACTATTCCCTGGGAACCTGGCACAGAGAAAGGACACACACACACACACACACACACACACACACACACACAATGTTCCCACAGCTCCCTGTCCTGGCTGCATGCTCACACTGTATGGGCCCCAGAAACTGTAAGCATCTCAGGGCAAGGATTCTATTGTATTTGTGTCTAGGTCCCTGATGCTTCACAGTGCTTAGCTCCTGGTTGGGCCCAGCTGGAGTGTGGTGAATGAAAGGTGGCAGGGGAGTAGATTTAAGTAGGTGCAGGAGTGCTGTCTACTGTGCAAGAGGTCCAGGTCTGCTCACACTGGGGGAAGGATGGGACCATGGTCAGTGTGTAAGTGTTGAGACACTGGCTGCCCAAGTTCTGTCTTCCAGACGATTTGCCCCTTGCTGCTGCCACGTGCCCTGAGAAAGGTTTCAAACCAGTCTTCCTCTAAGACCTAAGAAAGCCAGGTGAGGGGTTGGCAAGTAGCTTCCTGTCCTGTGCATGGGCCCTGAGCTGTGCCACCAGAGCTGACTGCTGGCATTGGTGGGCCGGCCTTCGTGGAGGCCTCTGCCTCAAGCTCCCTCTGCCATGAGCTCCTTGGCTAGGCACATTAGCGAACGGACAGCTTCATTTTGCCTCTTTGTGTTTATAATGTAGGAGTATATTTATGGTCTGAAGGATCAGTAGAGACTTGGGTTGGTTCCCTATTTTTGTCAACATGGAGAATTAATTCCCACAGCTAGTTGGAGGACACTGGATTGGGTCCCACTTGGGCCATTTTCTAGCTTCCTTCTCAACTTGGGCACTCAGTGTTGAGTTCTAGAATTGATTTCTGAAGAGTCAGATAGGTAACCCTACAAAGGCTGGCATAAGGGGCATTGTTAACTTGTTAGCCGAGTGTTTTCTTTGAGACAGTGGCTTCAAGTCTATGGGGGAAGACAAACAAAAAAAACTCTGCATGATTCCTGATAAGTTATATTTGACAGAAAGTGTCCATCATTATTCATTAGGTTTATGGCTTCCTTTTTGGTGTGGTTGTCTCCAGTGGAGTAAGGTAAGATTTGAACTTGGGGCAAGTGTATGTTTCCTGTTCCAAAGAGTTCAGCTATTAGCATAATCAAAATCCCCTTCCTCCATCACTGAGTAACTACAGAAGCCTTTTTGCATGTGACAAGAGCCAAGTGAGGGTTGTTTGGTGGCAGTTGACACAATGTCATGAGCATGCATTTGCTCACCTCAGTGTTAGCTGTCACGTGGGATGGCATGGCAGGGATGCATGTGATCTCCCAAATAGGCCAGCCAGCTCTGCCTACTCAGCTCCCACTCAGTGAGGAAGCTTCATCCCTTCTCTCTCCTTCTGCTTCCCCCCTCCCCCACCCACCCCCAGTCAGGGGCTGGACAGGATCAGGAGCCGCCACATCCCAGGTGCCAGTTAGGCAGTTGGCAGGAAGTGAAGGACATAGAGGCAGGGATCCCCCCCACCCCAGTTGGCACAGAGTTGGATCAGGAAAGGCCATAGGTGCTCTCCTGGCATGGGTCAGCTAGCTTGCCTCATATGCCCTGCCCTGATAGATCACCAAGTCCAAAATCGAGCGACCAGTCACGTGACCCCATCTAGACTCTGGAAAAGACTGGTCCAGTCTGGGCAGCAGGAAAACTGGGAATGACTCCTGCCTCAGGTTTGCTGGCGTAGGCAGCAAGCTAGTCTTCCCCACGCCATGTCTGCCAGGTTTAGAAGGAAGGCCATAGACTCTCAAGCTCTCCTCTTTAAAAGAAAAATGGACGCTCTCCTCTAAAACAGGCTGGACAGTGGCCCTGGCCAGGACTGAAACAATTCTGATGGCTACTTAGCATTTCACTTTACTCAATGATCCTGGGTGCCAACTAGGCTAAGTTTCTGCTTCCAACCTCCTGAGCAAAGCAGGTTCCCGCCAATGGTGGGGCTGGGCTATTGGTGTTTTGCTGCCCTGAACTGAAACGTGCCTATTCAAGGCTGCCGTCCTCCAGTTTCCTTTTTCTAATCAATTGATAGGAAGTCCAATGTGCTATCGATTGATCGGAAAGTCTGGGTGTAGAGGTGATCGTGTTCCATGGGCTTGTGTTCCTGGACACCATCAAGCAGTTTTTCTTAGAGGAACCCAGGAATGGACTGGTACTCATGCTTCAGGCTTTCGAAATGATGTCTTTGCCATTCTGTGCTCTCAGAAGAGTAAATACTTCATTAGTAATCAGGGCCTTGATTGTCAGTGTCCTTCCTGGGTCCCAAGGAGAGGTCTGTTGCAAAAGCACTTGGGCAGCACTGGGGCAGAGGGCCGGACCACTCTCCATGCCAAAAATGATTCCCAGGCCCTGACACCCAGCCACAAGCGTCAGAGCCTGTCCTGTGCCTCTGTGAGGATCTGGCACGTAGATAAATGTCGACCAGAATCAGCGCTCACTCTTTTTCCTAATAAATAACCACCAGTATATCAAACTGTATGTGCAGAAGGCCCCAATTTTATTATACAACATATAAAACCATTTATATTATGTACAATTTTAGTTGATCCTTAAACAACATGGGGCACTGACTCCTCCCCTGTGCAGCTGAAAATCCATGTGTAACTTCTGACTCCCCCAAAACTGAACTACTAATAGCCTACTGTTGACTGGAAGCCTTACTGAAGATATATTGTACGCTATATATGTTATATTCTGTATTCCTATAATAAAGTCAGCTACAGAATAGAAAATGCTAAGAAAATCATCAGTAAATTCTCAACACTGTACTGTATTTATCGGAAAAATCCACATGTAAGTGGACACACACAGTTCAAACTCATGTTGTTCAAGAGTCAACTGTATTGTATACACATATATTGTACATATTTCTCTCCAGAATGAAACTTCAACAACATGTCACTCCCTTGCTCAAAACTTCCCCTGATGTCTCTTCTCATTTAGAAAAACTCCCAGCTTCCTTGCCTCCATGCTCAGGCCCCAGTAGAAACCTCATTCCCCACCCTCTCCTCTCCCCATCCTGTTCCACCTCCTTGCTATTCCTCACACACCCTGGCATGCCCCCACCTCAGAGTCTCTGCCTTCACCATGCCCTCTGCATGGGGCACGCTTTCCCAGGGTCCTCACGCCCACATTCATTTGGGTTCCCAGTCCAACATCACCCCCTCAGACAGCCTCCCTTCACAGCCACCCTGGCCTGCACCCTAGCGCAGTATGTTCATCTCAGGGTGGGTTGTAAACTCCCCAAGGGAACCACAAAGACTCTTCCCCCCATAACCTCTTGCCTAGGACAGTGCCCAGTTCATCACAGCACTCGACACATACCTATTAACAAAGAAGCACATGACATGGGAACCTGACCCTGACCTGCAGCTTTACAGATATTAACATCCTCACAACCACCCATTGAGGCAGATGTTATCTTTATTTTATACACAGAAATAGGCACAGGGAGGTTAAGTTGTTTACCCAAGGTCATACAGTAGTGTCAAAATTTGAACCCCAGCATCTGTCCTAGAGTCTGTATTCTTTGAAGTTTTACTTGTTTTGAGAGAGAGGGAGAGAGCCAGCAGGGGAGGGGCAGAGAGAGAGAGAGACAGAGAATCCCTAGCAGTCTCTGCACCGATAGGGCAGAGCCCAAGGTGGGGCTCGATCCCAAACACCATGAGATCATGATCTGAGTGAGATCACTTAACGGACTGAGCCATCCAGGCACCCTCCTAGAGTCTGTATTCTTAACCACTGCCCTGTGGTGCCTGTGTCGTGGGCTGAGGGTGTGAACGAGCAGGTCCCTTCATCCTACACAGGACAGGAAGTTACCACATGACCCAGCTTTATTATACAGCTTCTAAAGTGTGTGCATGTAAAATATATAAATGCTTTTTATAGAAATTCACTGAGGAAGCCAGGGAAGGAAATGTACAAAATCGTTTTAGTGATCACCTCTAGATGGTGGGATTTTCAGGTGATGTATATTTTCCTCACTATGCATATCTGTATTTTGCCAAGTTTTCTACCGGGCTAATAATAGAATGATAACATGGCTGCATTTCCGAAGACTGTTGGGATGAAGGGGCCAGCAGCTGTGAGTCCCGCCTGGGAATAGCTCCGGGCAGGGGGAGGGAGACGTCAAGGTGGGCCACCCCCAGTTCTGACCCTAACCAAAGTCTTCTCCCTCTGGCCGTCCAGGACATCATCGAAGGGGGCAACCTGCGCATCCCGCTCCAGGAGCTGCACCAGATGATCCTGACTCCCATCAAGGCCTACAGCTCCCCAAGCACCACCCCCGAGGCTTGCCGCCGGGAGCCCCAGGCCCCCCACCCGCCCTCACTGATGGGCCCTGAGGGCCAGACCCCTGACTGCAAAGACAGTGCCGCAGCCACTGGTGCCGCAGCCACCGCCTCCACTGGGGCCAGCGGTGGGCTCCAGCCACACCAGCTGAGTAGCTGTGATGGGGAGCTGGCCGTCGCCCCCCTGCCGGAGGGGGATCTCCCTGGGCAGTTCACACGTGTCATGGGGAAAGGTAGAGCCTGATTCTCCCACCTCCGCCATTGTTCTCTCAACACCACTAATCAGAGCTCCTGGTTCCTGAGGAGCTTCCCCAGGGTGCTGGATAAACCTGTCAGGGTAGATGCCATTAGCCCATTTACAGATGAGGAGAGTGAGGCTCAAAGGTGGTCATTTGGAACTGAACTCCAATCTCTCTGACCCCCAGAGGCCTCTTCCTTAACCCTGTCTCCTTTTCTCTTCCACTCCCTCAAAGCTGGGCCCTCCTAGCAGAGTGAGTGCTCATTGGGCCTCTGGGCCTGCGGGCAGAAGGAAGTCAGCCCTTCCCTTACTTAATACAGACTACTCTTTGAAGGCACCATAGCCATGCTGTGTACCTGTCTGGAGGGCAGACTGAATTCTCATGTGATTCTTTGGGTAGGAGCACTCTTTCTACCTCCCCCGTGCGTGGCACAGTGACTACGTGATTATCTTTGAAAGGTCCAGTGCTAGAATAATTTGCGCTTACACGGGGTGTCCCACACCCCGTGTAATCACAAGAAAGTGTGATTATTTTAAAAACGCAATGAATGCCAGTACTTTTCCTTTGGGAAGAAGAAACAATTTTTTCTTCTTTATTGTCCAATATTTCAGATCATTTTATTTTTTTTTATTTTTTTATTTTTTTAACATTTATTTATTTTTGAGACAGAGAGAGGCAGAGCGTTCATGAACAGGGGAGGGTCAGAGAAAGAGGGAGACACAGAATCTGAAACAGGCTCCAGGCTCTGAGCTGTCAGCACAGAGCCCGACGCGGGGCTCGAACCCACGGACTGTGAGATCATGACCTGAGCCGAAGTCGGATGCTTAACCGACTGAGCCACCCAGGCGCCCCCAGATCATTTTAAAGAAAACAAGTTTTTACCAAAAGAAATGGACACCTGAGTCTTAGAGGTGCAGTGAGAAACTTCCCATGTGCCCACATCCTAAAAAAAAAAAAAGACTTACCTCCATAGGAATCTGGTTCAGAGGAGACTTGTATCATCCCTTTGAGCTGAGATGGCCAGGGTGGGTCCCTGGTCTCCTCCCACTCACCTCCTAGCTCTCTCTACCTCCCAACCTCCCACCCCCGATGGGGGCTCTTCACAGTGTGGGATTAGAACAGATGACCCCCTGGGTAAAGATACATGTGGGAGTGGATACCTGAGTGTAACCCCTGGTGGGCTCGGAGACCCGAACTTCTCTGGCATGGCTACTTGTTACAGTTTAGCTACTTTCAAATAAATTATAAATCCATGCTCAACATAAAAAATCAAAACTAAACAAAATGATGGAAAGTGAAAAATAACCTGTCCCCCAAGCCCTGCCATCTTCCTCTGCAGAGGTGACTGCTATAAACAGGTTTAGAATATCCCTTCAGGAACTTTGTACTAATCGTATACAAGCACATGAGAATCCTTTTCACACACAAACAGGTGTTGTTTATACATTTTTCTGCAGCTAGTTTTTCCTACATTATATACTTTTAGTATTTCTATCCATACGATATCACCACCCTATTCTTTTTTAAATGTTGCATACTGTTCCGCTATATGCAAAAAGTATAATTTAACAGGACCCCAGTTAATGGACACTGAGGTGGTTTTCAAGTTTTTGTTATTACAAACAATGCTGTACTGAAAATCTATGTGCAAAGACATGATATAAGTGGGATTCTGTGACACACTGGTTATTCAGGATTAGGAAGAGAAAGGAATCATTATGCCCAGGTTTCAAGCTTGGTCTACTTGAGTGCAAGGCATTTTCACTTCTGACATCTTTTGTCCAACCACCTCTACCGCAGCCTTCTAAACACCCCCATCAAAATCAGAGCATCACAGCCTCTAGGATGAGATTAGAATGGGCTATGATATCGGGGTCATGAGAATCCCAGTGGGGGTGTGCACTCTCCTTGCTGACTGACTCTGCTCGGTCTTATTGCTTCAGTTTCTTGAGTGTGTAGGTGAACTTGTGTGTGTATAAAGGTGTGTTACCACTTTGAGAAAATAACCCTCCAATGACGGAGTAGCGGGCTCCTGCCCATGTGTGTGCCCACACACCTCATGTCCTAAAAGATGTGCTAGACTCATTCCTCCAAATGAGGCGCACAGTTCATTCATCAAATTATGAAGACTGCTTTCTGAGAACGTTGATGGTCTTTGATGCCTTTGAACTCTCTTCTCCAAAGAAGACTCTTTCAAAGATAGAGCTCAGGACACGGCTGCATTCTTCTCCCAGAGTGTCTCAGGCTGGATTGCAGAAGGCTTAATATAGAATGGTATGCCTGGAATTAAGCGAAGGGGCTTCTCAAAGCGAGGGCTCCTGTGGTGACCAAGCCTTTGACTTCAGTGGAATGAGGAGCCTCCTGGCCTTTTTTGTGAACCTTACGTAAAGCCACAGGCACACATACCTCTCAAAATATTGGTCCTGAAAGGAAATCAGAGACAGATCTCCGAGGTTAGAATGGGTTTGCATGTTTCTAATTCATCTTCTCTATTTTTTTTTTTAATTCACAGTGTGCACACAGCTCTTGGTCTCCAGACCTGATGAGGAAAATATAAGTTCCTATTTACAGCTCATAGACAAGTGTCTAATTCATGAGGTGAGTAGTAATGGATTTCACAAAACTGTTTTTCTCATTGCTTAGAAATGGTTCTCAGAGTTTCTGTGATGTGATCACTTGGGTCTCCCAACAACTTGTTTTTGAAGGGTAGGCAGGCATTAATCATAGCCTGGGCAGAACCCAGCTATGGTGGCTTCAAACCTAAGCACAGCCTGTATGTGACTTTGGTGTCGAGATTCATCTAGACTGAGCTCTGATGTAAGGGTGAATGCCTGAGAGAAACTTCTGGCTCTGGAAGAATCCCTGAGTGACCGAGCCTGAGGTGGTTAACACTCAACCCTGCCACCTAGTTTTGGCGTTTTCAAGTCCTTTTAAAATTTTGTGTTGAAACATTTTGTCTTTTGGCTCAGGGAAAGTTGAGGGAGGGTGAGAGAGTGTGCAAAAAAAAAAAAAAAATCATGTGTTTGTGTGTGGTCTGATTTGTGATTTTTATAGGAATTGTGTTGAGCCACATGTCCTTTTGAAGGAGGACTGAGGCCGGCTGGAGGTGTTCCCATTAGACTCAGTGCAAGTGCAATCTTCCTGATGGAGCAGACCGGGTCCTGGACACTGCTGGCAGCTGCCCTGAGGCCCATGTGGGGACAGGGGATTGTGTCTCGGACCCAAGACTCCAGTAGTTTCTTGGGAGCACCCCCTCAAAGAGTCATAGACACAAGAGTCACAGTGTAGGCTTTGGAAAAACTTAGCACTGAGGTCTTTCTTTGGGACTTTAACGTTAGAATAAGGTGGCAAAGGCCCCCAAGTCTCCTCACCTTTGCTAGGTTAGCAGCCAGAGCCCCAGAAGTGCAGTGGGCCCCAGTGAAGGGAGACACCTGGCACAGAGGTCTGTCCCCCTTACCCACTGCCCCACTCACACTGCCCTCACCCTGCCAGCTGCCACACAGGCCCATCTGTCAAAGGCCAGTTCCCTGGGCCCCCACCCTTCTGCAGTCTGACTCCCCCCCGCCCGTCACGTGCAGGTTATGGTCTCCTTCTGGGTTTCCTTCCCAGCCACTGACCCACAGTGTCCCCTAAACTCTCCTTTTTGCTATTTCCTCTCTCAGCAGAGCAAATTCTTGTGTCCCTCTCCACAGTCCCCAACTGACTCTTTGCTATGTGCAATCCTGTCACCCTACTTGTTTTGGCCAGCAAAAAGCAACAGGAAGAAAAGAAGGCAAGAACGTGTTGAAGAATTTTAGAACTCATTCATTCCACAGATCCTTATTAAGCACCCAGACCCCATCCCTGACTATGTAGCTTATGGTATGAGGGTAGCAGGGGAGACAAAAGGAAACCAGGTCATCACATACATGAGGATAAGGCTGTCCTGGCATCCTATGGAGCCCAGATGAGGAGCGGGGCCACCAAATCCAGAACTGGAAATGGCTTTTCCTCAGAGGAACTGTCCCCAAGCTAGGTCTGAAAGGCAAGCTGGGGTCTTGGTGGTAAAGACTCATCTAAGTAGGTGGGAGCGCTCCAGGCAGAAAGAACAGCATTTGGAGAGCTCTGTGTCTTACTGGGGGGGGGGGGGGAGTATGTTTGGAGTGGGTTTGGGGGGGGACTGATAAGGGGAGGATTTAAATTTATATAAAGGAACTAGAACCTTGCATCCTCTGCCATGCCCACACTCACACCAAACCTTCAGGATACTTGTAACCAAGTTACAAGTTACTTTCCATCTTGCCTCAAGTCTGCTGAGCCCGCAAGACAAAATAATGAGCCCTCCAGCTGCCTCCGTTGGACAGTGCACAAGCTTCCTAATTGGTCTCCACCAGCCCCAAAGCTGTGGCCTGATGCTTCTCACTTTCCTGCCACTGTGCATGCCCTCCTTGCGCAGCCTGGCTCTCTTTTCCATTTCCTTAGAATATTTAGAAAATGCCTAGTTTTTTTTCTCCCTGCCTGCCCAAGTGATTAAATGCAAAGATGGCACCATGTGGACTCATCTGCTGGCAAGAGGCCTCGACTGCAGTAGAGGGACCTGTGGCTGGTGGGAGTCACAGGCAGAAAGGGGCTTATGCTATGTCTGCTCGCCTGAATTCATGTCCGGATGGAGAGGACTGTACTCTGCTTTGGAAGGGAAAATGCTGTGCAAGACCTTTTATTATTATTTTAGTTCAAGAAAGAGGAAACGTGTCTGAATAATTTTCCACAGGCTTGGGTTATTCTGTTGGGCAGAACACCTCCTCCCTGTGAGGCCCTGTCGAAGCACGCAGTCTCCATCCTGGCTGAGGTTTATACCTGGGCTCCACGAAACAGGACTCCCTTTCACAGCCCGAATGTGCTATTCCTTACCTGACTGGACAGGATGTTGACCGAACCTAGACACTTTCCTTCCTCCCAGGGACAAAGGGACCAACTCCCTAGAGTAACAGAAGGGAGGACAGGAAAGTTCTGAATTTCATTTCTGAGACTACTTTGCTGCATTATAATCCCTGGCTTCTTGCCTCCTCACCATCTCCAGGAGGTTCTGCAGAGAGGAGTTCTTGCCCCTTTTATGAGCCTTTTTTTTAATCCCGCCACAAAAGCTGTGGGGCACACCCTAGCCATCTTCTTCTATACAGACTCATTGGTTTGGCCCTGATCGTGACACAGGACTTGGAAGTGGCTGACTGGTTATGTCAATCTGTACTATGGAGGTTCCTTCCCCTCCAGTCCCTGAGGAAGCTGCTACCAGCCCAACCCAGAGCTGCCAGTGGAATGGCTGAGGTCATGTGTCAGCCATCCCAGTTGACAGTGGAGCTCCCATGATGGAGTGCTACTTTGCAGACACACACACACACACACACACACACACACACACACACCAGCTTCTGGAAATCGCTCATTGCCAGCCATGACCCAGCTCCTCTCTGTGCCTCCCAGCTGCAGCCTCCAGGACTGAGAATTGGCCACCACACTCACTCAGCATGGCTAAGGGGCTTGATTCTATCTGCAACCCAGAACTAAATGAGCCTGGTGCCAGTGTTGAATGAATGAGCTGACCTCTCTGGGGCTGGGGGGTGGGATATAAACATTTCCACCTTCTTGGAAATGTCCTTGGAAGCACTTTGAATGCATGTCTATAAAGTAAGCCATTTCCTCCTTTGTCACTTGGAAACTCAGGCCAGCTGTCCTTCAGGCTGGCCCTAGACCAGCTCGGTATTACAGTTTTGACAACTTGAAATCATTTGTTGGGGGCTAAAGGTGATTGCTAAATACCATATGTGACAAACATTCATACACCACCACCAAAGGGCTGGTTTGCACAACCAAAAAAACCCTGGCTAGAGTATCTATGAGCAGCAGTTATTGAACCATTACTAACAGTCGGGTATGTTCTAAGTATTCTAATTGCATTTCATGTGTTGTCTCATTTAATCCTTACGTCTTTTTGAGGGAGATATTATTATCCACGGTTTTTAGAAGGAACCGAGTCTCAGGTAAAGGAACTCGCATAAGGGTATGCAGGGATTCAAACCCTGTCCGTATCCATCCAGAGCCTTCCTCCAACCAACTGGGCTGGACTCTCCTCCCCAAGTCATCTTGATCAGTGCACCTGCATCCTGTGTTCTCAAACTTTGGCAGAATAAGCCAGTCAAAAGGAGAATCTATCCATCCCTTTATTAGTCTAGCAGCGATGCTTGCCTTTCAAGTTTTCAGACATTCATGTATAGGTGGACACTCACCAAGCATTACCAACAAATGAGAAGGGACCACAGAGTAGAACCATGTCCTTACCTTGTAACCATGAGACCATCCTACCATGTACCTTAAGCAGTGTCTGCACCTCTTTAATGAGGCATGGAATCTCTGGGTTGGGTAGACCTCCTTTAGTGGATATCCTTAAATGTGTCTGGCTAAGGTCATCCAGCAGGAAGGGGTTTGCAAGTCAATAATTTTTTCACAATATAACTAACATCTTTTTGCTTTTTTGTTCACATAGCTCCCCTGTGTTTAGGTCCTTAAAGATTAAATGTCATCTGGAGAAAATTAAGCTGTCATTTTTTTTCTCTGTTTAAGGAATCAGTTTCCTTTATGGAAAGTAGTCATATAGTCTGTTACTCTAAGTAATAGTTTATTGCTACTTAAAGGATTTTCTGTCTTATTGACAAAAGTACATGGGTATGTTATCTCCATCATTGTTACTGCTAATCAATCAAAGCTGATGGGTCTCCCAGAGGGTGTGGGCCACTGTTCTAGTCTCCCGCCAGGGGATTTCTATATTGCACGTAGGGTCCTCAAACCATCTAGAATGCCAAATGTCCGTGTTCCATCTGCAGCAGAATTACCAGGGCACTTGTTGCAAACATCACCTGGACTCCTCTCCAGATCTCTTATATCAGGCTCTAGGTATGTGGGAAGGGGTCTAGGTCTTCTTGAGGGATTCTAATATAACACAGATTTGAGTGTGTCTGCCTTGGGGACTCATAACCCCTATAAAGTCTTTCCCTGGACTTCAGCATACACAAAAGAAGGCATAATACAGATGTCAGTGTGTTATGAAGCAGGCAAAACACCCCCTCAATGCCAATTTTACTAAAAAGGATTTGAGAAGGCATCAGATCTACCGATTTTCCTAAACTTTAGGCAAAATTTAGGTCAGGATTGGTGCACTGGGGTTTTTGTAGGGCACAGGATCCTTTAACTAGAGATTTCTCAGCAAAGCCCCATGCCCTATAAAACCCCCAGTGCACCTATCCTGATGTATAGTATAGTATAGTATAGTATAGTATAGTATAGTATAGTATAACATAGCAGAGACTATTCTTCCATTTTCTGAAACCCTGAAGACCACTCCAGGGTGACCACACACCATCAAGCAGATTGATTTTTGAAGTGGTTTAGCATTTCCATTGATTATGAACACGGGGGGCCGGCAAAAGCCAGAGTATTCAACAGTCCATTTTGCAATTCATTCTTGGTTAATCTGTAGAGTCCAGAGTAGAGTCAGGAGGAAGGGGAAAGTGAGTATGGATCTGCCAGAAATGCAACCAAAAACAAGGGTTGTCAAAAGCTTAATGCATGTACTTTACCAGGCACCTCCAATGACAAATAACTTGAATTGTTGGTACAGGTGGCTCCCAAGTGAAACTGACTGCCATTTGGATCAAGTAGGGAGCAGGTGAAGAAAAGGCAACTGCCAGAGACTCCGATGTTCCCCCTATTAATTGCATGTTTCTCCCTCTAATGCCAGGCTGCGCCACCCATTAAAAAGTCCTGTTTGTTTTTGCAGGCATTTACAGAGACTCAGAAAAAAAGATTGTTGTCATGGAAACAGCAGGTGCAGAAGCTCTTTCGGTCTTTCCCTCGGAAAACCCTTCTAGACATATCAGGATATCGACAGCAAAGAAAGTATGTTGGGATTTTGTTCTTCTTAATGCACGGTGGTTCCCTGGTGTTTCACTGCCTGCCTGGGTTCCTGGGCAGGACTATGGCAGGCATCATCATCCCTTGTCCACAAGGATGCCCTGTGGGGAATTGGAGATCCCTTAAACAGACGGGGTTGGGAAAAGGCTATGGAGAGAAAGCATGCCCAGAAAAAGAACTGAACATGATCTTTTGTAACTCAGTTTACATGATCAAAATGACGGTATTAGTCCAGAGGGGACGGGTATGATTTAATGAATGCCCACAAAACAACTGGTGGTTGATCCACAAGAGGGGGCCCTGAAAGGACAAAAATGGGTTCTATTAGCACCTTACAAGGTAGTGTCATTTTTTCTTCCTTCTAGCTGCAGACTAGCTAATTATAGTTGGTGGCAGGGTGAAGAGCCCAGTGCTGGTCTATTTTGGTCTGAGCTGCAATCTAAGAGTGGAGCAGTACCACTCTTGATTTTTCATAGTACTTCAGCTTCTTGGATGCAGTTAAAAATAAGCCTCATTGTACTTTAGAACCCATTACCTTAATCTGGTTTTAAATTAAAGAATCCAACTGCATATTAAAGGTGAATTACAGTGACAATCCAGGGGAAGAATCAAGGGGGGTGTGGGGTAAAGCCTTCAACAATGACAGGGAGTTGGGGGGAGACAAAAGACTGATGTACAAACATCCTGAAAAATCAACTTTCTGTTGTACATTTTTAAACATGAGCAGATAATTTTTTCACTTGTACCTAAAGAGTTCTGAATTCATTTCTTCGTGTATATAGAGAAGCTCTGTGTTGTTAAAAAATTTTGGTATTTATTTGCATAAGTGTGCCTTAAAACATCACTATTTCACATTATTTAAGGGAGATAAGGATAGTTGGGATTTATGAAAACCTTTCATTAAAGATTAATGTAAACATTGAAGTGTTATCGTATTCTAGCATATATAACACCGTTATTTATTAGACAAACATTTAGTACTATGTGCCAAGTGGTATCCAAGCATTTTAGGAATATTAATACATATAATCCTTGCAACAACCATATGAGGTAGAGTTGCTATTATTAACTTCAATTTACAGAGGCGTCTGTAGGCAGTGGCATCCAGGATTTGGACCAGGCAAGCCAGCACCAGCTGCAGAGTCAGTGCTCTTAACCATTGTACATGCCACATGCCAAGCAGCTCTCACAGACTCCAGCTGATGTGTAGAAAAAACAATCAGGAAGAGCAGCCCTCTTTGTGGCAGCTCCCTGTCTCCAAGCTCTCTGGGGTTGCCCTTCCTGGTGGGATGGACTGGACCACCTGTGCACCCTGAAGATTGTCAGGGGCCCAGGTAAAAGGCAAGGCCTGCTCACAGGCCTCCCATCTCAGGGACTACCCCCTTCCCAGGCTCGCTCTCCTTATAAGGGCAACAGTGCATCTCTCTCAAGCGAGAGGATGAGGTTCCAGACCCTCTTGCCAACACCAAGCCCTCAGGAAACAAGTTCCAAGGGGAAGAAGGACTTTAGAGGATAAAGATGAATTAAGCTCTTTGCTTCTCTCAAGACTGTCATCCCCTGCCTCTGTCTGCTCTGCTTTGTCCTTGGTCCATATGAGAGTTCCCATTAAACCTGACCTCTCCAGAGTGTTATTAACTAACGTTTGTCTTGGGCTACCCAAGGTTTGCCATATTGGAATCTTGATGGACCTGTTTTTATTGATAAGAATAAATTCAGTCATCAATTGTGGATGTTCAATTGGAAGTTGCTAAGGCTCTAGAAAATAATTTGTTCTCATTTATATTACCCCTTTTTATGCTATTAATGAGATCTTTTTATCCTATTAATTTGCTTTGAAGACCTGTTCCTCCCATAGTACAAAGGTAACTGCAGCCCAGCCCCTGCATGAATTATCACAAATCCCCAATCAGTTTGTTCTTATTAATGTTATTTTCTCAGTCTTTTCACGCATTTCAATGTAATGAAATCAGATGGTCAGATTTAGGAAAGCAGAGGTGGGCAGAGTAAAAGAATAAGGAATGAGGGGTGTCTGGGTGGCTCAGTCGGTTAAAGCATCTGACTTCAGCTCAGGTCATGATCTTCACGGTCCATGAGTTCAAGCCCTGTGTTGGGCTCTGTGCTGACAACTCAGAGCCTAGAGCCTACTTCAGATTCTGTGTCTCCCTCTCTCTGACCCTCCCCTGCTCACACTCTCTCTCTCTCAAAAATAAGTAAAAATTTTAAAAAATATGTTAAAAAAAAAAAGGATAAGGAATGAAAACTTACTTGTGTCACTTGGTTCTCTCCCCAGAGAGAATGATTATGTCATTAAGCCTAGTGGTCTTAAGTAACCTAAGCACTGACTCTGGTTGCCAGAAGTGGCAACCCTCAACAACCCTGGCTTTGTAATAACCAACGAAGTATGTCACAGTAGGGCCCCACAGACATTAGAAAGGTAGCCTATCCAAATTCTGCCCCCTCATCTATCCTGACCCCAAAATGTTCTGGGCTCTACCTGCTGCATACAGCCCAACTCATGCATCCTAACTTTAGGAGTTCTTAGAGCCCTCCTGTCTTCAGTGACCGAGTGTCCCATAGCAGAATCCTCTGCCCACATTGCTCAAGAATATAGTCTTGCCCTTCCTGGAAGCACAAATCATTTTAGCATCACTCACTGACTACTGTATTTTGCATATGAAATAGCTTTTTAAAAATCCAACCGAAAAGGAAAATTAGCAAAAAAGCTATCTGCACTAAATAAGGAGAAGTCTTAGAATACTGAATCATCTACCAGGTGGCCAATATTCCAACTCTAAAAACCAAAGGACTAGTCTTCATAGTTAAAAAAAAAAAAAAACAAAACCACTTGATCCTTGTTTCCACTTGTCATGGATCTCAGACTATCCTTCTCAAAAGAGGTCTCCTAGATCACGTGAAATTACTTTTATCCCCTCCTGGCCCAAATTTCTTCTTTCAAACCAAAAAATTTTAATGCTAGTAAAAAGAAGGAGGTGGGAAAAGATGAGCTAGGTACGTAGAACCCATGAGCGTCCTTCTTACCACACACAGATGAGCCCCTGACAGAAATCAGGAATCCTTTCCTTGGCCACAAAAACCTGGAAGTGGAAAGACACAAGTCCAGAAACCAGTTGCAGCCAGCTCACCCATGGAATTCTCTTCCGCACCCCCTTTCCCCCTTGGAAATTTAGGCATTCTGGGAAGAAGAGAAAACATTCTCTGAGATTAACAGTGCTCATGGCTTAGATGCCCCTCTCCACCCCCCACAACCCTTTCTCAGGAAATGACTGTTTTACAGCACCCCTGCCCCCAATCATCTTCAACTGGTTAAACTACGTCAGCCCTGTCTCCTGGAGTCTCCTCACAGGTTTGGTACAGACCTCCCCTGTGTGGCTGGGAAAGCAAGTCTGTTCCATCTTGTGGCTGTTGGAGGTAAAGCACTGTGAGTTAAACACCAGTGAATGACTAAAGCTGACTCTTCTTGGAAGGAATGTGCTGGTTCCTGAAACCCTACTGGCTGCTGTGTACCCTCCCAGAACCTGAGGCATTGTTGGAGAGGATGAGTTCTTGGGCGCTGAGGTCACTGGAGCAATGGGAGTACAGCATCCGAGTTCAATGCCAGGGGTCCCTGGCAGCCTACGTAGGTCCATGTGGGAAAGCACGCAACCTCCCGATCTTTCTGCAGGAAGGGTCTGTGGAGTGGGGAGCTGTCAGCATCCTAGGTCTGGAGCACTTGCAAACATCATCATCTCCGTTCCCCTTCCCTACTCTCAACCTGGGAGTCAGAGCCCCAGATGTGGGGTCAGCTTTTCCACAGGGAGAAGAAGCATCATGATGACAGCGATTCATTCGTTCATTCAACGTGCACTTGCTGTACCAGAAGCTGACTCAGGCATGGGACATGCAGGACTGATGAGGACAGACACCATGTTTTCTCTCTTGGAGCTTACATCTTAGTGGGGCTCACTGGCTACTCCCTCCAAGTGTGCCATACAGACAGACATCAGAAAGACTGTGGTGTGACGGAAGGAGCACTGATCCTGGCTCGGCTGCTTTTGTGCTGTGTGGCTTCTTGATGGGCACGTGAGTGCTCAGGGCCCTGGAATCCAGCACGGAAGAAAGCTGAAGAGCACCGTGGTTAACTTCCTAGGCACATATTGCAGCGCTGTCGCCTGCTGTCTGTGTGACCTCTGCAAAATTGTTAAGCTTCCTGTTTTATTTCTCCAGCTGTAACAGAGGATAGAGCACCTACTTCGTAGGGTTGTCGTGAGAACTGAAGAATTAACGTGATAGTCCCAGGATGGTGCACATGATAGTCACTCTCGGATGTCTCTTAGCTGTCACTTTAATCATAGCCCTTTCCTGGCACAGAACCACCCCCTGCCCCTAGATAGACCTCACAACTGTCAAAATGTAGGCAGGTTCCAAGGAGGCATCCCACTGGCAACCTGGGTTTGGGAAGGGCTAAGGGTGACTGACAGTCTCCCCATTCTTCTCTGTTCCCTCTCACAGTCGCGGCTTTGGGCAGTCCAACTCCCTCCCGACACCCAGCTCTGTAGGCGGTGGTATGGGCAGACGGAACCCACGCCAGTACCAGATCCCCTCCCGGAACGTCCCTTCTGCCCGCCTTGGCCTCTTGGGTACCAGTGGATTTGTCAGCTCCACCCAGCGCAATACCACAGCCAACCCCGCCATCATGAAACAAGGAAGACAGGTTTGTTCTGCCCCAAGAAGAAGGGTGGGCAGCCAGGCTCAGGGCCTGAGGCTTCAGGACCTACCCCCACCTGACCCCCGAGGTGAGTGGAGAGGCCAAGGGAAGGCCGCAGTGAGATACACGTGGCCCTATGCTGGGAAGGAACCAGCTGTTTGCACTGTTTCTCTGGGAGACACAGCAATTAACATGGCTGCACCTGGCTTCATGTGGATTTATTTAAGACGCCCTATAACCACGTTAACCTTTTATTGTGTGGGCCCTGCACATGGGGGCCTTGAGGAAGCACTGCGAGACCTATCTTTTATTTGCCTGGCTCCTTTACCTGACCCAGCAGACCTCAACACCTCCCAGATCTGGGTTCCAGAGGAGCCTGAGCATCTAAGGAGCTTTCTCAGCCTTTTTATTCATGGAAGATAGCTCCTTTGTCACAGTCCCAGCTGTGGTGGGGAATCCAAAGAGGAGCCTAAGAGAGGCTACCAGAGGGAGAGCTGGAACATTCTCTGCCTATTCAAGGCCAGGCTGCCCAGAGGTCTTTGCTATGTGGTATAGAGCTGACTTCCATCCCAAAGCTCCTCACCCCAAAGTCCTGTTTCCCTACCCCACCCAATGCATTGCACCTGTGTGCCCAGCTCCGTGGGGCTCTGCAGGTTGGGGCTGGGAGTAGAGGGACACAAGTGGGCCTGGGTTGTCATGAGGAACTTAGGGATGGCAGATTGGTTTAAAAACAGGAAAACAGCTCCAGGCAAAATGGGCAGCATTTATGCCCCAGGGGACAGGACAAGGTATGAGAGAGCCCCACTATCTGACTGTTGTGGGAAGCCCCAAATCAGTTCAAGAGGAAGTCACCACTAGGACACCCGCGTGATAATAAACGCAAGCTAAGTGTGCCAGCTCGTTGCCAGCTGAAAGATTCTTTTTTCTCCCCCTCGCTTTGTAGTAAGTTGTAAGAATCTCAAAAGGAAAATCAAATGAGAGCCTTGAAATAGTTTGTGCTCTTCGTTGCAAACATTTATAGAACTCTTCCCATCCCTGAAAAAAGTGATAGGAAAAGCAAAGGCAACAAAAGGGATAAAAAGAGTTTTGGAGATAGTAAGGGAGAGAGCTGTCCAGATTAAGCTGGGGCTTAGAGAGGCCCGGGGCTTGGAGAGGGGGATAAAAATGAATGGAATCTAAACCCCCTCTCTATAAATATGCAGATGGGTAGCCTGCAAGCCTTTTTCCAGAAGTTAGCAAAGAGTTCTCCAGGGGTATTTGCCTCTTGAATTCTGGCCGGTAGCCCTGCTCTGCACCCCCTCCCCTGTCTGGACTAATGGTTCCCCTTTTGCATTTCTCATTAGAACCTCTGGTTTGCCAATCCTGGGGGCAGCAACAGCATGCCAAGCCGCACCCACAGCTCAGTCCAAAGGACCCGCTCGTTGCCTGTGCACACTTCTCCACAGAATATGCTGATGTTCCAGCAGCCAGGTAGGTCCATGCACTTGATCTCTCCCTCTCTCCTCCCCCTGACACAGGGGAGGCCAGGACGCCAAAATAGATGCCCCTGTGAACCCAGCCGGAAAGTGCTTAGCCTCGACTGTCACCACGCATTCTTTTGAGCTTATAGAAGCCTTTCCTTTTTTAAACTGTGCCTTGCCAGCATGAATAGCGGCTGGCTGGCTGGGAGCCAGCACATGGAGCCCCAGAGTCGGTTGCAATCTGACGGAGATATTTTTGATACTAGTCATATTTCTAGATTGATTAAACCAGAGTTATCACTGGAGGGCTATTTGGGGGAGTTGGGAGGGGTTCCATGTGTAGTGTGTGTGTACTTTGTGTATACGTGGGGGGATGTGCAGGAAGTGAGACAGAGAAAGAGAAAACTTGACAGCATTAGCACGAAGAGACTTCCCCTGGTTTGGGAGCGCCTAGCAAACATGACTTATTGGACCAGCCATCTTCCCTTTACTTGGTTAAAGAGCAATTTGGTGCACTTCAAGTCAGCTGCACGTCTCACCATGAGCCTCCTAAAACAGAGTAGCCAGAATTATGCACAGACAACAATTGCTTGCACACTTTATCTATGCAGACAGTGACCTCTTAAGACTCCATGAGTCCTATAAAGCCATGGAAGCAATTACTATATCTAGCTAGGTGACCTTCTAGGCAGGAAAATCAGGAACGGGTGTTGTACCTATAGGAAAATACCCACCCTAGGCAGTAGACACGCTCTGTACAGTAAGTCTTATAGAACTTTAAGGAGAGGAAATGTCACTGTGGCCTGGGTGGGCAAGAAAGCTTCTTGGAACTGGAGCTGAGCTTCAGGCGACAGGGGGTGAAGTGGAAAGAGGAGGGTGGAGTTGCAGGCAGAAGGAGTGAAGAGAGCAAGACTGCAATTGTACTATCTCAGTGAGTTCCAGAAGCCGTGGCTAAGTCAAAGAGTCAGACTGAAGTAGCAGAGAGTAGACCAAGGGAACTGGAAAGATTACGGCTGATGATGAGGGCTCTGAATCCAAGGCCAAGGAGCTCAGGCCCCAGCCATTCTCAGTGAGGAATGTATGGAAGATTTTGAGCAGGCGTGTGGCTCGAGGAGGTGGGGAGACACTGAGGAGGAAGGGAAGTGAGAAGCCACCACAAGGTAAGGTGTGTCAGGAAAGGACAACAGTCCAGATGCTTGCTTGAGGTTGCTTCTTGACTTCTAGAACCTCTCCTCTTTGCATACTTTTGTTTTAAAGCTCCTTTTCTCTGTTTTGATACTTATAACTTCCTGGGAAGAAATATTTGATAAAATTTAGGGACTCCGAAGGTCTTCTCCCTAGGTCATTTAGTCCCAGTCTCTGTTTTGGTGCAGAATCATGTGTAATCCATTCCCAATAAGAGAATCTAGACAATATTGGGAGACATGCTGGGTACAAGGAGATCTTTCATCCTGACCTCAGTCCTGGGACTGCAGCCCAGCCACCTCATAGCCTCACAGGAGCCCTAGCATAGCTGACCACTCTCCTTCTCCTTCAATCCCTATATACTTGCAGCCTCCTTGCTCCATTCTAAAGCTCTTATCCCTTCCTTTGGCTCTCTTCCAAGTCCTCAGTCCTCTCTTTTTCCCCACATTCTCCCTGTCATAATTGGGAAGACCAGGCCCACCAGGAAGAGTTGGGCCATCCCTAGGAAGACTGTTTGAGTCTGTAGATACAGATCTCCCACCTGCATTTTTGTTTCCCCTCTGCTGTTGTAGAGCAGTTGTGAGCTGCTTGCTCATGCTCAGGGCAACTATGACCCTAAGATCATTTGCATGCTCTTCCCATGAAGCCTGTTATTCCCATAGTTAAAAAATCAAATAATACAGGAGGGCTTTTAAGAAAAAGTGACTGCCCCTTTCCCCTCCCCCTCCCAGCCCACAGTCTCATCTCCCAGAGGTAGCCACTTACAAGGATTTTCAGTTTTCCTGGTAGTTAACCCAGAAGTCTCTAAATAATGTTCTTTGTATGCTAGACTTAGAATTCCAGAAACTGCTTGAGGACTTTTTTGGAAAGGGGGGATTAAATTAGCCTCTAGCATAAGCATTACAAACCCACCTCCAGCAAGGGTCTGATGAACCCCGGCATTTCTAATAATAGCCAAGGCATGGGGACAGGGCTACTCCAGATTTCCTGACTGCAAATACACTGGTGAGTACTCGGCAGGAGCCACTCCTAAGTCCTGACTAGCACACTCAGCCCACGCTGGGCGGCTCTTCCTGGGAATGGTCATGAAGGGTGAGGCAGGGCACAGCCATGACTCAGGATCCCTGGCTAAAGGGAACAGAGGCTCCACAAAGTCACTGTCATTGGCGGAGGGATGCTCCTCTTCAGTCTCCAAGGTCATCCCTGCCCCTTACAGATCAGACACTGGTTTTCAAGACCAGAAGTCATAACCAGAACTCTTGCTTCTTCCTGAGGGGACAGCCTCCTTCATAGGGCAGGCCCATCTAACTGCCATAGCCAGACCCAGATGAAGTTGTCCTAGATAGACGGGGTCTCTTGGGCCCTTCCACCCAGAGCAGCACATCCTTGTTAACTAGGCAGGGATCTAGGGGCTGGTGGCTGGGGGAGGGGGGGGCGGGACTAAGCTCTAAGTATCATATCAAGGAGTCAAAATCTGAAAAGCAGCCAGTGGCTTTCATCTTTACACAAGTAGGAGTAGTAGTGAACACAAAATGGAATAGAGATGTATAATCAACCCCAAATTAAATACTTAGAAAACTGTGTTTACAGTATAGCATAGTGGCTTCCTCCTGGCCATTAGAGGTCTTCAGAGCATCCATTTTAAACCATATGGGTAAATCTTGGAAACTATAATACATTGTAAGGAAGTTTCAATTCTGTAAACTTAAATACTTCCATTAAAATGGTGGAAGACTTTAAATGTCTCCAAAGTCTGGGGGCTAGAACAAGCCCCCAACTTTTGCATCAACCGATCAGTCACCTGGCTTGAATCTGCAAGATAATGTCGTCTTTCCTTGATCTACAGGATTTGTGGACCCCTAGGAGGCCATGTCAGGGTGGCTTTTTAATTTACTCCCACACAGACAGATTTTAGATGTTTCCCAGGACAAACCAGGAGAGCCGTTAAGTGACTGCTGCCTCTCAATGGCCTCCGGTGAGAGTAAGAAGCACTAAGCTGGTCCTCTCAGAGCAAGGGGGAGGGGATCTGATAAACTCACCAGAGGGGTTGTTTGAGCTCAAAACAAGTGTCGTGCCTGGTGAGTGACATCATGTTTCCCCAAAAGGCAGGGTGTTTTCCAAACTGGAAAATTCGTTTGAAAATTGCTTGGAGAGTGATTACCTTACCTTGGAAGCAGATCTTTCCTGCTGACCCAGGCTCAGCCAGCCCTTGAGATCCAGTCAGAGAGGATCTCAAAACAGCCCTCATGTGACACTAGGCCATCAAAGCTCCTAACCATCTGGAGGGCCTGACAAGAAAGGGCAGAGGGACCAGAAGCCAACTTTAAAAGAAAAGTATGGGGAAGGGTAGGTTAGGCAGCCTCACAGAGCCACATTCTGGGGATTTCTTCCTTCCCTTGCACAACACCATGTGCAAACTACCATTGGTGCTCGACTGTCCAGATGGGAGATGAATAAGGGGCCTTACAGGGCAGCATTTCATGATGTGATGTATCTGTTCACCATAGCAAACCTCCCCTATGCACCAGCTCATGACTGTATTTCTTCCACAATCAGAATGATGCACACCTGGAAGCACAGTGCACAAAGCTGTTACCATTCATTTCCTCCTCAGTGGGAGTTTCAGGTTCCTTCCAGAGAACTACCTTTTGAAAGAGTGTGGAAAGGAAGACTACCATCCACCCACTAGGTCCATTAGGGGAATGGAAGGGACTGCCATGCAGAGGAAGTGACCAGAACAGGGACCCACTTAAAGTATCTGATGCACATTTGCTCTCTGACTTCTGGTAAGCCAAGGCAAACAGTACTGCTCAGGATTGGCAGATAACAGGGAGGTTGGTAAATGAATCAGTTGTATCACAGCTAAGAACCCAGCTGGGCCTGTGTTCTCCTGCGTCTGAAAGTTAAACTCAGAGAGTCCAATCTGGGGCAAGATAGTACAATATTGTCTTATACCATATTCTTCTCATCATTTTGCGTGAACGTGTGGGTCCCAGAGGATTTCTACAGCACAAACTTCTGCAGGTTTAGGAATTAGGCCACCAGAGAAAAGCTTCATTCCCCATAGCAGACTCAGGGGTGTGCGACTGACTTACTCCTGTTCCTCTGTCACCCGCCATGACCGCCATGACTGTCTCTGCAATGATCAGTGTCCCTGCCCACACTGATTTCTTTTCCTTCTGTTACTGCCCTCCCCTTTCTGCTTGGTTCCCATACTCCCTGTTTCCCTTTCTTCCTTATTCCCTTTATCCAGTCCAGATCCCACTTCTCCATCCTCTGTCCCATCCTCATCAACCTCCCCGATTTCTCTCCTCCCAGCAATCCCACTTCTCACTTCACTTGAAGCCTTCCTAGTTATTCAACAGGTGGTCTTAACTATCATTGGCAAATTGGGATTCTAGAGATTTTTCCTAGAATACTCCATTTATTATTATAAAGTACTAAAGACACTGGCCTGTTTACCTCAGCCTCAGGGACTGGGAGAGAGCTGCAGAATTGCACCATAGGTGCCACATAGCAGACACTCAGCTGAGATGGCTGGTTTCTGCCAAGGAAAAGCCACATCCCCACCCCCCACCCCCCCAGGTGGACCCAACAGCAGCACTTCATTAGGAATGGGTGGCTGCTCCCTTCCAGAATCTAATGTTTTTTTAATGTTTATTTGTTTTTGAGACAGAGAGAGACAGAGCATGAACAGGGGAGGGTCAGAGAGAGGGAGACACAGAATCTGAAATAGGCTCCAGGCTCCGAGCTGTCGTCAGCACAGAGCCCAACTCGGGGCTCGAACTCACGTACAGTGAGATCATGACCTGAGCCGGAGTCGGATGCTTAACCGACTGAGCCACCCAGGCACCCCCCTTCCAGAATCTTCTTGACCCTGGGCCTGAGCACTAAGCTCTGTACTTATGGGACTTTTGGAAAGGCACAATTAGAAAGTCCCACATCAGCCTAAACCCTGGGCATCCTAGAACAGGGGATCCTCACTAAATACTGGAATGGTCTGATAGGGGAAAAATTCCTAGTTCTCAGAGATACCGTCTGAGCTAAGAAAACAGGCCTGTTGCACGCAACAGCAGAGAAGGCTTAGTCAGTCTTTCCTTTTTACCTTACTGAAGACATAAAACTACGTCTGCCTTGTCCATTACAGCTGGGAGCTCAGGCTAAATGCAGTGAGCCCTTGGGTTAACAGCAGCCACAGCAAGAGATGGCCTGCTGGTTCTTGTGTACCTGGGTGGCAGGAGCTGCCCAAATGCTTCTCTCGGGCTTTAAGAGTTCTGCCCACCCAAGCCACACTTGGCTGAGGGCTTCTAGCCTGAGATGGAAGCTGTTATCCATCCAGCTGGTCTCCCTCTGTCTTGTATGTGTGGGGAGATGCCACAGATCTGTTTTTATCAAATACACAATTAAAAAGTCACACTATTAGGAAACTCTGGAGTGTGAACATATGGGCTTCTCCTGAGACTCAGAATTTTTCAGAGCCACTCTGAGAGTGGTGGGGGGGGTCATGACACCCTAGCGCACCAGAGGGAAGAGCTGAAAGATAAAAAGAACCATGCCAACTTTCAACCTAAAAGAGCAGCCACTAAGGTTTGGAGATTCTAGAGTGGAGAGCCCTGCATTTCTCAGCCCCCTTTTTGAAACACTCAGTCCTAGGCTTAGAATATGGCATTTTGCTGCGTGTTGGCAAGAAATCCTGCAGCTGAAACACTTCTCTCCAAATGTCGAGCATCTTTATTTATCCAAATCTCTCCACAGTGTTTGTTTAAAGGGGAGTGCTAGAGAGTAAACTAAATTTTACAATGAGCATATGGATGGTTATAATTGCTGAGGGTTTTTTTTTTTCATATTTGCTAACTGGCTATATATAAAACTGTGTTTCTATTTTATAGATTTCACACCCTGAAGGCTGCTAATTTTGCATGCATATGATTTTCACATGAATGGATGAAAATACTAAAATACTCTTCCCTCTGGATTATCTAATTGCCCCGACCCTACTCTGAGAGCAACAGTGGGTGGGGTGGGAAAGACCCTTCAATTCTCCCTGGCTCCCAGCTTCCTGGGAAGCCTGATCGTCCTCTGTCTGCTCATAAATTGGCACAGTTGCCTTTCAAAACCATTGATGCTGGCTGGAACTTGTGTCAGAAAGAACCCTATCTGCTCCCTAGTGCTTTTCATATTGATCCATTTTGCCAATTTACTCTGAGAATTTTAAACAATGGAAATGACATCTGCCTGTGAATTAGCCAGTAATGGGGAACACAGATTGCAGAGAAAACTTAAATGTATAGCTAATCAAGGAAAACAAATACTTTGGTCTAGCCATTGGTTTCAACTTCCTATCCCACTAAACCACCAACCTAACCTCACTTGTAATCCTGCCCTCCAGCCCCAAGTGCCCCCTGGTGGAGATTCGAAGGAGCAAGGAACTGGCCTGAAGCTTGGGCCACCAGGATCCTTTCCCTACTTACAGATGGAAGAGCTAAGGCACAATGATGAGAAGTTTCCTGCGGTCACATATGAAGACAGTGGCAGTGTTAAAATTCCCAGACCCCCAGAACATATCCCATTGTTGATTTTTCTGCCCCCACCCCCACTCCCGCCACAGGATTTCACAATTCTTAGTTGTCAGACTTTCCTTTTATTTCTTGTTCCATCTTTTTCATCACTCAATAGACATGTATGAAGTATGCCAGAAGACCATGGCTGGGTATATTATGGGAAATAAAAAAGTCTGCAAGCCAGTGAAAGATGCTCAGGAGCTTCCCAGGATGAGGGATGGGGGAGGTACTGACAGTGAGGGCCCCAACAGAACAGGAGGAGGAGGAGGAGGAGGAGGAGGAGGAGGAGGGGGAGGAGGAGGAGAAGGGGTGGGGAGGATGAGGGACTGGAGCAGCCTGGGGAGATAGGGAGGGTCCAGATGATAAAGGAGGCTTTGTGATTAGAATGCACACAGCATTGTCCTGGGCAGTGATAGCCCCCACAGCAGACATCTCAGCCCTTCTAAGTGGCTAGAGGCTGAGAGTACTGACAGGCACCTGTAGTTGCTGCAGCATGCAGGACAGTACCAGCTCTGGAATCAGACCTTTGTGGGCTCTTGTGTTAGCGAGCTAACCTCCCAAGTCACTTGGCCTCTCTGAGTCTCGCTTGAGAACTGGGCACCTGGCATGGTCATGGATTCAGAAGAGGCACTTGCCATGCTGTGGTTTCCATTTCCTTGTAACAAAGCAAAAATGCGCCAAGTTCCAGGTGCCAGGTCTAGGCGCAGGTAGCAGCAGAGCCAAGTCCTGCTCCAGTGAAGTGAAAATCCAACTGGGGGCAAGCAGCAAGCAAATACATAATATATCAGATGTTGGTGATAGCTGTGGACAAAAATAAATAAAGCTGAGGAAAGGGATAGGGCCAGAAAAGTTCTGTTCATATATAATGTCCTCTCTAAAGAGACAGTAGGAGAGCCAGAGGTGTGAAGGCAGGGAGAGCACAGCCATGAAAATATCTAGGGACCACCATTGTGGGCAGAGAGAACAGCAGTGCCAAGTCCCTGGGGCAGAAGAAGGCCTGGGATGGAGTGAAGGAAGGAGAGAGCCATACACAGGCAGAGGTTAATATAGGCCAGATCATGTGAGCCCTGAGGGCCATGGCAGGGGCTTGGCTGTTACTCTGATGGGAAGCTGCTGGAGGGTTCTGAGCAGAGGCTGGACAGACTGACTGTGACCAGCTATTTTTAGTTACCAGTTTTCTTCCAGCCGCCCATGTTCACAATGGACTCTCTGCATCTAGCAGACTCAGAGTTTGGTTGAAACCAGGGTGTAACTTACCCCTCTACTGACCCTGATAATCCCCGGAGTCCTCCCAGGGTGGGGGGGGGGCGGGGGGAGCCCCACAGCACTGTACATACCTTCTCCTTGTTCTCAGAGTCTCTGTCACCAACATAACCCTTTGTCCCTTGCAGAATTCCAGCTTCCTGTGACTGAACCTGACATCAACAATAGGCTGGAGTCCTTGTGCCTCAGTATGACCGAGCACGCCCTGGGAGGTGAGTGGGTCCTTCCTGCATTTTATGGCCTGACTGGGAGGACTACCAATCATTTGCTGTCCACACTCTGGCAGTAGCTCAGGAGTAATGGGAAAGATACAGGGGAAGTAGGCAGGGGACAGGGAGAGAGGAGGGCCTCAGAGTACTGTTGGAGCCTCATCAAGCCATACTACACCTAGTACCCACAGTGCCCTGCTCCTCCTTTTCTGGGAGGTGGGTCAGGGACCTGGAGACCAAAGCTATCCATCTTTGCTCGGAGCCACCCACCCAGTGCACACTGAGGTTCCACCACAGCAGCTGTCCTAGCCAAACGCTGTGAGCTGGAGGAGTCAGAAACACAAGACATGGCTTTTAGTGGCAGCATCCCCCCCGCCACAGAATTGGATTCTTTCCTTCTCGGCACTAGATCTCCCAGTCTGGTCCAAGCATATCCCAGCTTGCTCTAAAAATAGAATTTTTGAAACAAAATTCCCTGCTTGTTTTTCTGTCTCCCTGTTCCAAACGGCTTCCATGATGCCTGGAGCCCCAAGCAGTCTGAGATGTCCTTCACAGTGTGACAGTGATGATCTAGTTCAGTGTGCCTATGGGCTGCAGCCCCATAAGGAGCTCCAGAAGCAGCTGCGTTGTCCCACCATTTGTTTGGGCTGAAGCCCTACGTCATCACAAAAACCCCAGGAGGCCTTCAGTGCCCTCCTGGTACTAACCAATTGCCTTACTCCAGCCTGGTTTCCCAGCCAGCCCTAGGGATGTTTGGCAGGCAGAGGAGAGATGTCCACCCCTTCCTGCCAACCTCCGGGAGACTCTGAGTCAGAGAGGCCTCCTGTGACCCTTCCCAATAGCCCTCTCCAGTCAGGATGTGCTCACCCACCCTGGAGATGGGTGGTCAGCACACCTAGAGCCAAAATCTGTGCTATCTGGCAGTGGTGGGGAGAAAGGCTGCTGTCAGCTGCTGTTCCCCAAGCTTCGTTCTCCTAACCAGGGGTTTTTGGATTTTTAGTCCCTGTAAACACAATCTTATCATGACACCAAATATGAGGCCAATAAATGCTCTACATGGAACAGATTGGAAAGCAAGGACTGCACCCACCTGATCTCAGCTGTGCAAGGCTCTCTATAGCCCAGAGAAAGCCTCCACTCAGTACCAGAAGGGAGCTAGCTGAAGGCCTCCCAGCACTGCTGACTGAACAGACAGTGGGAAGGCACAGCTCCCGATGTGACCTCCCTGGGGTTCCAGGAACCCCGTTTGCAAACACTTGGCCACTCCTATCTTAGAAGCTTCACAGCATCATTGGTCCATCCTTGACACCTCTATAGGGGAGGTGCCATGAGCTCCTCTTCTCCAGCTCACCAAGGAGATTGGGTCAGCTCACTGATAGCCCCTAATGAGTAATGGGAAACAAACCCAGGGTCCATCAGCAGATGGAAATGGATGAGTGAAATGTTGTATAGCCAGACAGTGGAATATCATACAGCCTTAAAAAGGAATGAGCTACTGATACATGCTACAATTTGGATGAACCTTGAAAACATTATGCTATATGAAAGAAGTCAGACACAAAAGGCCACACAGTATCTAATTCCATTTAGGAATTTATAAAGTGTCCAGAACAGGCAAATCTATAGAGACAGACAGTATGGATTAGTGGTTGTCAGGGGCCGGAGGGAACTGGGAACGGAGAGTGACTGCTTGATGGGTACCTGATGAAAATGTTCTGGAATTAGATAGTGGTGATGGCTGCACAGCTCTGTGAATATATGAAAAACCTCTGAATTGTACGCTTTAAAAGGGTGAAATTTGTGATATGCAAATTACAACTCAATTTTTCAAAAAGGGAAGCCTCCCAGACCGTGAGAATTCAGGCCAAGCTCAGCCCACTGCAGGCAGCCCAAGCTCCCCGCCACCCAACAGGAGCTGGCGGGTGAAGAACTCCTGCTGCCTTTGAGAGTCAGCAAGGAGAACTGACCTTCTCCCCCAGGGCTTGATATATCTCAGATAATTGGCATGCTGGAAGCCCTTATCAAACTGCTAAGTGCTAACGTTATCATCATTAGTAGCAAGAGTGCCAAATGCGCTTTATTAAAGGGAGGTTTTCATTGGAAAGGCTTCGTTTTTTAGCCTATTCTTCTATAGTTACAGAAAACCTCTTTGAACTGATTTTTTTTGCTAATGTTTTCATCTTGTTAATCTCCTAAGCCTTTTTATTGCTATGTTTTCCCTCAATAATCCTCTCTGGTGGGAAGCCTCGTAAGCAGTTTCCCGAGCAAAGAATGCAAATTAAGTTCAGGGTGGCCCAACTGGGCACAGTGGCATTGAGCCCTCCCACTATTACGGCACCTCTCTGCTAGCCCACCTCTTCCAGGTGCTGGGGAAGATGACTTTTCTGGGGACAGAATGCCAATGAATTAGTCATTTTACAGGAGGACAAATAATGAGAGAGAGTAAAGCAAAGCAAAAGACGTTCCTCTGCCTGTGTCTCAGGACAGGAAGGGAGGGTGTCCAAGTTCCTGGGATACCACATACTAGGATGGTCCATGGACCCCAGGCCTTGCGGGCCCAACCTTTTGTGCTGACATCTCTGCTCTCAGTGTCCTGCACTAACTGCAGCCCCCCTGTGCCAGTCTAAGCCATCTTTCTCTTTGGCCTTCCCTGTCTGTCTCTGCTTTGCCCTTCCCCTGGCCCCTCCAAAGCACTCAGGAGGTAGTTGCCTCTGCCATCTTGGTTTGTGAATATTTAAGGCTTTCATCTGGCTCTGTTGGGCCTGCTCCTGATTGGTGGCCTCAGATATAAAGGAAGACTCACGCCTGGCTGCTATCTTCCTCCTGCAGAGGGGTTTTATGGGCAGGAACAGCCACAGCTTTACAAAAGCAAGGCTCCTTCAAGCAGGATGAAGTCTGCAGTAAATCCTACCACAAAGAGGAATGCCCAGTCCACTCTCTGAAGCTCCAGGATTCATGTTTTCACATGATCCCCTTGCCATTCCTTCTCACCTTCTCTCCTTACTCCTCCTTGGGACTTATTAACAGCCCCACTTCTAGCAGATATGGAGACTTTGTGCAAATTAGAAAAAGGCTCCACTTTCTCAAGATGCTGTTCTGCCACTTACTTGATATTTGTCATAATAACTATAAAACCTATAATGAATACATGTGAATGGTGCTGCTCAGAGTTATGCAGTGCACAACTTGCACAACTGTCAATGGTGAGTCTGGACTTACCTGTTGGTCATTTCCTGGCAGATGAATGCCATCACCCTTGTAGGATGAGGCGTGGGATTGGAATTCAGTAAAAATGCAGGTTGGGGTTAGGTTAATTAAGATTTTCATGTTTCTAGCTCCCCACTTACACAGCTATGAAGGGTTGGCATTAATGAGTAGACCGGTGAGCCCTGGCAAGAGTGTGCCACTCCACTTCTATAGACAAGAGAGTGACCTCTACACAGCCACACATTATGTACACACTTACACAGACTCACTGTTTCTCATGACCCATTACCACTGCAGAACCACCATAAGAGGCTCAGGTTAGGGGCCCTGGTGGCTCCACTGGTTGAGCGTCCGACTTCGGCACAGGTCATGATCTCACGGTTTGTGAGTTCAAGCCCCGAGTCAGGCTCTGTGCTGACAGCTCAGACCCTGGAGCCTACTTTAGGTTCTGTGTCTCCCCTCTCTCTGCCTCTACCCCTCTCTCTCTCTCTCTAAAATAAATAATGAAACATTTTTTTAAAAATAAAAAAAAAAAGAGGCTCAGGTTAACACTTGGCAGAAGTCAGCAAAAGGTTACTGATTATAAGTTAACATGTGGGGGCCTCCAGGATTGATGACCTGATACCATAAACACTCTCAAAGGTCATTTGCTTTTCTTCTTTAAAATCTCTCCAAAAACTATATAGAACTTTAGGGACACACACAAGTACAAATAAAATTGGGAAGATCTGAGTAAGACCGGTAGATTGTATCAACATCAGTACCTTGGTGGTAATATTATAGTTTTGCAAAATGTTACCATTGGGAGAAACCCAGCAAACCCGGAAACCCGGTACCGTCTCTTAAAACTGTACATGAACCTACCCATGAGAGGAAGCCAGGCCTGTGCAGTGTACTCGGCATTCCTCCCTATCACTTAGGTCCCACAGCTCTCCCTGAACACTGTGCCACTCACCTCTCACGTGAGTTCTGCCTGCCGCATCTAGATGCTCCTGGTAGACCAGGTTTGTCACATCGTTTAGATCAGGACACACCTGCTGATGTTTGGGTATCAGTAAAACCAGGGAGGCCTCCTGCATCCCTCCCCTGGCCTTCATTTCGTGGTCACTGAACACAGCTGCTTCTACCTACTACAGTGGCTAACCCATGCTTCTCTCTGCTCACTGGGTAAGCCCTTGCAGACAATCCCCAGCATGGACCACTACTGGGGTCCTCCTGCCACGAGCCGTGTCCTCTTTCAGGTCATCTGACACAACTGCCAGAGAAACCATTCTAAAATCAGATCTGATTACTCTGCTTATAATGCCCCGATTACCAAGTCCAAGCCCCTGTTCATAGCACACAAGACCCTTATGGCCTCATTCTGGGGTGGGGACTCTCCTATAGTCCCATGTGCACGCAGACAACCGAAAAGGAGCTGGGCGGCCATCAGCTCCCTCTGCAGTCTGTTTCACTCCTAGCCTCTGTCTCTGACACGCACCTCCTCCATGTTATAGCCTGGTTTCACCAACTCTCCATAATGTAGACACGGCCTACCCTCCGTAGCCTCAGCATTCACCCACTTTCACAGGATCTTTCAGTTCCCCGTGCCCACAACCTCTAACGATGGTGCGTACCCCGAATCAGATTCTTGAGGCTGAGAAGCTGGATCATTGCGGGTCAGATGCATACCCCTGGTCTGCTCAGCTGTGACCAGGGCTCAGAGTCATAGCCACCTCACGCCCAGTCTTTCAACAGGGACTCGGTGACACAGAGATGCTGCCAAAGGGGTGTAAGCTGGACAGGCCCACCTGCGTGTCCTGCTGCCAGCTCTTGGGCACATCTCCTGCCACTCCTCCATCCCCCCACCCCTCATCCTAGACCTCCATCCAGCCCTCAGCCCCTACCATCTGACAACCAGCATCACACGTAAGTGTGAGCTGGACGCCCTCCTCACCCTCTCCCTTTTCTGCCTCCTCCTCTCTTCTGCTACCAGCACCATCCTACAAAAGTCATTTTCTTCCTCTGTGAAACTGCCCTTGACTTCCAGGGGCACCTTCCTCCACGTTCCTGCTGTGCCCGGTACATACTCCATCATAGCAGTCATCACTCCTCCATCACTGTGGCTTTACGTGTCTGTCCCGACTAGCATGTGAGAGGACTAGGTCTCTTCACGTGGATTCCCAGGCTCTTTACAGCTCTTGGAAAGATGGCTGTTCTCCAGATGTTGAGTGCGGGGGTGTGTGAACGAGGGAGTGAGCGGATGAGTAAGTTGGGCCCTTACCTGTCTTCGGAGACCAGGAAGGACGTGAAGAAACGGTTTTGTTCACCTGAGCCCATCGTGTATTCTCTCTCTCCCAGACGGGGTTGACCGGACCTCCACAATCTAGAAGCTGAAGATGAGAGTGACCGCGCTGGCCGTGAAATCGACTGCTGCGGGTCCAGTGTCAACCATCTTCAGGGTTGCACGGAATCCTCCGAGATCCTTTGCAGCCTTTTTTTCCCCTGGTCCCTCTCCCATTTTGATTTTGTGAGAGCGTAGGTCGTCCTTGTAAACATATCAGTAGACCGGGGAGTGGTAATTTTGTCATTTGTTTCTGTCACGGGATGGCTTGGTGTGCGGGGTGGGGAGGGGGTCTCTAGGGAAGCGAGGGAGCGCAGGTGGCCTCCTGGATGGAAGGAGGGGCAGAAGAGAACAAAAAGAGCACCGCCGTGGAAGAGACGCCAGAGCCGCGGGAGGGAGGCGGAGGCCTCGGGCCTGGGAGCGCCTCGACGCCGCCTCCGCAGTCAGGCCCCAGGACACAGTCGTGCGGGCCTGCGACCAAAGCAAGATGGCGGCCCGCCCTCCCCGCCGCCCGGATCGGCTTCCCCCGAGGACCCGGCTTGGAGTCGAGCCGCGGGAGAGGGCCGCACGGCACCGGCGGCGGAGGGGGAACAGCCCCTCCGACAAAATTGCAGAGAAACTTTGATTTGTGTATTGTTTACATAACAATTTTAAAGGGTACATAATGTGTAAAGAGTTTGGATAGAACTTCTCTTCATACTATGGTTTTTGTAAAGGATTTGTTGATACGGATTCATTTTTTTTCCTCTATTTTTATAATAGCAGCAGGGTTGTCTCTTACAATGGCTGCGGAGCGGTGCTTGCCGGGAAGGCGAATGCACGTCACGTGGGCCGAGGCGTCAGTCGTTCCCCCCGCCCCCCGCGGGCGGAGGGGGGAGGCGGCGCGTGCAGGTGGGTTGGCGGGAGAGTAAGTGGCTGCGAGGGGTAAAGCACTGGGAAGGTACGAGGGGGACGCACCGTGTGATCAGTTAGTGTTTGTTCGCGCGTCACCAAGAGATTGTAAAAGAATCCTGCGGCCCCTTTCTGGGCTGGATTTGCTTCTCACCCGGAGACCTCTTCCTCCCCACCCTACAGCAAGGTTTCATCCTAGCGCCCCCTGCTTCGCTGCGCGCGCGCACGCGCGCGCGCGCGCGCACACACACACACACACACGCGTGGGTTCAAGTTCCCCTGGAGGAAAAATGGCAAGGACCGACATTTTCGCCTTGCAAAAGGCCTTAATTCCAGATGATGAGCTCAAAACACCGCTTCTACTGCGGTTGCGCTCAGAAACCCGAAGCTGGGGGCTGCAACCCCCTGGCTCGCTCACTGCTGAGGAACAGGAGGAGAGCAAGGCCCAGCAACAGTGTATAACCGGTCAGTCAGCAAGTGGCAGAGAGGGCCTGCGGTGACATGTGCAGTCCACGCGGCCAGGCCCCCACCGTACCCGGTGGGCAGTGAAGGAAGATGTAGGAAAGGTCAACTGCGTGATGGAAACGTGGTTCTATCCACGTGTGCGTCAGGGATTTGCTGTGTTGTTGGCTGATTTATCTACCCAGCCACACACAGAAGGGAGAAAAAACCAGTCCTGACATAGTGAGAGATGAACAAACTATGCTACCACAAAGTAATAGCTCTGTTTCTTAAGGGCAAGAAAGACTACGTTTGGGATTCGATACAATGGAGAGTATTAAAGGAAATCGAAGAGGAGTTGTGCTCTGCACTGGAAAATTGGGTTGTGTAAATGATGGTATGAATGCTCAGCCAGAGGCGAGATCAGGGAGGTGGTATAAGGCCTGTTTATTAAATGGGTGAGTCTGGTGCCATTTCTTTTAGCAAAGTCAGAATCGAAATTGAAGAGATCACACCATGAAAATCGCTGCACTCGCTTACGGTTATTTTTTAAAAAAAGAAAGAAAGGTTAATGAAGTAAATACAGATTTAAAAGGCCTTAATGCAATCTAAACAACTTTCTTTTCCTTTCAAGATTAAAAATGTGCACTAACACAGCCTTGCTTTCTAAGTCTTAAGGTTTAAAAAGGTGGGAGCATCTTAATTGTAGACAGCCTTTAGCGAGTAAAGGGGGCTTGAACCCATGATACCATGCTTTGCATTAAGAAAAGAGACTTCCTCTTGGGTGACTACATTGTAAAGATGCAAATCCATGTGCAGAAAGAGGCAGCATTTTTTAGTTGATTTTTTTTTTAACCAAGTGCCATTAACATTCATCCTCCACACCCCTTTTCTAAACAAACTTAGTGTTACTTGGGGAATGTGTTGGGATGGACGATCACATGTAAGGCAGGAATAGATCAAAAATGTTGAAGGCCAAAGTAAGACCAGAGGGTTTGTGAAGGTGTTTTTGGATGCTGAGGAAGTTAATAAAGAGAAGAAAAAACAATGGTATTACACATCTTGTGGAGAAATGAGAAAGCATTCAGATCTGCTGCAAAACACATATATCCATAAAGACTTGGGTTGTTCAGAAAACAGATTGTAAACACAATCACATTAGCATGAATCCTTTAAAAGGAAGAAGACCTTAAAGTATTTGCAAATCTGGATTTCTATTTATTCCTTCACTGAATATAGAAACAATGGTTATCTGATTATTAGAGATATTATTTTGGATATGTTACTTATTAACTTGCTATGGCTGGTAACCATGATAAAGTCTGTTATTAATAACAACATAATTCTTTTTTTAAAAAAAAGAAAAGCTTATTTTTCATCGACTGTGTATAGATTTATCTACTTAGTTGTGTTTTGCTATTAGTGTTTTTTTTTTTTTTAAGTTGAGTGTTCTGATAAATTTTAGGAGCCTGTCCCCACCTTGTTTTGAGTCCTGTGTTGACTGCAGGTATACAGCTCAATTTTAAAATCCTGAAGCAAAAGAACCTTATTTATAAAAGAATCAAACAGTTGCATGCATAAGGCTGTGAAGTCCGATATTTAGTAATAAAGCGGCAGTGCCTTTTTTTGTATTTACCCATTGACCCCCAAATGCAACTGTTTTATATTAATAGTGAACATTAAAAATCTCAGAGTAAAATCTATTTCACTACATGTCCTCCCCTCCCCCCTTTTTTCTGATTTAAGCAGTATGTATTTTGGCATCTCTACACTGTCCCAGGGACAGTGGCGGTCTACGATATTGTTACCATGTATGATGTTTTATTGGTGCTTTTTATTCATAGTGGTTTCTTAACCAGAAACAGTAGGAAGACACACATGAACTGTGTACAAGAATTGAAACATTGCTGCTGATATGTGTCTTTTTCCACGTGCTTTTTGAGTTTCACTTTTTAAAGGAGGGCCAGCAAGCAAAACAGATGCTGCTGGGTCTGCCTGCAGAGGGTGGCTGTTTGCACCGAGCTCTCAAATCCTGTGTATTGATGGTCCCTTTTTGGTACTCAGGATTGGAACTACAGCTGGGCCCCCATCTCCCATTCATTTGAAGAGACACTGAGGGAAACAAGGTTTTCTTTTGAGGTGTCACTGGCTGCCTTTTATGGAATGGGAGACTTCTCCGGGTCTGTGTTCTTCTGCACCTCTTGTAGCTACTGCCGGTGCAAGGTTTGTAGATGTGCATTCCCCAGCTAGAACCAGGATCTCACCCAAAGCCCAGGCTGGGGGACTGAGCTGGGCTGAATGCATAGACATGCAACCAGGAGGGCAGCGAGGGGAGGAAAAGCAGGCCGCAGTCTCGGCCCTCTGGAGGTGTCTGCAGCGGGCAACTCCAGCTTGGGTGCAGGGAAACAGCCTGACCAAGGCACTGGGGTGTGCCTCTTACAAGGAAGACCTGCAGAAGGATCATTTGCACATGGGGCTGTGATAACACTAATGTTGATTTTTTTTTTTTTTTTACAAGTCATCAGAGATGTTTGCAAAGTGCGTTTTATTTTTTTGTAATTCCTTTATCTTTACTTAAAGGTGAATGTGTATTCCTCTGGGAGGAATAGGAAGAAAACAGGAATGTTAATAATGTCAAACAGAAGACTTCCTCCCTTATTAATATATAACCCTCGTGTATTTATGCCTAATGTAAGCTGACTTTTAAAAAGCTTTCTTTTGTTGCATGCCCCGTGCAGGCATCCCTATTGTACATGCATGCCTCCGTCCTGTTTTCCTGTATAAAGTTAGTGAACAAAGAACTATTTTTGCCTAGTTCATGTTGCCAAGCAATGCATATTTTTTAAATTTGTCATATATGGAAATAGCATGTTTGTTACATGTAAAGCTTTACTGATATACAGATATACTAATGTTTGAAGATGCTGTTCTTTGCAAGTGTACAGTTTTCAAATGTTGTTACCAGTGAAACACCCTTGTGGTTTAAACTTGCTACAATGTATTTATTACTCATTTCCTCCATGTAACTAAGAATCATGGCTATATTTCATATCAATGTTATATTGAAAGTGAAGGGAAATGATTAATACAAGGTTTTGTAACACTGGTGTGTGTGTCTTTTTTCCTTTTTGTCAATGTGATCGATTAGAAAACAAACTGAATCTTAGAAATAAGCTAGCAAGGAAGAATGAACATGACATCCCTGTAAACTATTACCACCTGACCGTTCTATGCAAATTATGTCTGCAACTATGAGTTGTTGTTTTTTTTTTTTTTTTTACAAAAGAGTAGGGTAGAGAGGTATAAAAATTTATGCAGCTTGATATGTGCCCAGAGTAGCCAATGAATGCATCACCTGACTTGAAGGCATGTTTCTAAATCCAAACCCTATCCTTGTAAATGATACTGCTTATAACTTACTCTCCATCCTCAATGCCTATGAAATCATATTGCAACCCTAAACCATGGCAAGAAGAAACAGCAGCGTCCTTGGAGCCTTGGGGTTTTGACTACACGTGGCTTGAATCTCATTCTAATACCTCTAATTCCAGTATGATATTTGATATAAATTCTAAATAATGCCAGTTAAGGATATGGCTGGAGAGACTAATATGGGTTTGAAATCTCGGGCTGTGTGATAGGCAACAAGTTACTTAACCTCTCTGATCTTTGGCTTCGTTTGTGTTTTGGCCTAATGATACTCAAAGTTTATATAATTAAACCTGTAATCCAGAGAAGGAGAAGACAAAAGAAAAAATAGGATATCGAGGTTATTACCACCAAACCAAGATTTTTCTGAGGCAACCACAGCTTGATATTGTAACAATGACCACACACTCTTTTTACCAGGCTCAAGCTACTCAACCGAAATGCAAAATCAGGTTTCCCTGGAAACATGTAGAAATGCCTCATAAGCTGAGATATTAAATGATGCTAAATCCCTCTTAAAGTTAAATTCTAACTCAAATGAGATACAACTCCCTGTATGACCAGACTCTTCTGAAGGGAAGGGGATAATGTGCAAGAGAAAAGTTGAGCCTCACTTCTGCAATGTGTGAAATGAGAATAAATGTGAAAGGTAGGAAATTAAGAGAAACAGGGCTCAGCATGGTAGCCTGAAAGGAGTTGGCTAGTGCTTTTCTCAGCAAAGCGGTGGCTCTTTGCCATTGAACTTAGTAACAGAATGTTCAATCCTGGAGACATTACTCATAGGGTAGAGCATTTAGGGTGTCCCCTAGCAGTCCTCTCTGCAGAAGAGCCTTAATTCCATTATTAAAGGGGGATGTGTAACACCTCTATAGCATACTGGCTGGGAAGAGGCTGCAATGGGCTTGTGAGAGGACTCCAGAAGGAGCACAGATGGGCACCATCAATTCATGCTCTCTATGCTAATGAGGAAGGTGCCAAGGGGGTAATACAAGGAGAATCCAAACTCCTATGAAAGCACCTTGGCTTGGTCCCTGGAACAGTTTCTATATTCATCCATGGCCCTGACTCCCTATCAGCCCAAGACGATGTTGAGAGGGGGGCTTAAGGACAGCAAAAATCTTGCCCATAACTAGAACCTAACCCTTCTCTATAAAGATGTGGAGTGGTCAGCGTGCACCTGGCCCACAGAGAAGCACACTATGGCAGCTTGTACTTCATCTATTTCCCCTTTTCCAGTGGGCAATGCTAGCACATCACTCCAGCACACCTGACAGATATCCCTCCACAGTCTTCCACAAACAGTTCTATTTTCCATCCATACCTCACAATCCATAACCGAAAACCACCTCTTCCCTGAGCACTTCAGCTTCTGGATTGTCAACAGTAGCTCTAGCATGCCCTAGCTCACTGTGTCTCAAACCATCTGTGAATTACAGTTGTAGTGGTGGCTATTTACTTCTAATCCACATAGCCCAATTCTTTTGTAAAATACAATAAGAAAGTTTTTTAATCACAAGCCCTGTCTCGTACTAGACTCCACGAAATTATTCTGTCAAATTGCTATAAAAAGTAGCCCTGTTCTGGCTCCCTAAGCTCTAGGGTCAGTCTGCAAAATCAGTCTGGGATATTGCCCTCAGGATGAGATGATGGAATTCCTAATGCCAACATCTCCCCTCACCCAGGTCAACAATGCCCACAATACAGTAGAGAAGTGCCTATCAGGTCCGAGGAAAGCCTGGAAGTGGGCTGAAGAACACAAGGACTTTGTTCCCTAGTCATTTCTAAGAGCTGAAAACAAAATATTTGAGAAAGGGGATGTGTTGGAAGGAAAGGAAGAGGAAAATCCAGAAGGTAATGGGACTGGTTATGGGAGGTGAGAGCCTGAACCTGAAGTCTCTGGAAATGGGTCAAGCAAGAGAGCACTATTTCCAGAGCATCCCTGAGATGTGTCTTCTCACTTCCCACGCTCAGTTTCTGGCACAGATGGATTGAGAATGGAGGGTGGCTCCTCTGTGTGTGTGCATCTATCTACACATTTAGGATACAGGTACATGAAGTAGGAAATGCGGGTGCCTAGGGAATTGGAGATCTTTGGCAAACTTAAGAACGACCTTACAAATGTTGCTAAGGAGCTCCGCTGGAGTGAATGGTCTTTCACAGTATCCTCCCATGTAACAACCTGGCCCAACGTCTCCATCTGACCAGCTTTGCCCATGGGGCTCTTGCACACAGATATGGACCTCTCTGTGATGTAAACTTGGGAAGTCAGTGTCTGAGAATTTCCTCCATGGAATATTTTTCACTCTTAAGTGGTTTCTACTTCAATTTTTAAAACTGACGGAGAAGCATTTTGGCAACCTTATAAAGCTCAGACTTTATAAAAAGACAGCTTTGTGTTTACGCTTGACTCAGAATGCATGTTTTTAAATAGTGTGTTCCACAGTTTTTTGAAGTTCTTTTTTTTTTTTTTTTTAAGTCCTATCCAGGAGAAACAAAATCAGAGCTTTGGTGAGTGAAATGGTCCCATCAGAGCTGTTGGATCCCAAGACGGCAGAGAGGTTCCCGTTTAATCCTCCTGTGGGGGGCCACACCCAGGACTAGGTGCCCCTGTTTGTGCCAACATCCTTAGGAGACAGTTCCAGTTTTCCATGCCATAAAATTCTAACAAGCTCCAGAGTGAAGTCAGATGAAACTACAAAACCCCGAAGTCGAATCTGTCCAATCAGGATCTGTCCATCTGATCTGTCGAATCTGTCCAGTCCAACCATAATGCTTTCCATTATACACACCCCAGCTCTGTTCACTGGGAAAAAGCTATTCATAGATTTCCTGTACTTGTACCAGACTGAGTCCCTTTCAGCATTGACCTATGACCCTGTTACTCATCCAAGATGGAATATGTGCAAAGTCAGCAAACTGCAAATGAGAGAAATAAAATCTATACATGACACATCATTTCCCCCATCCATCACCAAATGTATACATCCAAACCCTGGACAGAGAGCATACACCCTGCATGTCTTATCCCATCCCTGTGCTCTGAGGTCCAGATTGCTTCATCTACTAACCTACTCCACTGTCCTGTCCTAAGACACAGAATCCAAGCCCTTGTTCACCCGAAGTTCACTGCATTTAGCCAGGTGTGCTTCCAAAGTGTCATGTCTAACTCATCCCCCACTGAAATGATTTAAGGGGCTGGCCCCAGGTTTGCTGTCTTCCTCCTACAACAGGACTTCCTGAGGGCTGGGTGCTGACCAGCTGGATGTCTGAAGACAGAGGATGCCTTGAAAGACACAAGTGCCTAGTTCCTTCTGGAACAGGTAGGTAAAGTTCAATTACAGTGAGGCCTCTTCCCTGTGTCCACATGAGAAAAACTGAGATGCCTCAACAGGCCATCTGGGGGGTGGGGGGGCGGGGTCCCTGTCCGTATCAGTCTCTTAGCCTGAATGATATAATCTCATGGACCAGGGGTCCCCAAGAGGGCAAGAAAGAGAATAAGGACTGCCGTAATCCTCCTGGGTGGGACGTGACCACCCAGAGCCCAGAGGAAGCCAGTGGGCAGAGCTCTGTGTTCATTGTTGGGTTCCCTGGGGAAGCCAAGCTCACAGCAGAGGGACATCAAACACTAGCCATGCCACCCATCCCTAGGAAGAAAGGGAACGATACAGAAGGACCAAAAACCAGGAACTTGTGGAAAGAGCCTCGGGGGCATTCCCAATTTGCTCTCCCAAGGGACAGCATATGAGTTTAGGAACTGAAATAAGGAAATATGGGACTGGTACGGAAAATGCAGAGAATGGGAAACCACAGGGGTTAGGGTCAGAGATGGGATGAAGGCAGAGGTAGGGCCGTAAAACCTAATAAACCCTGGTTAAAAAAAAAAAAAAATGTAACTCTGCCTTAAGGACATAGCTACCCTTGCTGGGGAGTGATATGATCAGACATGAGAGGCTTTGTTTTGTGAAACAAAAGGGCCTAGGTGGAATGTCTCCCTCCTGTCCCATGCCCTGGCCACTAGTTCCCTGCCCTGGAGACATTCAGTGGTAATTTCTTATGTGCCCACCAAAAGATACTTTGTTTACAAACACTGGAATATTTCCCCCCTTTCTACACACGAAAGAGCATACCCTGCACGCTGGTCAACATTGTGTGGTATTTTTCTTTTTTTTCTCTTAAATCAGTTTCAGAAACCGTTCTACATCATTGCCTCATACACAGTGCTTCACTCTGCGGATTAACATGACTTCTTAACCATCCCGTTACTGATGGACACTCGGGTTCCTTCACTCTTTCTGTTACAAACAATGCTACAGTGAAATAAATGGTGCATGGGTCATTTCACATGTGTGCAAGCGTTCCACAAGTGGGAAAGCGGGGTTGCTGAATTAAAGGATATTATATCAGTCAGGATTCTCTAGAGGAACAGAAGGAGTAGGAGATTATAGAAGAGAGAGAGATTTATTTTAAGGAATTGATCGTGAGGGCTGGCAAGTCTGGATTCTGTAGGGCAGACCAGTGGCCTGGAGACTCAGAAAGGAACTGAATCTTCAGTCTTGAGGCAGAATTTCTCCTTCTGCCAGAAACCTCAGTATTTGCTCTTGAGACCTTCAACTGATTGGATGAGGCCCACTTACATCATCAAGACGAATCTCCTTTACTTAATGTTAGTTGATTGTAGATATTAACCACATCTACAAAATACCTTCACTGCAACACCCAAATTCATGTTGGATTAAAAAACTGGGTACTATAGCCTTTCTGCTTTGACAAATGAAACTATCCATCACAGGTGTCATTGTCATCTTGCTACTTTTTCCGAAATAGCTTTTTGATGATGCTTTTTCCCCTACACTCTCAGCAATTCCTGTATCATCAAAATTTTTTTATTTTCAATCTAATAAGTGAAAACTAATATCAGTGTCCTTTTCATTTACATGTATCTTATTCAAGTGAGGTTGGGCATATATATATATATATATATTTTAATGTTTATTTATCTTTGAGAGATAGAGACAGTGTGAGCAGGGAAGGGGCAGAGACAGAAGGAGACATAGAATCCAAAGCAGGCTCCAAGCTCTGAGCTGTCAGCACAGAGCCCAATGCGGGGCTCGAGCACGTGAACCGTGAGATCATGACCTGAGCCAAAGTCGGATGCTTAACTGACTGAGCCACCCAGGTGCCTTATTTTTATAAGCTTAATAGTCATTTGCATTTCCCTTTCAACTCTCCATATATTTGCCCACTTCACCATTGGGTTGTTGGTCTTTTTCTAATTAATTTGTAGAAGCTCTTCACATATTGTGGAAAATAACCTTTGTTCTGTGATATGAGTTACAAATATTTTTCCCAATTTGTTTTTTGATTTTGCCTATGGTAACTGTTGCCATAGAGAATTTTTTTAATTTAAGTTGAATCTCTTGATCTTTTCCTTTTTGGCTTCTGATTTTTTTTTTTTCAACGTTTATTTATTTTTGGGACAGAGAGAGACAGAGCATGAACGGGGGAGGGGCAGAGAGAGAGGGAGACACAGAATCGGAAACAGGCTCCAGGCTCCGAGCCATCAGCCCAGAGCCTGACGCGGGGCTCGAACTCACGGACCGCGAGATCGTGACCTGGCTGAAGTCGGACGCTTAACCGACTGCGCCACCCAGGCGCCCCTTGGCTTCTGATTTTAAGTCATATTCTAAAATGCCCTCTCCACTTGGAGATATACTGTGTTTTCCTCTAGTATCTTTACCAATTAATTTTTTACATTTATATCTTTTAACCACTCCTTGTATGAAGTATGAGGTACGGATTCACTTTTATTTCTATGGAAAGATGACTACCCAGTTGTGCCTATGCTATTTATTGAATAATCTATCTTTCCTCCACTGATTTGAAATGCCGCTTTTCAAATATATAAACTTCCTGTATATATTCAGGTCTATTTCTGGGCTTTCTATTTTTCTTTCCATTGATATGTTTGTCTATTTATGCACCAGCATCCCCACTGGTTTAATTATGACAACTTTAAAATTTGCTTTAATATCTGGTAGGAAATTTACATTCTAGAAAGATATCTCTGACTGTATTTTGGGAAGTGGATTAGAGCAGCATCAAAGTAGGGGAGCTGGGGAGACTCACCAGGGGCTACTGCATTAGTGCAGACAGCCCACAAGGTGGGGGGTGAAAGGCGGTGGCGGTAGGAATAGGGAGAACTGGACAGATCTATGAGATTCTTAGGGGGTAGAGGCATCATGGTTAATGATGGGCTGGATGTGGGGATTAAGCGAGAGACTGAACAGCCTGGAATGCCTCCCAAGTTTCTGACTTAGGCAGCTGGGGAGTTGGGGTCCCATTTACCAGGGAAGGCATGGACTGGGACAAAGGCAGCAGACAGAATTTGTTAAATTACATCACCTGCCTCATCATTCAAGACAAGTCACCTGGGAGAAATAATAAATAGCTAGTAGTTATTCAGAGACTATTGTGCTAAGCCAATAAGGCTGACATTAGATTATCCCCACTTTGCAGGTGGGAAAACTGAGGCTCAGAGATGTCAAGCAAGTTGTTGCAGATCACAGAGCTGTTACAGGGAAGGGTGGGGTAGGAGCTCAAATCCAGGTCTGTGTACCCCCAAACCCTCCTAGGAGGGACCATAGCTGGCCATCTTTGGTTCCAGGAGCCCCCTTTGAGCTATAAGCCCTCACACTAAGGAGACTGCAGTGAGTCTCCAGGCCTTTTCTTTCCAACGTCTGTTGCAGCCTGAGACACAGGTTATATGTAGGCAATAGAATTCTGCAAAATGACCATCTCAAGACATTGGTGAAAATATGGTCCCTAGTGAAAGAAGAGGGGCCCCCATGACTGTGGTTTTCGGCCTGGCTGCATATTGATCACATGGAGAGCTTTGGCAGCTGCTGATGCTGGCCTCCCCTCAGATACTCTGACTGGGTTGGTCTGGGGCCTGACCTGGGCATGGGGCTTTCAAATTCCCAGGTTATTCTAATGTATAGCAAATGTGAGAACCTCACATTAAGGGGACCTACATCTCCTCTTTTACTCAAGAGGCCTATGATACACTTCTGCAGCTTTAATAGATAAGGGTAAAAGATAGCTGTTTCCATTGACTCATTACAGAACTAAAAATAAGGGGCTCCTGGGTGGCTCAGTCTGTTAAGCATCTGACTCTTGATTTTGGCTCAGGTCATGATCTCACGGTTCATGAGTTCCAGCCCTACACTGGGCTCTGTGCTGACAGCATGGAGCCTGCCTGGAATTCTCTCTCCTTCCTTCCCCTCCTTGTCCTCTCTCTCTCTCTCTCTCTCAAAAATAAATAAATCAACATTAAAAAAAGAACTAAAAATAAGCACCTGACCCATCACAGTCCTTGGGTGTCCTACCTACTGGAAGTCTCTAAGCCAGGCAGAATCAGTGGTAGAGTACCAGCAGGCTCAGAGCCACTTCCCAAATTCCCTCCCCACTGACTTGCAAGGTGCTTGCAGTGCCTACCACAAAGACAGTTTCAGAAATTATGTGCACTTTAATTAGGTTAACAAATTTTGTTGCTTGGGATGCATACCACACTAGCTAAGTGATCCACAGTCAGAGTTCATCAATCTGGTTATCCATGAATGTCAGTATTAGTTAGATTATGCTGCATTAACAGACATCCCCAAAAAATTTCAGTGGCTTAAAACCACAAAGACTGACTTCTCGCTGGGCTGCACTACCATCACAGGTCAGCTGGGGCCTCTGCTCCATGTAGCACATGCTAGAACCCAGGCTGGCACAACTGGCCCCCGACCCAAGCACTGATGTTTGCCCCGGCAGTGGAAAAGAAGGACGTGGCTTCCACCAGCTCACTCCTTACCAGGCAAAGAAACTCACATGGCCACGTTTGACTTCAACGGATCTGGAAAGTGTAGTCCTACCCTGGGCCCAGATGGATCAGGTTCTGGGGTCCCTGTCTAGTCAGTCATCCATCCCCACTGTCGGGGAATGTGGGTCCGTTACATACACACACTCTGATCATTTGATCTGGGTTCACTGCCTCTCTTCAGGCCCTCAAAGTCTGGAGGAGCTTGAAGTGGTGTCACCGGACTAGGCAGTGTCCTGAATGCATGGGTGACCTCCTGTCCACTCATGCTGTGGAATTACCGGGGTCTCAGAACCAGGCCCAGCTTCACATTGTCAAACTCTCCTCCTCTGACAGCTCCCACTGGACTCTGAGCAGGCCAATTTCTTTTATCACACATCTCCAGCTGGGCTGCAACCTGTGGATCACTCCAGGTTCAAAGACTCCGAAGCAGAGGAATTTAATGCTATGAAAGGTGCTTTTATGAGCAGCGGTTCTCACCTTCAGGGCACGTCTGAGGCTGTTCGGACTCGGTCCCCCATTCAAAGGCTGGGTTCAGTGGAGAGCCAGCAGGAAGCCGGCAAACCTGGTAGTTTGAGGGACTGACTCAAAAAATAAAATTAAATGAAAAGGAACCGCCAGTAGAGCCACCAAAGTGCCTGCAGTGGCTTCCCACCCTCCTCCACTAGCTATGCTGGGAGTGAAGAAGCTTCAACCGAACCCCTCCCTTCAGCCAGAGGAGGAGGCCCGGGAAGGAAGAATGGCTCGGCCTCTCCTGCTGGAGGAGGTGCGGAAGGCCACGGCAGCTTCCCACGCTCTCAGATGTACCTTTAGAGAGACTGCCCATGGGACCCTGGCTCCTTGGCAGGAAAGGTTCTTCGGCTCCCAACATACGCCCCAACCCCAATTCAGACACGTATTCAAGGCGCCTTGCTTTTCAGGTTTATTCTGAATGGGGTATTCCTTGACTAGGACTGTGGAGAAGAGCCTATGAAACTGCAAGCGTTGTATCCATTTTGGAATCTAGCTTCCTTCACCTTTAATGTGTTTTAAAAAAAATTTTTTGTTAATGTTTATTTGAGAGAGAGAGCTCAAGTGGAGGAGGAGCAGAGAGAGAAGGAGACACAGAATCTGAAGCAGGCTCTAGGCTCCAAGCTGTCAGCACAGAGCCCAATGCGGGGCTTGAACTCACAAACCATGAAATCGTGACCTGAGCCAGAGTTGGATGTTTAACCAAGTGAGCCACCCAGGCACCCCAAGAGCTTTCTTAATCTTTAAAATGAGATTTCTCACCATCTGGGTGCCTCGAAGAAGCTCTGTGAACCTGAATAGACCAGCTTTGAATCACTAGAGTTTTGGAGCTTGATTTCCTGAGTTCAGTTCCTAGCTATGCCACTTACCAGCTGTGTGTCCTTAGGTAAATCATATCACATCTCTGTGCCTCCGTTTCCCTATCTGTGAAATGGGGGTAATACCCAATGGGGTATTAAATAGCTGAGGAGGTATTGAATCCTCTGTATTCAGAAGATTAAATGAGTTGATGTTTGCAAAGCACCTAGAGCAGTGTCAAACACATAGGGTATCTTCTTGAGTGTTAGTGGCTGATATTATTGTCATCATTACTACAAACCCTAAGTGCCATCCAGTCCACACCTCTTTAGTCAACGGCCAGAGTCATAAGCTACAAAGTCAGAACTTGGGGCCATTCCCAGCATGCTCCCTGGCCTAGAAGCACCTACAAAAGCTAGGCATCCTGGGGACAGACCATTTCTTCATCCCCCTTGGAATCCACAGCTGTTGCTTAGTCTTGGAGATTTGGTCTAAGAGTCAGGAGCTGTGAGCTCCCATGATGTGTCACCGAGAGACTACTGAAATAAAATGTCCTCTAGCCCCTCTGGATCTGCTGTGAGTGGAGAGGTGGAGGCAGAGGGCACAGACACAGTCTATTAGGTGCCCCAGCCAGCACCAGCAGAAGCTGGGGCACATTATCCTCCAGAGAAGAGCATTTGGAGCATGATTTACCTGGGACATGGAATTCTCTTGGTGATCCCTTCCTCCTCCTATCTGGGGGAAAGGTTATTCATAAAGGTACAGGGAGGCAAGAAATGATGGATGAACAGGTCCAGTGAGAAGCAGTGATCCAGGGTAGATGGAGGGATCTAAGAATATAAAGCATTCTCCAAATGTAAGGTATGGGTCCTATAGCCTGACTGCTTGGAAGCCTGGAGCAGCTCAGTCCATTTCGGGGCAGAGCACCCCTCAGTCAGAGGCTAACTGACCCAGAACTCACAACCCAGGGCCCTGCACTCACACATATATATGTATACCATGCATGCTCATGCATGCAAACACACACCACACAGCCTCGTGCACACACACGAACACCCACACACACTCATGTACGTGTGTGCACACATGTATACCATGCAAGCCCATGCATACACACAGGCGCACACACACACACACACACACACACACACACACACACCTATCCCCAGGGTTATGCCGGTTCCTACAGCACCTTTGGTGATTAGGAATCCCCCAGGCCTAACAAGAACCAATAAGCAATGTATTCATGGTCACTGTACGGAGGAAAAGGTCACCTTAAACATTTTCCCTGGCAAATCTCCTCTCACATTCTGGCAGCCCAAGAAGAAATTCCAGAGATAAGAGAAGCAACCCAGTAGCCGACGCCCTCTAGCGGATAGAGCATTCTCAACTACTCATACATTTGCTCAGAGAAGGCAGCCAGGGACAACAGCACCACCCAAACAGCCCAAGTTTGCGTGGCCCAGGCATGGAGGGGATGAAGAGGCCATCCTTGCCCTTGAGGTGTCCACGGTTTTCCAAACCACCGTCTCTCCCAGCCCAGGATTGTTCTCCCCACCCTGGTATCCAGATGGTAACAACTTAAAATATAATCATAAACAAACACGGAAGCTCCACTGGCTGAATCCCCTTCACCAGCACATCCTGCACAAGGCACTTCCTCTCCATTACCATCATTATTGCAATGCTGTAATAGAAATCTTACCCGATTCTACACATGAGGCTTAGGGAAGTAAGTGACTTGCCCAAAGTCACACAGCCTATAAATGTCAGAAATTTTATTCAAATGTACTTCATTTTAAATACATACAGGGGCGCCTGGGTGGCTCAGTCAGTTAAGCGTCCAACTTCAGCTCAGGTCACAATCTCACGGTCTGTGAGTTCGAGCCCCGCGTCGGGCTCTGGGCTGATGGCTCAGAGCCTGGAGCCTGCTTCCGATTCTGTGTCTCCCTCTCTCTCTGCCCCTCCCCCGTTCATGCTCTGTCTCTCTCTGTCTCAAAAATAAATAAATGTTAAAAAAATAAATAAATACATACATACACAAATAGTACAGAACTCAGATTTTACAAAGGCATTTATAGTAAAAAAATACATTTCCTTCCCACTACTGCTCCCCCTCCCAGGTCACTGCCCCAGGGATAAACTGGGTTTTCAGTTTCTGGCTATTTGTCCATACATGTTCTATGCATATAAAAGGAATCTTCTTTACAAAACACAAAAGGTAGCATACTATACGTTATTCTGGACTTTACCTTTTTTTCACTCAATAATATCTCTGAAAATCATTCTGTAGCAGTAAATGTATAGAGCTGCCTCATTCTTTTTTAAAAGTCTATGGTATGGAAGAACCACAGGTTATTTAACTTGTCCACTACCAATGAGCATTTAGATGTTGCCAAGCTCTTGCTATTACTAACACACTGCAGTGAGCCTCCTTGACATATGTTTGCTCAAGCAGAATTTCTGGGTCAAAGGATACATGCATTTGTGATCTTGAGTGACATCATCAAACTCTCCTCTGCTATGGTTATACCAACTGACACCCCGCCCCCCACTCCACTGGCACGAAATGGAATCTGGGACCTACTAGTTCCAAAGCCAAGGCCTTCTCCCCCATGGCCTGCCTCCTCTTTGACAACCCCCAAAGTCATGCCTAGGATTCACCAGGTGGATACTAGATACCTTTGCTTGAGCTGTGCCAGTAGGCTGTTGTGAACCTCCTCAGAAACACCAGGTTTCGTGGGGGGTGGGGGGGTCTGTTTGCCTCTAGGAATAGAATGTCCAGCCAGTCAATAAACAGTCACTTCTGGACAGACTAGGCCCTTTGGGAGATACACCTTGGCCTCTCCAGGCATCTAAAAGCAGGCAGAGAAGCGACTTCTGTCCACAGCTACTCCTTTGACCACTCTCCAGACACAACCGGGCCTCTGCTGAGAGGAATAAACTGTTATCAGGGGACTTTGAGCCTTTGGCCTCACTGCACTGGGTTCCACATGGGTGAACTCATCTTCCTGGTTGCTTACGACTGAACACTATTTGCCTCTGAGGAGAGACAGCAAGAGAAGACCCTGGCATCTCGCTGTCTCCTCATGCAGCCTCCTCCACTGGCAAAGCTCCCTTTCCTTGTTCCCTGCCCCTCCCTGGAATCGAGGGACACCTGGTTAGCCAAGGCCAAACCAGTCTCTTACGTCTGAGGTCTTCATGTATGGGCAATTGTGCTCTTACCAGGAAGAGACAAGACAGTCGGCCAGGGAGATTCACACCATGCAGTGTAGAGGGCTCCTGAAGGGGAGCAAGTAAGGCAGGTGTCCCAACAGGGCCTGCTCCGCCCACCAGCTTTGGGGACTCTGGGCGTCAGGGAAGTGCAGTTGGCTCCTGCTGAGCTCCTGACAGAAACTGTGACTAGAGATCCAGGAGTGAAGGTGGGCCTGCAAAGCTGTGGGTGGGCTCCGGGGGCGGAGGGGCAGTGAGCACAACCAGGTAGGAGAGCACATGACCAGCATCATCACACCCTCCCTGGACTCCAGCAGGTACGTATACCAGGCACGGTATCTACTGTCAGGCAAACACCCCTGTGAGCTCACTGGGGCAAAGGCCATCATCTTTATAATGCACATAAGAAAACTACACAACACATAAACTGGAGAGCCATATAGGAATCAAGCCCAGGTTTCCTAACCAGACGTTTGAAAACTAGGGTCATTTCAGAGAACCCGCAGAGTGATGTCATACTAGTAGCCCCAGAGACTGACTATCCCTAGGAAACTCAACAGCTGTCCTTCTGCTTTTAGTTTAAAATACAGAATTTGTCGGGGGTGCCTGGGTGGCTCAGTCGGTTAAGCATCCGACTTTGGCTCAGGTCATGATCTCGCGGTCCATGAGTTCAAGCCCCGCATCAGGCTCTGTGCTGACAGCTCAGAGCCTGGAGCCTGTTTCAGTGTCTGTGTCTCCCTCTCTCTCTGACCCTCCCCCATTCATGCTGTCTCTCCCTGTCTCAAAAATAAATAAACGTTAAAAAAAATTAAAAATAAATAAATAAAATAAAATACAGAATTTGTCTGAAAAATAAATAGAAGGCTTCTACTACAAGACTTGCAGATTCCTAGGCCCGAGAGTCAGGGACACTTTTGCAGTGCAAGTAATCAGTGTGACTTCGTGCTATTTTTCTCTTGTAAGTGTAGATTTCCAGAAGTAGCGCTCCTGCCAGCTTTAAAAAGGCACATCCCGGGGGGCACCTGGGTGGTTCAGTCGGTTAAGCTACTAACTCTTGGATTCAGATCACATTGTGACCTCACAGTTCATGAGTTTGAGCCCCACATGGGGATCCACATTGACAGTGCAGAGTCTGCTTGGAATTCTCTCATTCCCTCTCTCTCTGCCCTTCCTGCATTCTCTCTCTCTCTCTCAGAATAAATAAACTTTAAAAAAAAATGCACATCTGGGGCGCCTGGGTGGCTCAGTCGGTTAAGCGGCCGACTTCGGCTCAGGTCATGATCTCGTGGTCCATGAGTTTGAGCCCCGCGTCGGGCTCTGTGCTGACAGCTCAGAGCCTGGAGCCTGTTTCGGATTCTGTGTCTCCCTCTCTCTGACCCTTCCCCGTTCATGCTCTGTCTCTCTCTGTCTCAAAAATAAATAAACGTTAAAATAAATAAATAAATAAATAAATAAATAAATAAAAGTTAAAGATAACTAATATTAAAAAAAAAAAATGCACATCCTCCACCAGCACGTGTCAGGGTGGCTCCTGCTAGCTGAGAAGGTGACTTTCCAATTGGACAAGAGCACTTAGGACTGTGGTCCTTTCACTTGACTTTGCATAAGTAACACCCAGAAATTACTGCTCATTTGTTGGGTGAGATTTGATACTGTGGATATGTCTTTAAAAAAAAAAAAAAGCCCTGATCTCTTAGCCATACATACTGATCTGTCTATGGATGAAATAATGTGATGTCTGGGATTTGACTCAAAATTAATACAAGAAGAAAAGAAGGGAACGGTTAGAGATGACACAAGATTGTCCATATTGGTACCTGTTGGAGCTGGGCTGTAAATACTCAGGGGGTTGTGATATTATTCTAACTACTTTTGTACATGTTTCAACATTTCCACAATAAAAGGTGAAAGGTGGAGGAAGAAGACACATGTGGAGGGCTTGGTGAAAACACAGCTCCTCAGGTCCCTACCCAAGGGGTGCTGAGTGAAGGTTAAGAGCCCAGGTATCTGCTTTCGTCAAGCTCCCCATGCACACTGAGGCCTCAACATTGGAGCCCTGAGCCAGGTAGGGCTGGGTGGTGAGGGCAGAGAGGGGAGATCTTGGCGGGAAGAGAGGGTGTCCCTCGAGCACCCTTGCAAAGGCACCTCTGTTGTCAGCCACCATTTAGGCTACACTCACCTATCAGTGCCAGGAATATGAATCGCCTCAGGCTCAGCCTTTTCATTCCCGCCCTGCATCACTGTCAAGATCACAATAAGAAGAGTGGCAGAATCTACTCGAGGAGCCAGTTCAATCTTTATTAAAATCTTTTTTGTGCACAATGTTCCCAATTTGTTCCTTTGTCCCTGGTATCTGGAGTCCCACAGCTTCTGATATTTGTCCTGCAGACGGAGTAAGTTTGACTGACACACCGCGGTGGTGGAAAAGTAGCATTCATATCCTGAAAATCTTTTCCGTCCCGTAAGAAACATCATCCCCATAGCAAGCCTGCTGCGTTTGGCCCTCCTCTTAAGGGCTCGCCCTCTGCCGCCAGCTTGGATGACCCCCACGGAAGGCTTTTAGCATGGCTAGCAGAGATGTTGGCAGCCCAAGCCAGGACAATATCATGGCTTCTCTGACAGGCCCAGAATTCAACTGAAAGTTAAATCCAACTGAACTTAACTCATGCTTGTGACCTAGAAGGGGTCTTCACTCTGTGTTGCCTTCAGCCCCAGGGTGGGCAGAGGTGCCTCACAGCTTCAGGGTCCATGCACCTCCCCCAACCCTTCAGCCAAAACATCTATCTCCCTCTGCTTTATTTACTGGGTGTCTAGGTATGGCCTTCGTTATTTTTAAAGTTCTGCTTCTTAAAAAAAAAAAAAAGATATATATATGGAGTGCCTGGGTGGCTCAGTTGGTTGAGCATCTGACTTCAGCTCAGGTCATGAGTTTGAGCCTGCTTCAGATTCTGTGTCTCCCTCTCTCTCTGCCCCTCCCCTGCTCATGCTGTCTCTCCCCCTATCTCTTTCTGTGAAACAAACAAATGTTAAAGTTAAAATAGATAGATAGATAGATAGATAGATAGATAGATAGATTTTTTTCTTGAAGTTTGGAAAGCACTGACTTTGCTGTAAGGGGAAGAATGGAAAATGAGGCTGGAGAGATGATACAGTTAGAACTGGAGGGGATATAAAGTGGTACAACCATGTTGGACAACAGTTGGCAGTTTTTTTTAACATTAAACAGGGGTGCCTGGGTGGCTCAGTCTGTTGAGTTTTGATTTTGGCTCAGGTTATAATCCCAGGGTCATAGGATTGAGCCCCATGTAGGATTGAGATTCTCTCTCTCCCTCCCTCTGCCCTTCTTCCCAGCTCGTGCACTTTCTCTCTCTCTTAAAAAAAAAAAAAAAAGTTAAACGAACACCATGTAATCCTGCCAGTCTACTCCTAGGAATTTGCCCAGTGGAAAGAGTCAATGGTGAGTAGGGTTTGAGTCTGGACACCTCAAAAGTCCTCAAAAGTCCTAATCATCCAGTAGGAGCCATGACCCATTCCCTGGGGCTGTAGACACTCGCAGAGGCAGGATGACTTGGACCCAACCCTTGTGCAACCAGGACGCTTTTGCATGGAAATCTTCCCATGGATAATGCCCATCTTCACATAGACAACCACGGAGTTCTGAGGGTCAGGCCCAGCCCAGGTGAGGGAATTCCTATGAATGTGAACATCTTTTAAGGTGATGGAGAAGATCGTCACAGGACAAGCCCTGCTGTGAAAGTAACCTGTTCCCTGCGTTGTAAATTGAAAACTGTAAAGGTAGCTTGTAATTATAAGCATTTATAATAAAAATAATAATAGGCATGATAACAGGCTTCTATTGAGCTGTCACCTGGATCCAAGAACTTAATTTGCTATTAACTCTACAGATATCATCTGATTCAGTAATTCCAACAATGCTATAGTCTTCCCATTTTACAAATGAAGAAACTGCAGTTCAGAGAGGTTAAGTAACTGGCCCAAGTTGACACAGCTGATAAGTGGCAAGGCCAAGAGTTAGAGGACAGCATTCACTCTTTTAATTCTTGGGGACCCGTGTGAGAAGTGACTTCTCTGCTGCCTTCAATATAATTGAAGAGATTAATGAAATTCTCAAGGTCAAGTTTTACACTTTGACCCACTGTTGTATAAACTCACAGGCCTGGTTATTTCTCCATCAGCCCCTTCCAGAAGTAGATAGAACAACAGTCCTCACACTCTTCACCATGTCCTCAGCAAAGCCATGGAGGTGTAAAGCGGGGATTCATTGGATCCTTGCCAGGAGACAGCGACATCATGTAACCACCCTAGGCTGCCTCCATCTGTGATGTCCAATAGGGATGGTCATTACTACTACCGTCATCATAATAGTTAACATGCATGGCTTGTTCACTCTGTGCTCTAAGTGCTCTTTCTTTTTTAAAGGTATTAACTCAGTTAATCACACAATTCCTTGAGATGGATACTATTATTACCTCATTTTACAAGTGAGAACTAAGGTCAGGAGAGTCTAATCATGCAGCAAAGATAATAGCTCTCAAGTAAAAGGGTCTCCCATCCCAGTTACACACAGACCCTGGGACAGAAAACAAGGCCTTGACATCTCCAAGTGGAGTGGGAGCTAAGCGTCCAATGGCACCTATAGTGGTCCCCCCTCTTATCCATGGGGGACATGTTCCAAGGCCCCCCAGGGAATGACTAGAAGCACATATAGTACCAATCCCTATAGATACTATGTTTTTTTTTCTTGTACATACACACCTATGATAAAATTTAATTTATAAGTTAGGCATAGTAAGAGTCACATAGGAAGAGTCACAACAACTAATAACAAAATAGAATTATAACAATAGACTGCAATAAAAGTTACATGAATGTGACCTCTCTCAGAATATCTTATGATTTTTGTCTTCCAAATCCATCCCTGGAACTTCTGACTGAAATGAATTGCATGAAAGTCCATTTTTGTACTGCGAAAGGAGCACTGTACTCACCCTTCTTCCTCCTCTTGTGATGACATGAGATGATAAAATGCTTCCATGAAGAGATGAAATAAGGTGAATGACGCAGGTGTTGTGACGTAGTGTTAGGCTACTAGTGACCTTCTGACAATCTGCTTCCAGACCTTGGTTGACCAGTGGGTACCTGAAATCACAGGAAGCATAACCACAGATAAGGAGGACTACTATACTGTGGCATGACTATGATTTTTACTCTGCCCACCATTGTTCCACAGCGCCCCTATCAGGCCTGAGGGTCCATGCCTGACCCCTTAAACACATGCTACCTCGGCTTATAAAACACACATTCCTTCTTCCTCTCCATGTATGTTATAAAACTGCCCCTCCCATGAGCCTCAGCAGTTGTTCAAATCCTGACTAAAAAATTGAAATTCAATAAACCTCTGGAAAATATCTTACATTATGAAGATCAAGTCAGATTTGCAAGAAAATACAAGACAAAGAAAAATCAGTTTCAGTGTGATTAATAATAAATGCTGGCACACCACTAAGTTCAACCAAATGCCTCTAGATTCTTCCAAGAGGCAGTTCTCTTCAAGGCAGCCAACTGTTGTGCCACCAGCCCTCCCAAATCCTCTCCTCTGTGCATTCAACACCAAAAGACCCAAGTCCTTTCACAGCAAGGAGGACTGATGTAAAACCCTGTCGTGATGTTCTAACAGTCTTAGCCTTTAACTCTCAAGGATCTGTGGAGAGTACAGGATTATGATCTCCAAAGAGTTTAGAGCTTGCCTGTGCCAAACCTGTTTTTTCCACTGTGAAAATCTTCATCTCTGTGGCATTATGTCACCTTGCAGAGCCCTTTTTGTAAACTGACTACATTTAGCTTTGGCCAAGTTACTTCGGAGTCCAAATCCACAGTGAAAGATCTATTTGAATTCTTCTCAGTTTCTAGCTCCTCAGAAATGATAGGCATTCATGTTTCATTCTCCTGCCTGTTGCCTCTTTGGGCTTATTTATGACTATTTTGGATTCTGAGAAAAGGAAATTATACATAAAACCTCCACTCTTTCCCACATTCCTGGTAACAAGGCAGTTTCTCTCACACCTCAGCGGCTCTTCTGGGAACACCCGCCAGTTTGCGATGATGGACGGGCCATTCTAGCCCAGCCTTCACAAGAGCCTGCTTCAGCTGGAGGGAAGCCAGCATCCCCTCAGATTTCACCACCTTCCAGGCTTTCACCACCCCCCCCCCACCCCAGCCATTCGTTTTCTCCCCAAAAACTTGGTTATTGAAACTGGCAAAATACCTCATGATTTTGTCTTCTAGATCCACCCTGGACCTTCACACAAGAATGAATTGCATGAAAGTCATTTTTGTATCATGAAAGGAGCATGGCACATCAATATGTCCTCAAAGCCCAGCCATGCCACCCCAGGATTGCTGGTCCTCTCAACATGTTGCATATTACAGATAACAGATCTGATCCAGAGTGTACCCTGTGCCTTTAATGCGCCTCCCAAATCCGGGTCCCCTGCTGTGACCTCTCTCCTCACCTAGCCCTGTGAGTTTGCATACCTAGAAACAGTAGAAGCCTGGTATTCATACACAGCTGGTTCTCAACTACCTCCTGGGCAGACACAAAATAACAACAATGACACCAAACACTCGAGTTACTCCATCATATAAGGAAATAGACACCATAAAGCAAAATGAAAGATATTCAATATGTGATTATCTGCATGAATGAGGGGAAGAACAAGGGGAATGACTGGAGGTATAGGATATCAATCCATTAGTGAGCCACGCACCCTGTCTATATCAAGACGCCTCCCCATGCCTCTTGTGTTCCACATCATGCTCTGTCAGGTTCTGACCTACAGGAGGCCTGGAGGAGAAGATACCCTCAGATTAGAAGGCCCACTCAGGGATGATTGAAATCACACTTAGGAAGATTGGTTTTAGGCTCTGAAGTCTAATAGCGACCACTTTAACTACCCTCAGCTCCCTGGCAGCATGCCCCAATTTTATCTTCCTAAGTGGTAACTAACAACAGTTTTAAACTCCATCATCTAGAAGCAGGGGAGCACAAAATATCCCCACCAGCCAATTAATGGCAAGGAGAATGTTTAACCTCGCACATTCCACGATATTAAAATTAACAAGGAGAAGCTCATTTTTCACCTATTAAATTGGCAAATATGTTTTAAATTGCAATAAAAGGCATCTATACACAGCTGGTCAGTAATATATATACCCTTTCTGGAAAATAGTTTGGCAATATCAAAGTCTTTTAAAAATGTGCTAACCTTTGACATACCTCAAGGATGTCCCTTACGTCAATGATTATAACGACAAAAAAGGACTGGAATCAACCTAAATATCCCATAATAGGGAACAGGCTGAATAAACCAGAATGTGTCCATATAAAAAATGACAGGCAATCAAAATGATGATGTAGAATACTTTAATGGCATGGGAATGCCAATACAGTGTTACTGAGAAAAGCAGGTAGCAAAATATTATGATCCCATTTTGAAATATATACATTATATACATATGTAAATGTGTGTATATATGTACGTGAATAGACAAAATCCTGAACTAGATGTTTCAGAAGGTTAGTAGTGGTATTCTGTGGGTTAATGATGGGTTATGAGTGGTTTTTAATTTTTTTGATGTGCTGTTCTGTATTTTCAGCATTTTCCACCGTGAATCTGCAATAAACCATCAGAATTTTATAATTTTTTTTATTTTAGAGAGTGCACAAGCACTTTTTAAAAAAAAGATACATAAGTTTATTAAAAATTTGAAGATAGCTAACAATTTATTGAAATCAGAAAAATTAATATATAAAATCTATAAAGGTGGAATTAGGAATTAGGTTTCAAAGGATTTAGAAAGAATTCCTCATAAAAGTTTTTAATATTACATTCCTTGCTAAACTGAGACTTGGAGGGCCTTTGGTATTTCACCCCTGACCAACTGCCTTGATAAATCAGTCAGCAGGAGCACATGAAATTGTGGATAGACAGGAGATGCATATTCATTCACTCTTAACCAAATGTAGCAAAAAGCACCATGTTTCCTACTAAGAAAGAGAATCTTAAGCAGTCTCCATGCTCAGTGCAGAGCCTGACATGGGGCTCGATTCCACGTCCCCAGGATCATGACCTGAGCTGAAATCAAGAGTCGGACACTCAACTGACTAAGCCACTCAGGCACCCCTATCATCAGAATTTTGTAAAAGGCTATCACTTTAAAGGTGCATCATCATCTCTAAGGTGCTGAGCAGTCTTCACTTTGAAGGAAAGGAAGAAAAAGTGGGGACCCCAGACTTAGCCAGGATGTTTCAACAGTGGTGGAGATAGAAGCAATTCTGAATGAGGTGGGACTGTCCCCAAAACACAAGGCTGCTGCACCAACGTGCCGCTATCCTAGGTGGGAGTGGTGCCTTCTGAGGTCCTTGGAGAATCAGGATGTCCTGAGGTTGTTCTTGTCCTGTGCTAGGAACCTGCCAGTGGAGGCAGTGGTCTCCCTTCCCCTGGAAAACCTAATCCAGACTGTATACCAGCTCAGAGAATTCAGATAGAGTTGAAGGCCTCAGAAATGGGCAAGTACATAGCCATGCAGACACATGTGCTTAGCAACTCACTGGTCATCCAGAGGAAGGTAAGCAGAGCTATAGAGGCACTCAGCATGGGGCCAGCTCACTCTCTGGAAGTCTTTCTGGCAGCAGGACCAATACAAGTCATAAAAGAACGATCCAAAGAAACACATCTACTGGACCAAGTGACAGCCCTCCAGAGAAAGGGGCACTGTTTAAATATGGCCTTCAAATAGAAATAGTGTTAAAGGGGACACAAATCATACAGCTCTTGATTTAACTTACTATGCAACAAATTAGTAGTGAAAACATTTGGCAAAAATAAAGACATATGAAAATTAACCAATAAGACCCAAGCACCATGTCACATTCACATGAAAACAAATCACAGCTCACAGCCACACAAGGTTTGCAAAGCACTACAAAATGAGATATGTTGGTGGTTTAATGATTAAATATCATTATCTACACCTGACTATTTGTTAAAACCAAAGACTGGACTGAAATATGACCCCTGCTTGTTCAAGTGTTTCCTGAGTGATATATAAAGGTGAGGTCACATATCACTCACGTGGAGGTGGACAGGGATGTCCCAGTCAGATCAATGGCCAGCTGGGGTAGTCCCACAGATTAGTCTCATTCTAACAGAGCACAGCTCTTTCCCAGGGAAATGGGTCCATGCCCATCAAAAAAATGGAAAGAAGGGAATATGGAAAGTTTGGTTTGGAGACATCTCTTATCTGAAAGTCTTTGTCCCATCTGGGCACAGCCATGTCTCATACCACACAACAAATGCCAGAAGAAATTCTCCACCTTCTTCTGCTTAGTGAGGATCAGGACTGGCTAGATCAGATTATCAAGAGCTACCAGAGGATGGAACTCAGATCTTACCTCAGACCCGCACAGGTCAAACACACCCACTGGACAGCAGGCATCTCCTTCCAGTGGCCTATAAGCTCTACCCCCTTCTCACCAACCAGAAATATGTGAGGCTCACACAACCTGAATGAGTCTTGAAAAATAATCCGCAGCATTGTGAAGACAATGTGATTGAAGATACTAATTAAATAGGAATTCGCTCTCTCACCCCTTCCCGGGAGCCCAGATCAGAGAAGATGGAGGGACTCCTTTTAGAGAGGGAGCTTGTAGAGGGCTCATGCGCTCCAGATGCCTCAACCCCCTGACCACACTTCACCACCCAGCAGAGATACTAAGTTACAGAAGAGCCACACTGGGGTGATGATACACATGCTAAATCCTTACCCGTGTGAACTAAGGGGGCCACGGAACTACTGCCTCATTCCCTGGATTTATGCCCTCAAGCTTTACACTTGGTGGGTCCATGAGGAGCCAAACCCTAAAATGGACAAAGATGGCCCAGGGCAGAGGGGTTCAGGAAGGCAAGCTGGCTTCCTGCCCCTCACTTTCACTAGCCACAAGACTATAGATTTCCAACAGAGACCCATATACAAACACACGTACACTCATACACACACACATACGCACACACATGCACACACATAGCATCTAGAAGGGAAATTCTCTCTTTTGCTTATAACCAAGTAACCTCATTTTCTGACCTTAAAAAAATAACAGTTTCTCTGAAGGTCTCAAACCTTATTAGCCACAGTGGGAAATGATGCTTGAATGGGGCTGTGATGGTCTCAGCCTCGGGTGTCTGTGTATGCAGCCATATTACTTAGCAACACCATAGCCGTTTAGGTTTAATTTCCTAGCTTGCCTGATAAGGAGGCTGCAAATGTAATTTGTGATGCTGCAAGCTGGGCAAACTCACTGGGCTATTAGATGAGTCACTGGGTGATCCAGGCCACTATGCCGAGCTCTGCGGAAGAAGAGAAATGAACCCTGATCTGTGGGGCTGATAGCGCTCAGGCGGACACAATTTTCTAAGTGTCTCGGAGCTGTGCCTCCTTCCCTCCTGCTTTCTGGTTTGGTGCCATTATTTATTAAGGGAAGCTTCACTCACCTCTCAACCCCTGTTAGAATCATCCTCCAGCTTTCTGAAATCCTCCTGGCAAGAGCTGCAAACTCACAGCCCTGCAAGACCAGACAGATAATAACACCAACAACAATAAAGCAAGCGTTTCTGAATACTTAGTTGATAACCATGTATTCTAGTTGCTTTACATGAGTTATGTCTGTTAATTTTCCTAATAACCCCAGGAGGTAAGTACTACTGTTATTCCTATTTTCAAATAAGGAGACCGGGATTGAGAGAGGGTAGCAAGCAGCTATAAAATAATAGAGAATGGGGGGGGGGGCACCCTGCCAAAGGGGCTAGATGTCATCCAGGGCCAACCAGCCCTCACCTGGATTGCCAGAACTTCCACTTTTCTAAAAGAAGCAGGAAATCCATATTTTTATATAAAATCCCATTGGTTCTAAATATCAACTAATTGACTTGAGTTACTTATTAAGTAACTGTGAGAACCAAACCACACATGTCCACCAGCCAGATTCAGCCCAGGGCCTACCAATTTGCAACCTCTTCCTCATTACAACAAGTAGACATATTCACCCATAAATACACTCCAATTTTTATCTTTGCTTCCATGAGCCACTGGTGTCTCAGCCCTTTGGTCACCGTCACTTTGGCTGTATCCTTTCTAGAGCCTCAGTGGTAACTCCATTCTTCCAGTTGCTTGTGCTGGGTCTTAGAGTCATCCTTGCCTCCTTCCCTTCTCCCACACCCCACATGCAATCTGTCAGCAGGTCTTGTCAGCTCTACTTGAAAATGCATCCATAATCCCTCCACTTCTCAAAACCTACCATGACCACCCTGGTTCAAGCCACTCTCAGCTGTCTTCCCTGGACATCATGAGCCACTGGCTACACCCAGCTTTTCCCACCTACTCCATTCTTACCAGACTAACCTAGCTGCTCCTGTAAAACCTAAGTCAGATCCTGCCCTTTCTCAACACCCCACAATGGCTCAGTAAAAGCCAATGACTTAAATGACCCACATAGCCCTTCAGACCCAAACCCACTGGCCCCCACTCTCCTGCACTCCCTGCCCAGCAGACACACTGCTTCCTCCTTCATGCACTCCCACCTGGGCCCTGGGTGCTCACTGCTCCCTCAGGGTCTCTCCCCCTAGGTATCCTCTTGGCTCTCACCTTCTCTCTGCTCTGTTCAATTGCCAGCCAATTAGAAAGATCTTCCTGGGGGCACCTAAGTGGCTCAGTCGGTTAACTGGCCAACTCTTGGTTTCAGCTCAGGTCATAATCTCACAATTCGTGGAATAGAGCCCCGCGTTGGGCTCTGTGCTGACAGTGCAGAGCCTGCTTGGGATTCTCCCCCCCCCCCCCGCCCCTTCCTGCTCGTGTGCTCTTTCTCTCTCTCTCAAAAATAAATAAACACTTAAAAAAAAAAAGATCTTCCTGGACCACTTATCCTAAATAGTAATCTGTCCATTCCTCTGCCTCAACATTTTATCATTACTGCATGCCATATGTTATCGCTTTGTGCTGTCTCCACTCCCATAGAATGCACCCTCCACAAAAATAAGGGATGTGTTTTCTTCTCTGCTCTATTCCTGGTGTCTACAACCATGCCTGGCACATACCCAAAATTCATTAAGTGTCTGTTGAATGAATGAAGAAATGAACAGTCCATACAACAGGCCCTTAGGATAGACTTCTCCATTCTCTGATGGCCACACATGACTTAGCCTCATCTTCTCTTTAGTCTGTATGCACCTCAGGCACAGAAGGCCTCCCCACTAGCTGTTATCAACTCCACCACCTCCACCATGGCCACTCCTTAACAATATGAGCTCAGTAAGATGCCATATTGATTGCTGGCTGAAAACTCAAAGAGATAGTCATTGCTCTTGCCCACCTGCTATGAGGAATAGTAACTTGTGATTGTGAGCATCTTGCTGGATGGAAGGAAAACTCACTCATGGCAGTGATGAATTCTGTAATTAGTCTTGATGAGACATGGCAGGCTTTGGGTGAGGGTGATTCATTTTAATTAATGATAAGACTGCATAAAAGTGTTTTGCCCATTTATCTACAGAATTTGTTGGCCTTATTTTTATTTCTCTATTTATTTGAAAGCCCATATATCCTAGGAAGGTAGATATGGTTCAGTCCTTAATATTTCTTTCACATAAACAGAAAGAGAGTAATATAGGCCTGTGGTTCCCTCTCGATTCAGATCCTCTGGAAAGTCTGGACAGAGCTGCAATGATTGGCTCAGGTCCCCTCGCCATGGACCTCAGGGCTCTCCTGCACCCATCATGGCATAGTCAACCCTCCACAAGATCCAGATGCACCTCCTTCTAGGGAAGGGCCCATCCTGATTAGCCACAGGTGATGACCTGGATATGTATCCTTCCTTGGCCACCAAACACCCCAGCTCAACAAAGAGCGTAAGCCAGGATGCCAGATGACCCTCCCCAGATCTGAAGCTTACTTGGGAAGGAAGCATAGCCAAGAAGCCAAGACATACACATGCATGGATAGAAGAGCTTCATCTCTGGCAGTTCTGACACTAAGGCTGTTGGGAGAGGATCTAGAAGGCTGTACAGAGGCATCACCCAGGGCACCCAGATGCCCATGGCGTCTAAGCCATGTGGGGAGAAGATGGACTTGGCACATGGAAAAGGCATTTCTACTTGACCCCTTTCTCTGTTTCCCATAGTCTTGCTCTCTCCACATCTTTTCTTTGCTGTCTCAGAACTCTCAATTCAATGTATTTCCTTGAATGTGTGTTAAAAAGGTCTCACTTCTGGCATACATGGCCTGCCTGTCATCACTACCTTGTCACCCCCAGCTACCTTTCTGAGGATATTATCATGGGGGTTGTCCACAGCCTTGCCTCCTCTGCCAGCCTGCCAAAATCAAGCCTGCAATTGTCAGGTGACTTCCCTTGTGCCTCCCCCCTCCCAAAGAGGGAGTATCCTTTCTTTTGGAGGAACAGGTAGTGGGAGGGAGAGAGCAATGTTGGGGAAGAGTTTGAATTATGGAGGGGATTGTTCTGGGGCTGCTGAAGGCATGATGGATATTGTAGATGAAGGCAAGAGGTTTTGTCATTTTTTTTCTGTGGTTTATGGAAAGGAATCCTCTTGACAGTTTTGAAGAAGGCTAAGCAATGGACTTCAGCTGCTTTGGGGTTGCCTTTGGCTCCTGGACAGTATTTCTTTTACCACATTACCCTCCGCTTGGGCCCAGGCTTTGAAAGGGTTACAAGCAGATTTAGATCCTCACTATGGGATGTTCAAGAAGAAAGGTTTGTCATCTACCCTGCCACTAACAGCTGTATGACCTGGGACAAGTCACTTGAGCTAGTGTCTTTATCTACAAAATGAGTGACTTGAAGGGAATAAACTCTGAGAACATATCAGCTCCTAAAACATGATATTTGAAAGTTCTATTCGAGGAACGATGATGATGATGATGACCTAGCATTTACTGCACTTCCATTATATGCCAAAAATTTTAAAAGCACCATCTTAAGAAAAAAGGCCTAAAGTTTTTATTCTGGGTACCATAATCACATGATAAGATGAAAGCCTTTCAGAGTGATGCCCCGCTCCTGGGGCTGGGAATGGGACCCCTGAGCAAACCACAACGTGATAATTCTCTCCCCAATTATTGTTCCACCATTAATTCAAATGCAGAGACCCCTTGGCCCACAGAACCTTTGGACCACACAATATCCAGGGGGGATTGGAGGATACACAGGCCAACTTACTTTTTATTGCATGTTTTGATGCTATTGACCCAGGATTACTTGGGGGTTCTGCATTCAAGATTCTGTGTTTTTTTTCCAGGTTACTAGTCTGGCCACTGAATCCTTGCTGCAGAAACTGCCATCCAGCATGGACTTGCCCAGGGCCCCATCCCCAGAGGGGCTGGGATAAGAAACAGGGCAGGCAGGAAGCCTCTACTGTTTGGGATATTGGAGTAGGAAGCAGTTGGGTTAACAATCTCAGGTAGGAGAATGCAGGTCAGACTCAGCTGCTATCTTCAAGTAAGGATAGGGCCCTTTTGAATTTAATCTTGGCAATTTTACAAAAGTATGCAGAATCATATAGTGAACTTCTATTCATTACCCAGCTTCACCATTTGTCAACGACTCACTGATCTTGTTTCATGTATCCCAACCCCTGCCCCTGCCCTACCCCACCCCCCACCACAGTATTTAAACACAGATCTCAGACAGGAAGCCATCTCACTCAAGAATGCACATCCTTGGTCCCCGCTCCACACCCACACATCATTGATTTTGTCTGCATTCTTTCTATCCTCTTTCCTATATCTTGCCCACAGGTCATACCTAAAATAAATAAGCTCTAGCCCCCTCTTCCTTCTTCTCTTCTCCTTCCCTGCCCCGTCAACAATCCCCTTCAGACCTGTAGCCTGCAACCTCTCCTGAGAGACTGATTCTTTTCTTTAACATGGGGGTTCGATCAAGACTCCCCACCTGATATGCTATTTCAAAGAGGCACATGCACCCCAATGTTTATAGCAGCACTATCAATAGCCAAGTATGGAAAGAGCCCAAATGTACATCCATGGATGAATGGATAAAGAAAATGTGGTATATGTATATACAATGGGATATTACTCGGCAATCAAAAAGAATGAAATCTTGTCATTTGCAACTATGTGGATGGAACTAGAGGGTGTTATACTAAGCAAAATTAGTCAGTCAGAGAAAGACAAATATCATATGACTTCAGTCATATGGGGACTTTAAGACACAGAACAGATGAACACAAGGGAAGGGAAACAAAAAGAATATAAAAACAGGGAGGGGGACAAAACATAAGAGACTCAAAAATATGGAGAACAAATAGAAGGTTACTGGAGGGGTTGTGGAAGGGGGGATAGGCTAAATGGGTAAGGGGCACTAAGGAATCTACCCCTGAAATTATTGTTGTACCATATGCTAACTAACTTGGATGTAAATTTAAAAAATAATAATAATAAGACTCCCTACCTGAGAAAATAATTCCCTCAGCTCCTCATCCACAGTAGACATGACTCCCTTTGTCTCACTTTCCCTTTATGGCCATCCTCAAAGAAAAATCTATGGGGCACCTGGGTGACTCAGTCAGTTAAACGGCCAACTCTTAATTTTGGTCAGGTCATGATCACACAGTCATGATACGGAACCCTTTGTTGGGTTCCATGCTGGTGCATGGAGCCTGCTTAAGATTCTCTCTCTCCCTCTGCCCTTTCCCCACTCACTCACATGCCATGCTCTCTCTCTCAGAAAAAAGAAAAAAAAAATTAAGTCTAAACTTGCAGTTTCTACTTCCTCTCTTCCCATTCACTCCGCAGGCAGCTTTGGCAGTGATTTCCACATACTGAATCCAATGGGCACTTCTCCAGTGTTGTCCTGCTTACCCTGATGGGTTTGCCTACCTACCAATGTAATATAAGTTTATTGTGTTCAATCTGGAAAAGAGAGAAGGCAAATAGGAAAACTTAAGTGAGTACTGAATAAATAATATATGAATACTAAAATAGTATTTTCTATTATTCATTTTGATGTATCTGTCATCAGTGGGTTTTTTTATACATAAATTTTTTATATTTTAACAGCTGCATGGTATTCTATCACATGGTCATGCCATGATTTAGTCCTTGTTGCTGGATATTTAAGTTATTTCAACTTTTAAATATGAACAATTCTAGGATAAACATCCTCATAGATACATTCACCTTTTACATACATCTACCTTGATTTCCTCACATTCTCTCTTTCTGGAAAACCCATCTGGACATTGAGCACACCCATCTCTCATGGTTCTCTGAGTCTAACTATGGATGGTCTTTGGGAAAGTTCACATCTCTCCAGTGTCCTCACTGTGCTCTCTCTTGGCTGACTCAGCTCCAGGTACAACTTGAGCAGCCACTGGTCTGCAGTTGACTTTCACCTCTCTGCCTCCCGCTCAGACCTCACTCTTAAACTTTCATTTCTAGACATCAGCACTTGGGTGTCCCACAGGGATCTCAATGATGATGAAGGCTCTACTGCCCACCCTTCCCCTACCCCGAATACCCCCAAATGCCCATTTCTCTTATTATAATCTCAGTGATCAGTACTACTGTAATTCTCAGACACCCAAGCCCCAAAACTGGGGACTGTCCCACATTAATTGTCTTCAGTCATTTGCAAACAAACTGTTCAGGTTCTACCTCTTAAATTCTTCTGCTGTCTGCTTTTCTCAGACTCCACTGCCACTGATCTAGATTGGGCTTCATTATCCCCCCTAAATTAATGCAGAGGCCCCCTAAGCTGTCTGTCCTCCAACTCTGATTACAAACCACACTTCTCTGCTTAAAATCCTTCCACTAGCTTTCCAGAGCTTCAGGATCAGGCCCTGGGCAAAGCATATAGGCAGGGTCTTCTGTGGCCTAGCCCCTGTCCACCTCTTTGACCTTCTTTCTCCATTACTCCCCTGTCCATTGTGGGCTCTACATATATTAGTGCTTTTTATCCAAGTGTTTCCCATATTTCTCCATATTATCTCTCACTAGACTTAAGGACAGGGCAGTCTTACTCATCTTTGCACTCCAATACACAACACGGTTAAACCAAAGGGAACAGTCATGTATGAGAAGATCTGGGTCTCCCTCATCAATACCAACTGTAGGTGACAAGGAAGGGGGCTGTGGTGCTGTCTCCAGGGCAGCCTTGTCAGGGCACACAGGACCTTGCTCCCAGGAACCACCTGGTCTGGTAACCCATGAGCGGAGATAGGGCCTGATATCCATGAAGCCTCCTTGATACCCAACCCCTCAGAAGCTTCTGGAGCTAGGGTGCCCCAAACCAGCTCTCCTGGAACAAAGAATCCAGGCTTCCATACCATGGCCTCCTTCCTGTATTATTTCTATCTCTGGTAGTGAAATTTCCAGCAATGAAGTACTCACTGAAATATAGCTTCATTCACAGGGATGTTTCTATAATCTAAACAGTAAAAATAAATGAGAATAGGGAAGAGGGAGAGGAGAAAAGGAGGCCAAGAGGATTTTAAAGCCTTCTATGGGATCATTTCCATAGTTGTAAATGCTAGGAAACTGACACTCACCTACTTCAGGTTAAATTCCTCTTTGCAGCCCATATGGTTGCAGCTCCTTGCTGTTCATGGGAGAGAACCACACAAATGTGTTAGATCTAGAGCCGGGGTCTGCAAATTCTAGCCTGCTAGCCAAATCCTGCCCACACCTGCTTTTGTAAAGTCTACGAGGTACAAATGTTTTTTATATTTAAAAACTTTTTTAAATGTTTATTTATTTTTGAGAGAGAGTAAAGAGCATGAGTAGGGGAGGGACAGAGATATAGAGAGACACAGAATCCGAAGCAGGCTCCAGGCTCTGTGCTAACACAGGACTCGAACCCATGAACCCCAAGATCATGACCTGAGCTGAAGTTAGACACTCAACTGACTGAGCCACCTAGGAGCCCCTGATTTTTATATTTTTTAATGATTAAAACAAAAAAAAGAAGGTTTTATTACACATAAAAATTATATGAGATTCAGTTTTCAGTGTCCATAAATATAGTTAAATTGGAACATAGCCAGGGCTCCTGGATGGCTCAGTTGGTTAAGCATCCAACTCTGAATTTCGGCTAAGGTCATGGTCTCACGGTCTTAAGATGGAGCCCCGCGTGGGGCTCTGCACTGAGTGTGGAGTTTGCTTGAGATTGTCTCTCTCCCTCTCCCTCTGCCCCTCCCCGGCTTGCACGTGCACATGCTCTCTTTCTCTTTCTCTCTAAAAATAAAAAATAAAAAAATGAATTGGAACACAGCCATATCTATTCATTTACATATTGCCTTATGGCAGCTTTCACACTACAATGGCAAAGTTCAGCAGTTGCAACAGAAACCACCATGATCTGCCAAGTCTAAAATATTTCCTATCAGTCACTTTGCAGAAAAAGTTTTGCAATCCCTGATCTAGCGTACCAAAAGGACTGAGAATTACAGAGAAATAAAGATGCAAAAATTCAGATGAAAGCAATGATTTCTTTATTTCATCCAAGAATTCACATACTTTATCTTTATCCTTTTTTCCCCCAAAACTTACTTCAGCTGTAACGTTCAAAGATATTTCAAATAGTCGTTACAGACCCTATACTTACCTTTTTTCTCTTGGCTCCATATATGTAGATAAAGATGTATATATATATTTTAAAGATATATATTTTCAACTTTGAACAAAAGAAGTACAGGTACACGATTTTTTAAAAAGTCAAAAAGCGACAGGTTTACAATTTAAGCAAGAGTCGACCCCACCTCCCCATTTACAAACAACGTCTTAAAAGATGGTTCACCTGTATCTCCTTGTAGTAACTTAACTAAAAAATGTGCTTAATTGCTCTTTCTTGATTGTTCAAGTTAGATGTTATCTAAACTGTGTCGTCACAAATGAAGATAGAGGTTATCTTACAACTTTTAGTTAACTCAGTAATCAGTGTTTACTTTATGACTGTGTAAATATTTCTCACCACAGAGACAAGTAGCATTCCATGGTTACGTTTCTCACATCCATATTTTTGTTTTCTTCCATGTTTTTAAAAGCTAAGAGGGGGAACTCTGTGTCCCAATACTGTCAGAAATTCTAGGTCTCCAATAATGATCTTCCCCAAACTCAGTACACTGCAAATTATCAGAGCAATTACATATCTATAAAACAGATTATGAAACACAGATGTTGCTTAAAAAATAAACAGTCTGTTCAGAATTACAGGCACTCAGGTCTGCACTCCCCTTCCATGTCACAATACCTCATGTGGCTTTTACATAAGAGTTTTGGCCCTTTGCTTTCAATCCTAAAGGAAAAGAGTAAGAAGAGTAAGGAGGACAAGTCTGCATTGCTCACTTCATCTGCTTACAGAACATGTTATTGAAGAACCACTGCCCCCAGACTTCCCTGTTCCAGCCTCTAAAACTGAAAGTAAATCAAAGAGACCAGGACTCCTGGTCCATGAGCTACTTTCCTAGAATGCGATGTTAACTTACGACTTTAAAGGTTCTCAACAAGAACCACCTGAGTTACCTGCCTAATCCCAGAACTTTCTTCAGTGTGAGACCAAGACATTAAGGTGGACAGGGATCAAAAATCTAATCCACCTCCAGGTGGAAGGACTCTAAAAATCACAATCCAAACCTCAAATGATCACTTCACATACTTTGGGTTGAGAGCTGACTTATAAGCAAGAACTTTCTTGTTACAAACAATGCTGAAATGAATAAACCTTGTACACAAACAACACTTTGACACATACACAAATACATGTAAAGGATAAATTCTCAAAATTGTTGGGGTAGAATTGTTGGGGTAAAAAAAAAAAAAAAAAAAAAAAAAATATATATATATATATATATATATATATATATATATATATAAATATTTGTTTCCAATGACATATAGAGGATCTTTCAGAATTTGATCTTTTTTGCTTATACTCAATATGATTTCTAGATCTATATTGTTCAGGACTACATGGTTACAATTAAATTGCATTTTCTATGCATCGTGTATACTCACTTCTCTAGGCTAATTAGGGAATGATTTATCATAGATTGCATTTCTAACCCCAGCACCTCCCCATGTTATATTTGCCTGAGTACAGTCCCTTCTAATGCCACCTGTTTATATCATCTACCCCCCATCCCTATTCTCTATATCCCTTCAATTTCAAATTCATCCATGTAGTGTTGTTTATAATCTCCTCAATTCCAAGTTCAGCAATGCTCTTACTTTTGCAGAAACAGTGGGTTATAATAAAGGTAGCTCCACACTGATTCACTATAGACCAGTAATTCTGACCCAACAAAAGGAGACATCAGGCCATGGTGCGTGCCATGATGATTTGGAGTACCCTGACCAGTAACAAGGAGAAAGAATATGATCATTTCTCAGAAAGAAACTGAGAGGGCCCCTCCTCTCAGAGATTATCTCCTCTCAAAGAAAATAAAATTATTTTCATTCAACTGTACTTAGAAAAGGTAAGTATCTTTTGACTTAGATCAAATCCCTTTTAGAAATAATTTTAGCAAAAGTCTTCCAGTCTGTCTTTAGACAGAAAGCCACATTAAACAAAATATGATTGCCTCAACCACATGAGCAGAGTAGTTAGTACCAGCTTTGTTAAAGATAGAAGTCTGAATGCTTATTGCATTTGGCAGTTTAGTGATTTGATTTTTGCTGAAAATAACATTTTGAAGTATTGGACAACCAGAGAAATTAAAGAAACGTCTGTCCCATATCCTCTAGGAGAACATTGGCCATAATCTTTGAGACCCAATTTGATAATAAATGTATTACGACTTTAACACAAAGGTAGAACAATGAAAATATTGTTCACTTAGGAATATATTACATTTGTAAAATGATACTCAATGTTGGTAATACTTTGTCTGGAAGCAATCTGGAATATTTACCAAAAGTCTTTGTGTGTGTGTGTGTGTGTGTGTGTGTGTGTGTGTGTGTGTGTGTGTTTGTGTGCGCGCGCGCGCACACGCGCTTAAATTTCCTCCTGAGAACAGTTTTCCAATAACCTCAAAACACACCCTTTCATTTACAAACAATTGATGTACTAATCACAAATCATTCTCAGCTATTTATTAGCTAGTTTCAGTAAAGCCATACATAATCCAAGGTCTTTCTTTACAATGTCCTAGTGTTTTTATTATTATTTTAACAAGATGAACTGTGGTTTCGTATACTGTCATTAGAAAGGACTAAAGATCACAAGCATACTGAAATGCAGAACTCAGATCTCAAGAGTTTTTTTTTTTTTTTAATGTGAAGATGTGGGATGTGAGATTATAATAAAACAATACAATGGACCCTTGTGCTGTTAGAACTGTTTACTTATCTTGACCCTGTGGAAGTGGGTACCAAACCAAATGTTCATTATTAAAACTTAATACAAATACACACACACACACACACACACACACAAGTACAAGCAAAACTGGGAAAATCTGAATACGATTAGTGAATTGTATCAATGTCAGTATCCTGGTTATGATATTGTATGATAGTTTTGTTCAATTTAGCATTGAGGGAAACCATTGCAAAGTATATAAGGGATCTCTGTGCAATGTTTTTCACAATAGCATGTAGACCTACAACTGTCTCAAGAAAATATTCTGTTTAAAAATGTGAATCTGGGGCACCTGGGTGGCTCAGTCAGTTGGGCATCCAACTTTGGCTCAGGTCATGATCTCATGGCTCGTGGGTTTGGGCCCCGCATTAGGCTCTATGCTGACAGCTTGGAGCCTAGAGACTGCTTCAGATTCTGTGTCTCCCTCTCTCTCTTCCCCTCACCCTACTCACATTCTATCTCCCTCTCTCAAAAACAAATAAACATTAAAAAATTTTTTTTTAAATTTTTTTTTTCAACGTTTATTTATTTTTGGGACAGAGAGAGACAGAGCATGAACGGGGGAGGGGCAGAGAGAGAGGGAGACACAGAATCGGAAACAGGCTCCAGGCTCCGAGCCATCAGCCCAGAGCCTGACGCGGGGCTCGAACTCACGGACCGCGAGATCGTGACCTGGCTGAAGTCGGACGCTTAACCGACTGCGCCACCCAGGCGCCCCAACATTAAAAAATTTTTAATAAAAAAATAAAAATATGAATCTGCCAAGATAAATGAAGTGCAAAGGTGCCCCTAGGTAAAAGAAGAAATTAATCTGTGTACTATTTACTAGGAGACAGTTATATATAAAGGGATAACTATATATGTAGAGGTTGGGAGGTGTCATGACTAGTTCAAGTGAGGTCATCCATTTTTGTTAAGAGAGGGGAAGAGGGAAAAAGGGGGAGTGACTTTTTGTTCTAGTAAATCCATATCTAGAACCTTATTCTTGGGAAATAGAAATGTTTACTATAGCATTATTTATAATAATAAAAAACTGGAAACAATCTATAAGTTCTTCATTATAAATTTGAGCAATACATGATGATATTTCCATCATGGAATGTCACATAACCATTTAAACAAAGTTGTAAGATACCAAGAGAGGGAAAGGCTATGTGTACTTTACAGTATCTAAAGAATTAGACAGTTATATGGGGATAACGAAGAGGCAAAGACTGGCAGAGTATATATCAAAGTGTTAATAATGAACACTAAAAAGAAATTTGAGACAATCTGAGAAAAGGTCAATGCAGAATGGGTATGATATTAAGTAATCATTGTAGATTTTTGTTGGGTGTAGTAATGCGTGTGTGTTTTAAGTCCTTCCTTGCCCTTTATTCATTGGTGTTACATATTGAAGTAAATACAGATGAAATGAAATGATGTCTGGACAAATTTGTTCTAAATAATCCAGGAGTGTATATATATTATTTTTACAACTTTAAAATAAATGTTAAGAGTAGTTATCCCTGGACTGTGTAATTATAGGTAACTAGTCCTTTTCTTTATACCTTCCTATATTTTCTAAGTTTTCTATGATGATCAACTAAAAAAATCAGGGGGAAAAAGTAAGATATATTTAGAAAAATCAGACCAGAGAATTAAGTTATTTATACACGGGTAATTGCAGCGCTAATTATATTAATCTGGAGACAGTCCTTTTTAAGGGGCAATTTACCTTTAGACTTATCAGCTGAGTGGTTGCAGATGCCCTTAACTGTGGATGGTGGAACCGATTGCTCACAGCTCGCAGAAGGATCCATGCAGCTGCTTTTCTGTCCAAATCACCTGGACTTGGGCCCAGTGGCTTCCTGATGTGTCCCATGGCTCTGAACAGATCTATCTTAGACTAGTGGTTCTCAACCAGAGGAACCCACCAAAATAACCAAGGGCAGTTTTTTTTTTTTTCAAAATACAAATACCAAGTAAGTCTTCATAGGGTAGAGACACATGTATTATCTAACAGTTCCCCAGGCAATTCTGATTCAAATAAGCAAACTAATATATATTAAATGTAGTATAGGAATAATTCTCTGTGTGTATTAACTTGCTTACATACACCTTAAATATTTTTGGAATTATAAGTAAGAAGGTAGTAAAAACCAGTCATTTGGGGGAGGGGAACTGGGTGGTTGGGGACAGACTTTTCACTGTGTTTTTGAATTGTATGCAAATGAATGCATTTGCTATTCAAAAATGGTGACAAGTGGGGAGAAAAAATTTTAAGAGCCTCTGCTTTAAACACTCAGCTCATGAGAAGCACTTTTCATTGCTAAAGTGGTCAAACTTCTGTAAAGTGGACACATTTTTTGGCTGAAATTTTTGCTTAAAAAAGTTTCCAAAAAAGCATCTAATGTTGACCTAAGAACACTACAAATAATAATCTTAATGGATCTCACATTCTGATAGTTACAGAAACCACTCACCACTTTAGAGCGACACATTTTACCATTAAAAGTACAAACAGCCTCCATGGAGGAAAGAGGGTTTTCAATTTACAATAATAGGAAAGCATTTCATAAAATATCCCTGGTAGTAACTATTGTCTGGCTTACTCACGGGCAGAAGTAAAAGTAAGCTTTTCCTTAATATCATTTGTGCTGTTTGAATTTTGTTCTAAGTACATGTGTTACCAGTATAAAAAAATTTTTTTTTAAATGTGAGCATTTAAGACTGTATGACCAGATGAAACAATACACGTAGCCAATTCACAACCCTATCTTTGCACTTTTGAGTTCAAAGGACAAGGCCAATTTACATTTTCAAAAATCAGATTCCAATTCAAAACAATGGGGGCTCAGCGTTACAGAGGTCACCTGGAAAAGATTAACTAACTACGATGATGAGCTGTTATGAGTAATCTAATGGCCTGAGCCCATTGACTAATAGAAAGACCAACAGATGGAGCAACAAGATAGGAACCTCTGTTCTCTAATCCAGTGGCAGTGATGCAAGTCATTTAATCTTCCTAGAGCCCAAACTTGCTCACCGATAAAATAGAAATGTTCTTTATTCAAGAAGACGGTCAAGAAAATAATACTGTGGGAAGTTCTATTGAATGTTTACCCCACTTTAAAAGATCACCTTGGGGATGCCTGGGTAGCTCAGTCAGTTGAGCATCTGACTTCGGCTCAGGTCATGATCTCACAGTTCATGGCATTTGAGCCCTGCATCGGGCTCTGTGCAGACAGCTCGGAACCTGGAACCTGCTTCAGATTCTGTCTCCCTCTCTCTCTCTGCCTCTCCCCCACTCACTCTGTCTCTCTCTCTCTCAAAAATAAATGAACATTTTTTAGATAGATAGATAGATAGATAGATAGATAGATAGATAGATAAGCAAGCACCTTGTAGGAGCACCTGAGTGGCTCAGTCGGTTAATTGTCTGATGCTCAGGTCATGATCTCCCAGGTTCGTTAGTTTGAGCCCTGCATGGGGCTGTCTGATGTCAGTGCAGAGCCTGCTTCAGATCCTCTGCCTCCCTCTCTCTGTCCCTCCCCAATGTGCATGTGCTCTCACTCTCTCACTCAAAATAAACAAACATCAAAAAAAAAAAAAAAACCCAAAAAACAAGCATCTAGTAACAACTTTTCCAGATTTAACATTGGGTACACATGCACATGTGCACATCACACACAGTGTTAAATCTGGAAAATTCTTCTTCCATCCCCCCAAAATTAAAATGCAGGAAACAAATGATCGGTTTTTAAAACTCAGGGTTTCACCTTGATTTACATTTTTTTTTACAATGCTCTAGCTAAAAAGGCCATGAGAATTTATTGTTGACCTATCTATACTTCAAATGTATAAGACCCTTTTTATTTTACAATTATTTTCTAAACATTAAGTTTATGTGGAAAATTCTGTTAAAATATTCAAGGATTGACATAAAAAAATCACTCTCCCCTTACCCCTTCATTGTGAGGTGATTTTGACAATTGCTAAGCAAGAAAAGGTCAAATTAGATTTGAATAAGGACTTCAAGTTCACATGCTCCTAGTGAATCAACTTTCAGGAGAATCAACTTTCAATCCAGAAATGAGAAATGAGAAATTTTGCTCTGAGATTAGTTGTCCTTGGTTAAAGTTACTTTCCAAATGACCAATATGAAATAATCCTGTGGTTCCTGCTAGTTGTTTTAAATTGATTTTAAAAAAAAAATTTTTTTTAACGTTTATTTATTTTTGAGACAGAGAGAGACAGAGCATGAATGGGGGAGGGTCAGAAAGAGGGAGACACAGAATCTGAAACAGGCTCCGGGCTCTGAGCCATCAGCCCAGAGCCCGACGCAGGGCTCGAACTCACAGACTGCAAGATCATGACCTGAGCTGAAGTCGGCCGCCCAACCGACTGAGCCACCCAGGAGCCCCAAAATTGATTTTTTTTTTAAATTTACTAACTTTTCTGTCTCTTTTCAGTTTATCCCTAGGTTGTAGATGTGAAATGACCCTCCAAAGAGAAAAGTCTCCACAAAGAAATTTACCAGTTAAGATAGGATATGACTGAAAAAATTAGTATCATCACACATATAATGGGAAACCCCACAAAAAGACAAACTAGAAAGAAAAATATCCCATTGGTCTATTCACTCAGCACATTTCAAATAAGAAAAAATCCAGGAAAAAAAGAGGGAGAAGAAACTCATCCTAAAATGAGAAGAAAATCAACAAAACAGAAGTGTGACAGCCTCAGAGGAAGTTTTCATACATGCCCAGGCATTTCATCCCAGACTCCCCTCGACACAGCCTTCTCTGCACTGACCAACAGCCAAACCACATCTCTCTGGGCAGCACAGTCAGTTCCAGAAGTTAAAGGATTTCTCAAAAGGTCAGGGTTGTGGACACATTGCTCAAACCAAACAGGAGAATGTAGAAATAAGAGGAAAAGAGGATGGATGTATTAGGGCTGTGTAATACATGTGCTAGGAGTTATCCCAACAGGATTTGTAAGCAAGTCATAACTACACCATTAGGGAGAGAATAAAAGAAGCTGCTTATAAACAAGACCTGGTGTGTCACTTCCTTCTCCACCCCAGTCAGCCAGAGCCAGCCTGGTATCCTTACTCAGAGGGCCATACAGATGTAACAGCAGTCAGGCACCCAAACACTCCTACCGTCCAACCCAAACCTTGGAATTCCCCAAGGACAGGACCTCAAAGTGATGTCAAGTCCTGGCGGATTCACTATTTCCAGTCCTATAATAACCCTTCCACCTTAACCAAATCTTGGCAGCCAAGGAAGCCATGTGGCAGATATTTTAAAACTAAAGCCTATCCAGAAAAGACAGACACCTCGCCCCACCAAAAAAGGAATAAACTCTATTCCATACCTGGGTGGGTGTTACTGGGTTACAAAACTAAAAAGAGGTGTGTCCAAGTTGAAGGGTGAACCTGCACTACTCAGTGCTGCCTCAGGATCCAGGCTGCCTTGGGAATAGGAGTTTAAGGTCATGGAGGAATGTCATGGAAGACAGCAGCCCTTTCTCTTCTGCTTAATTGAAGTTTCACTTCATTCGGGCAGCCACAGACATCCCAGCAGTTGACATTTCATGAGCTCACAGGGACTTCTCCAAAAGCAAATGACCAAATAAATGGTAAGGATAGTATAAAAGAAAGGGAGCAAGAGGTGAATCTACAACTTTACACAGACTTAAGAAACATATCAACCAAAGAATAATCCAAAGAAGAAATTAAGAAAATTCTATTTACAATAGCATCACAAAGAATAGAGTAGGTGATGAATACATGGAGCACAGATGATACTTAGGGCAGCAAAAACTACTCTGTATGACAGTGTAATGGTGGATACACATTATTATGCTGCATTACTATATTGTCCAAACCAATAGAAGGTACAACACCAAGAGTGAAACCTAATGTAAACTATGGACTTTGTGTCAATGTTGGTTGATCATTTGTAACAAATGCACCACTCTGCTGTAGGATGATGATAATGGGGGAGGCCACATGAGCATGGGCAGGAGGTATAGGAGAAATCTCTGTATCCTGACCTAAACTGTCTAATAAAGTCTGTTAAAATAAAATAAAATAAAATAAAATAAAATAAAATAAAATAAAATAAAATAAAATAAAATAAAATAAAATAAAATAAAACAAAATAAAACAAAATAAAACAAAATAAAATAAGATACTTAGGAATAAACTTAACCAAGATGGGGAAAGACTTAAACAGTGAAAACTACAAAACAGTGATGAAAGAAATTAAAGACATAAATAAATGGAAAAAATATCTCATGTTCATGGATTATAACACTTAATATTATTAAAATATTCATACTACCCAAAGAATCTCTACATTCAATGAAATCCCAATGGCCTTTTTTGCAGAAATAGATTTATATGGAATCTCAAAGGACCCCAAATGGCCAAAACCATTTTGAAACAAAGCCGGAGGCCTCACACTTTCTCTCTCATTTCAAAACATATTACAAAGCTACAACAATTAAAATAGTGTAGTTCTAGCATGAAGACATATAGACCAATAGAACAGAATAGACAGCTCGGAAATAAAACCGCATGTATATGATCAAATGATTTTTGACAAAGGTGCCAATGCTACACAATGGGGGAAGAGAATCTCTTCAACAATGGTGTTGGAAAAACTAGGCACCCACTTGTAAAAGAATGAAGTTGGACCCATACTTTACACCATACACAAAAATTAACTAAAAATGGATTAAAGATCTAAACGTGAGAACTAAAACCATAAAACCCCTAGAAAAAAGCATAGAGGGAAATCTTCACAACGCTCAAATGGGCAATGATTTCTTGGATATGACACCAAAGGCATAGGCAACAAAAGTAAAAGTAGACAAATGGGACTACATCAAACCTAAAAACTGTGCATCAAAAGAAGCAAAGACTGAAAAGGCAATCTATAAAATGGGAAAACTATTTGCAAACTATTTATCTGATAAAGGGTTATAAAGAGCTCCCATGCTCAATAACAACACAAAATAAATAACCTGATTAAAAAAAAATGGGCATAGGACCCAAGTAGACTTTTCTCCAAAGAAGATATACAAGTGACCAATATGCTTATGAAAAGATGCTCAAGATCACTAATCGTCAGTGAAATGCAAATCCAAACCACAATGAACTGTTATTTCATGCCCCCTTAGGACGGCCATAAACCAAAAAAGCTGGAAAATAACAAGTTTTGGTAAGAATGAGGAGAAATTAGAACACTTGGTACACTGTTGGTAGGAATGTAAAATGGTACAGCCATTTTATGGAAAACAGAATGGAGGTTCCTGAAAATTTTTTAAAGAATTACCATATAGAGAGAATTATAGAAATTCTATAATCCCACTTCTGGGTATATATCCAAAAGAATTAAAAACAGGTTCTCGAAAGAGACTCATAAATATGGAGAATGAACTGAGGGTTGCTGGAGGGATTGTGGGAGGGGGGATGGGCTAAATGGGTAAGGGGCATTAAGGAATCGACTCCTGAAATCATTGCTTCACTATATGCTAATTTGGATGTAAATTAAAAAAAAAAAATAAAGTTAAAAAAAAAGCAGGTTCTCGAGGAGATATTTGCACACCCATATTCATTGCAGTATTATTCACAATAGCCAAGAGGTGGAAGCAATCTAAATGCCCATGAATACATTAATGAATTCTAAAAATGTAGTAGATACATTGTGGAATATTATTTAACCTTTACAAAGAAGAAAGCCCTGTCATATGCTACAACATGGATGAGTCTGGAGAATATAATGCTAAGTGAAATTAAGCCAGTCACAAAAAGACAAATACTGCATGATTCTACTTTATATGAAGAATCTAAAGTAGTCAAACTCAGAAACAGAAGCAGAATGGTGATTACCAGGGATTGGGGGGAGGGGGAAAGAGTTCAGTGGATATAAGGTTTCAGTTTTACAAAATGAAAAAGGTTCTAGAGATCTGGTGTGCAACAACGTACATATAGCTGTTACTAAGTGTATACTAAAAATGGTTAGGATAGTAAATTTTATGTGTTTTTCACCACAATTAAAAAAAAAAAAAAACCAGATCAACCAATTGCAATGTATGGAACTCATCTGTAGCTTGATTCAAACAAGCAATGAATAAATTTATGAGACAATGAGGGAAAATTGAATGCCAACTGGATATTTGATATTAAAGCATCATTTTTTGTGTGTGATAATGGATTTTTTTTTAATTTTTTTTTCAACGTTTATTTATTTTTGGGACAGAGAGAGACAGAGCATGAACGGGGGAGGGGCAGAGAGAGAGGGAGACACAGAATCGGAAACAGGCTCCAGGCTCCGAGCCATCAGCCCAGAGCCCGACGCGGGGCTCGAACTCACGGACCGCGAGATCGTGACCTGGCTGAAGTCGGACGCTTAACCGACTGCGCCACCCAGGCGCCCCGATAATGGATTTTTTTTATGTGATTCCTCTCCTTTTAGATAATCAAATATTTCATGGGTGAGATAATATCTGGAATTTGCTTTGAAATAATCCAGCGGGGATGGGAGGTAACGGAGGAATCAAGATGGCCATGAGTTGAGACTTATTGAAGCTAGGTGATGGGTACACAGGGGTCACGTAATTATGTACTATCTACTGTTATGTATGTTTTTTTCTTTTTTTAAATTATTTTTGGGGCGCCTGGGTGGCTCGGTCGGTTAAGCATCCGACTTTGGCTCAGGTCATGATCTCATGGTCCGTGGGTTCGAGCCCCGCGTCGGGCTCTGTGCTGACAGCTCAGAGCCTGGAGCCTATTTCAGATTCTGTGTCTCCCTCTCTCTGTGACCCTCCCCCGTTCATGCTCTGTCTCTCTCTGTCTCAAAAATAAATAAACGTTAAAAAATTTTTTTTAATTATTTTTTACGAAAAAATTTTGTTAATGTTTATTTATTTTTGAGAAAGAGACAGAGGGTGAGAGGGGGGAGGGGCAGAGAGACAGGGAGACACAGAATCCGAAGCAGGCTCCAGGCTCTGAGCTGTCAGCACAGAGCCTGACGCAGGGCTCGAATTCACGGACCACAAGATCATGACCTGAGCTGAAGTCAGATGCTTAACCGACTGATGCTTAACCGACTTACCCAGGCGCCCCTGTTTTTTTTTTTTTTTCCATAGTAAAGACTAAAATAAACATAAACCAGGTACCTCGGGGGAGAGGGGGGCGGCTATCATGTATTTATACTTCACCTTGAACTCATCTGCTGAGACTCCCTCTTCTCATCATCATCAAGTGGACCCAGGCCCTTCAGGGTGAATCCAGGTGTTCTGTGTTGGCATCATTCTCTAAAACCTTTGGTGTCTGCAACTGCTCTTTCCCTAAGCGACAAAACAGGGAACTCAGCCAATCTTTAAAAGTGAAAAAAAAACTCAGGGGCAGCAACTTGGGCTTAGTTGAGCAGCTCGTTGTTCTACTGAGTTATGGTTTTAGGAATGTGGTATTTCAATAAGCATTTCTAGATTGGGTGGCTAGATTCACCGCCCAACGGTCCACAGAGTCCTTGAAGGAGCAGCAGGCCACTCCAGAGCCCCAGAATCTGGGCACATGGACATTAGTGAAAGGCAGGGGCCTCTGCCTAGGTAGAGCAGCAAATGGGGAGAAGAACCCCAAAGGAGGTATGGACAAGGGCACCAGACACAGACAGAAAAGAGGCAGCAAAAGCTTTGCACTTCGTTGGAAGTTTTGTCCAAGGCAGGCTCTTCCCTAGAAGAAGGAGGGAAACTCTCTTCCACTCCCAGCACTGCCTGGCTCCCTGCCCCAGCCTGCTCTTCCTCCAACAGCTCCCACACAGAAACAGCACCAGTTCTCAGGAGGCTGATGTTTTTCAAACTTAGATTTAGGACAATAGGGACATGAGGGCCACTCAGACTCCTCACTCTTACCCCAGACCTCCTCTTCCCTTACCAGCCAGAGGGTGAGGACAGTAATACCCAAACCAAATACCAAAGGAAGACAGAGAACCCCAGGTTAATTTCTACTGCCACTGGGATTTACATTTTAATAGCTTGATGACTGAGGGAAGCCCTTATGATGGGTATCTTTGATAAAAGAGAATACAATTAAAATAATCTATTGTTATATCTATACAAGTGGTTCAGAAAGAAACTACTTTCACAAGAAACTATGGTATAACACTTTAATAATTTCAATAGAACCAACTTCAGGAACAGATGCACACATACATAAAATTCAAACAATTGAACAGTGTACTTAAATGCATCAAATTCTTAAAAATCCCCAAAATGGATTCACAGATATGAAAATTTTAAAGTACTGCAGACTAGAGTAAAACAGACAAGATTATTACTTTGCATTTACCAATAAGACAATAGCCTGTAGATACATTAGACCTTTATGAGAACACTTGTAGGAAATGTTAGAGACTCATTAAAAAGGAATACAATTGATCTCAGAAAGATGAATTTATAGCTAATAATTTCTTTGGTCCTCCAAATCACATCTTTTTTTTACTTTAAAATACCAAACATGAGTTGAGTGCTTAATTCTAGTTCTTAAATGTCTAAACATTAAGCAGGATAATGTTTATATAAGATTAGATTTTTTTAAAGGAACTCAGAATGAATTAACACTGTATTTCAGAAACTCCAAGTATAGAAAAATATAGAAAATAGAAGTAGGGAAGAATTTTTTTTTTTAAACATTACTTCTGGGGGCGTCTGGGTGGCTCAGTTGGTTAAGCAAACAACTCTTGGTTTCAGCTCAGGTCATGATCTCATGGGTTTGTGAGATCAAGCCCTGCATTGGGCTCTGTGTTGACAGAGCAGAGACTGCTTGGGATTTTCTCTCTCCCTCTCTCTCTCTCTGCCCCTACTCTGCGCATGTGCGTTCACTCTCTCTCTCAAATAAATAAATAAACTTAAATAAATAAATAAACAGCACTTCTGCCACCGTGTCCCATCATAAGTCAAATGACATCAAAGTGGCAGATTTAGGACCATCAAGGTTAAAGAAAGCACTGCAATTAGTTCTTAAGGTAACAGAATAAATCTGAAGAGCATGAGGTCAACCAAATAAGAGACTTTTCCATGGAATGACTGTGGTTGTGTTTTTGCAGGGGAGTTGGGTTTTTTCTTTGTTGTTTTAATTTGGCCCACACTGCCCCAGTGGAGGAAATTTCAGGTAGTCATTAATAAGGCAAGAGCTTCCTGGAAGAAAAGACCTATATACCACTTGAACAGTTACACTGAAGACAAGACCCACAGGGACCACAAGAGGAGCCAATATGGGGGCTTCCTATATTTTCCAGTAATTCCAGAAAATTACAGTGCATTTTCATAGGCACCAACAATGCAGCTTTCATTAAACATTGGATATCGGTCACAATGCAGCCCATGGTTAGTTCATTCTGCCATCTTTCATATTCACAGAAGCTATGGTTCTGCAGACCTGAAAATGATGGACATTCTCAAAAGTTTCTGGAAATACATAGAAAAATACTTGATAAGACTTTAAAAAAAGTTTTGAGGCATCTACAAGGAATACACAAAGTAAGCTTGCAAGAGACTTCTAAAGGTAAAATTGTGAGGACTAGTTATTTGCAGTGTTGGTACTTAAGTCTCATAAAATAATGGCTTTTTAAAAAAATGGCAAAGGTAGCTACACTCTAAGTGGTGTGATATTCGCATCAAGGCACAGAGAGTTAAATGTCTAAATCCCTGTATGTTGACATGTATTCCCATTTACATTCGTAAACAAAAGGAACAAATTCTTTGTACTTGAATTTAAAAAAGAACAGAAAGTAGAAACGTGACAGTAAAATCAAAAACATAGATATCCTACCACCTTCCCTTTCATGACTAACATTATAACTGGACAGTTAAAAAATAAATATATAAAAAATAAAGTGCCCTGGCAGTTTATGAAATGTGATTATGGTGGAGCCTGTTGGACTTTGTGTTTGCAGAGCAATGCTGCATGCTGTACAGGGATTATTTTAAGCACTATACCAATTTTGTTTGGGGAGGGGGAAAAAAAAAAACAGTATATTGGCCATAATTTCCTCCCATTCCCAAAATTCCTACGCTTATGAACCCAATTACCATAGTATTTGAACAAAATACTTGAGTTTTTCTTCCTTTCCAGCACCCAATGGTTATCCAAATGGCAGTGATTTTGTGCATGTAACTTACACTATTTGGCAGTTTCCTTGACAGTTACCACTAAAAGGTGGCAAGAAGAAAGTAGAGGGCTCACCCCTTTATTAATTATTTTTATTTCATTTCTATAAATAATTATTAAACACAATTAGTGACAAGGGATAAAGTTCACATCTGTAACAACTGGAAACAGAATGTACAAACAGTTAAGACCAGACAAACAATGTTTCTAGTGGCATGATCTGCAAACCACAGGACACACGCTGAAGTTCAGCTCTTAATGAGAGTTAGAAACTCTTCCCGAGTCTTTGGATCTTCCCGGAACACACCCAACATCGTGCTGGTCACAGTTTTGCTGTTCATTTTCTGTACCCCTCGCATTACCATACACATGTGTCTACAAAACAAGACAACAGAGGTGGCTTAAAGAAATCGACAGTTGCTGGTTTGGTTTTTAAAGTAAGAAGCAAGCCAAAAAGTTAAATCTGATTATACTGAGTTCACAGCTACCAGCTGTATCCAATATCACTTCTTAGACAGATTTGACCTGAAGTTTTCATTAAGTTTCTCAGTGGTTGAGTCTTTGATGCATGTAGCAGAAGGGGAAAAAAAGGAATTTTCTTTCTTGTGAAAATACTACAAGGGGTCCGCAGAAATACAACAACTTCTGGATAAAAAGAAATACAGAATTTTCACTTGAACAATCTTTAGGACCCAGACAACACAATGCTAGCTTAGGTGCTAGGAGAAACACTGAAGTATGCTGGTCTCACCAGGCGAATCCAGAGAATGGTGACCACAGTGAGCCTAAGCAACCTGATGAGGCCAGACAGCATGCACAGCACAGAGCTCATGCCATGCCAGGAGAATGGAGAAGATGTGCGCAATTCCCATAATTCATTCTCACTTAAATAAGTGTCTTCAGGTGCCCTGTGCACACAGTCTTAGCTCCATTTTTTAAAACGTGTGACAAAATATCAGGAAAAGTCTGCATAGAGCAACAAAGAGCTAAAGAAGAAATCAAGAGAAGACATAAAATGCCACGGTTGCACAAATCACTACACGGATGACTCCCTACACCTCCATAACCCTCACCAAAAACAAAACAAAGCCTGTCTCCTGTACCCAGGTTCCTATATCAACAACGCAGTAAATGAAAGAGGTTAAAAAAAAGCTTCAGTCTCAGAGACAGAAAATGGGACAGTGTCAATTGTGTGCCACCACCCAGCGCTGGGAAAAGAGCAGCACTAAATATCATTTCCATGCACCACAAGGACATTATGAAAGGCAAACATAGACTTACGTTGCTTCCACCACCACCCCAACTCCAGCGGGCCGCAAGGCTTCTGTGATGGCTACCGCGATTTGTTTTGTAAGACGCTCTTGAACTGTGGGTGTGACAAGAAGCTTGGTTTAGGAGTCTGACACACCCAGCCGTCTTTAGAGTATTTGTTGTCTTTAGAATATCTGAAGTCTTAAAAAGCAGACTTCTGTGAGGTTTCAGAGCCAAGGCACACCAGCTTTTCCCAGTTTGCTTTGTCTGCTGCCTGGCCCACAGGGGGCAGCTGTTCAATTCCCTCACCTGCAGAATAAGTACTGACGGGGGCTCAGCACCACTGGAGGGAATGGTAAGAATGACAGCTGTCTCTTAGGTGTGCAGTGAGACCAACAGAATATTGATAACAAGCACCTCCATGCAAATGAACAAGTAGCTCGCCACATTATTAACAAAGGCGCTACAGTCCAAGTATTGAATTGTATGTAAAGCTGGAGACCAACCATTTAACCTATGCAATGCAGTTCCTGTGCTGAATAAACAACTCATCTCTGAAAACACATTAAGAGTGTTCACTGCAGCACTGCATCTATTTGAAAACTGACAAAATTTTCAAACATCTATTAGAGCAGGAAATGGTTAAATCAAGCCCCAGCACAGCCGTACAATGGAATGCTAAACAGCCAGCAAAATCAATGAGACAGTTATGTGCATGTGGGGAAAAAAAATGTTTTATTTGTTAAGTGAAAAAAAATAGGGGGAAAAAAGTGAAGCCCATTACATACAATATGAGGACATTTAAAAATATAATAAAAATAAATTGATTTCAAAATGTTGGTAGATGCATGAAATACGAAGGAGTGTGCAAATACATCAATGATTTCTTCTGGAGGCTTGAAACACTGCAGACTTTCTCTATCTTATATTCCTATGAGGTTTTGATTTTGGTAAGTCGCATGTATTCTACTTGAAATAAGAACAACAACCAAAAATACTTTTTCCTTAAGAAAAAAATGTTTTTCTGTAAATAAATGTTTAAAAGTTTACCTTGTAATCGTCTACTATAGATTTCTACAATCCTAGAAAAGAAAGAATCGTTTTAGTTAATCATAAATTAGTTTGAAGTGGAATTCATAAGGCTTCTTCAAAAGACTAAAAGGACTTTATTGAAGCAATTGTAGGGTGTGGGCAGGAGATTGAATCTTCTAAGAGGGGAAAAGATACAAAAACTAATGGAAATGAGAAGAGGGAGGGTCTTGAGGAGACCACTAAGCATGACACAGAGTGGTACTTCCCAATGTCCCCAAAGAGAGAGAATTAGATGAATATTCACTTAGGAAAAACACAATGGGACGTAAGTTTAGAGCTCCCAAGTCATCAATTTTAGGCCAAGTCTCAAGTGTTCTAATTAGTCATATTGTTTAATCACAGCTTAAAGTTCAAGTTAAAAATAAAAGACTATTTGTTAATTAATAGCAGGCCACTGTCAACTATTGTACCCACTAAACCTATTAGGATAATCAGATTAGAACTGAACAGACTTCTTCAGACATCTCTTTATAAGATAGATCTATATAAGCACTCAATACGATTAACTCCCCAAATTAAAAGCCTCCTGATCTTCGCTTATAACACAATCTGTCAAGTGATGGATTTTCCACTTTCAACATCTTTCACTCTAACTTGTGAAATGTAAAGATGGCCACGTGAATTACTCATTTGAGGATAACAATTCATGTTAAGGATCTTTTTTTCAAAATTTGGCTTTTTAGTCCTGAATTTGGACTCAATTTAAGGATCACCTCACCTATGAGGCACTTTATGGCTCTTCCTCCCACCACTATGCTGCTCAGATAAAACTGAAAAGTTGTTCCTTTATATCCATTACAGCCAATAAAGTCAGTAATGGGTATGCCACCCTGTTTACCACTCATCCTGAAGGCAGGAGCCACCCTGATTCTTCTTCGTGTTTCTAGTAGATTTACAACATTGAAGGAATACATGTTTTCAATTTTGAACAAAAACCTGAGGAAGGATGGTATTCAAGCTCCTGGATAGGTCTCATTTCTTCCGGACCAAATCTTTCTATATATTTCTTCTGACAGTTCTCCAGTTGATTATTTTCTGTTGTATTAATAGGAGATGCCATTAATTTAAAAATTAGTAATGTCGGGGTGCCTGGGTGGCTCCGTCTTGATTTCAGCCCAGGTCACAATCTGACAGTTCATGAGATGGAGCCTGCATCGCACTCCATGCTGACAGTGTGGAGTCCGCTTGGGATAATCTGTCTCCCTCTCTCTCTGCCCCTCCCCAGCTGCGTGTGCTCTCCTTCCCTCTCTCTCTCAAAAATACACTTTAAATAAATACATAAAATAAAAATTAGTAATGTTTTCCTGCTCATAGTCATTTCTTTCTCTCGAGAATTTCAGGTACAACATTAGACAACAGTGATAATATTAGGCATCCATATTTTGCTCTACACTTTAACAGGAATGCCTCTAACATTTGCTATCACCCATGATGCCTGCCTGTTTCTGGCAGATAGCCACTCTCCTGCCAAAGGAAAGCCATTCATGTAGATCATTAATTGAGTGCCTTCTACATGTATGATTATGTGATAAGCAGGGCCCCTGTGCTCAGAGAGTTTATAATTTATTCTTAGTTTATTCATTTTTCATTTTTAAGTAAGAAGTTGGCATTGAATCTCTGTCTTCTCAGCATTAAAAATAATCATATAGCTTCCCTGAATTAAAAAAAAAAATCTTTATTTTGCCCTCTTCCTTGAAGATAATTTGTTGAGAGGTATTTGTTGAAAGTAGAATTCTAGGGGCACCTGGGTGGCTCAGGCGGTTGAGTGTCTGACTTTGGCTCAGGTCATGATCTTGCAGTTTGTGAGTTCAAGCCCCATGCCGGGCTCTGTGCTGATAGCTCAGAGCCTGGAATATGCTTTGGATTCTGAGTCTCCCCCCCGCCTCTCTCTCTGTCCCTCCCCCCACTCACACTCTCTCTCAAAAATAAGCAAATATTAAAAAGAAAGAATTCTAATTTGACACTGATATTTGCGTTTTAACGTTGCCATTAGCAAACAATCATCAGTCTAATTGTCATTACCCTCTTAGGTAATATTTTTCTCTGCCACTGCTTTTATGACATTTCAGAATGTGTACCCTGAGGTTTTTTTTTTTTAATTTTTTTTTCAATGTTTATTTATTTTTGGGACAGAGAGAGACAGAGCATGAACGGGGGAGGGGCAGAGAGAGAGGGAGACACAGAATCGGAAACAGGCTCCAGGCTCTGAGCCATCAGCCCAGAGCCTGACGCGGGGCTCGAACTCCCGGACCGCGAGATCGTGACCTGGCTGAAGTCGGACGCTTAACCGACTGCGCCACCCAGGCGCCCCAAGGTTTTTTATGTTGTGTCAGATGGGGGTTTAATTTTATTTGCCCTGTTTGGGATTCATTAGGGTCCCTAAATCTAAAGACTATGTTTTTTTCCATATGCTCCCCAAACCTTTTCAGCCATTACCTTCTCTAATATTGCACCTACCCCATTACCTCTGTGATCTCCAGGAATTTCAATCAAGGACATATTAGACCTCCTCAGTCTTCCATATCTCTTACATTCTCACTCATATTTTCCACCTAGCCCTCTGTGTTACATTCTGTGCAATTTCTTCAGACCTTTCTTCTAGTTCACTATTTTTTACTGTGTCTAACCTGCTATTTAATGTAACTGTATTGGGCTTCAATCCAATTATCACTTTTTTTCCTAGAAGTTTTTTTTTTTTTTTTTTTTTTTTTTTTAAGAAGAACCTTTTTTTCTTTTTTGAGACAGAGAGGGACAGAGCATGAACAGGGGAGGGGCAGAGAGAGAGGGAGACACAGAATCCGAAGCAGGCTCCAGGCTCTGAGCTGTCAGCACAGAGCCCGACATGGGGCTCAAACTCACAAACCGTAAGATCATGACCTGAGCCGAAGTCAGACGCTTAACCGACTGAGCCACCCAGGCGCCCCAGAAGTTTTGTTTTTTTAATCTAATTCTGAAAATTTGCCAAACTTTCGGTACTCTTATTTTCTAACGTATTCGTTGTATATTCTGCATCTGCTAGCTTCAGTCTCTTCCCTGTTTGACTATTTGTTTCATCTGACTCTGACCCACGGTAGGTTTTTTTTTTTTTTTTTTACTTTTGGTGAACTCATGCTCCTTGGAATTCTTTGAAGCTTAAATAAAAGTGCATCAGAGAATGAGCACTTGTCTCTGCCAGGTGCTGGAAGGCTACCTCATTGGCAACCTCTGAAATTAAATTACTGCCTTGGGTTTTCTGAGGACCACACATGGTGATGTGAATTTTGAACCCAAATCCTTGTGAATACATAGTTATGGGTTCTTTTTCTTGCACTCCCCAGAACAAAGCTAACAGGTAACATCTCTCCCAATTTGGGGTGGGATAGGGAGGACAGAAGCCTGACTTTGACTCCAGTGCCAGCTAATTCTTGTGAATTCTCACTGGAATTGCTTACACTTCCACCAATGTTTGAAATGTTCACACACATTATATCTCCATATGCTATACTAGGAGGGATATCATTACCATCTAGTTTACCATACTCCCAGAATCTATAGTTCTTGGAGTTAACCTCCTTGGGTCATGATGAAAACAATACTTGTGCCTGTTAGAGGAGTTTTTTGGGGTTTTTTTGTTTGTTTTTGGTATTTAGGATTTTTACAACTACATTTATAAGTGAGATTAGTCTATAATCTTTTTAAATGCTAGCTTTATCAGACTTTTACCAGGAATAGGTAGCTTTATCAAATTAATTGTATAGCTTTTCAGGTTTACCTGAATAATTTATGCAACATTGGAATTAGTGGTTACTTGGAAGTTGCCTATTAAATTGACCATCCACTCCTTTCCCTCCCACCCAACTCACATTACTTTGACTTTTTCTAATGGTTACTAGTCTATATAAGTTTTCCAACTCTTGGTTCATTCCCTTCTCCATCTTTTTTTTTTTTTTAACTTAAGATGTAAAGTTTCTAAAACATACTTCTAGTTACATAGCCTCTCATTTCTAGGTATAAATCTTTCTCCTCTCAGACTTCTAAGCAATCTATGATGTATGATATTTTGGGTTTATGTTTTCTATTCTTTTTTAATTTTCTAATTTAATCATTTGATTTTCTTCTTTCCCATTTGTTCTATTAAACTTGCTTTACAATTTCTTTTTCTTTAAAAAAAATATTGGATGCTTAATTTACTTGTAGTGTTTCTTTTAAAAAAATTTTTTTTAATGTTTATTTATTTTTGAGAGAGACAGAGACAGAATGCAAGTAGGTTAGGGGCAGAGGGAGAGGGAGACACAGAATCCAAAGCAGGCTCCAGGCTCCAAGCTGTCAGCACAGAGCCCAACGCGGGGCTCAAACTCACAAGCTGTGAGATCATGACTTGAGCCGAAGTCAGTCGCTCAACCCACTGAGCCACCCAGGCGCCCCTGTAGTGTTTCTTATTTAATAATGAAAGCATTTGTGGCTAAAAATTTATCTCCAAAGTGCAGGTTTTTAAAATTTTCATCTTTACTGAGATATAATTGACATACAAATTATAAAGATATTTACAAGTGTATGTAAGATATTTAAAGTGTAGACTGTGATTTGATATATGATGCACTGTGGAAAAATCCCATCTAGTCAATACACCCATCACCTCACATATTTATCTTTTTTTTTCCCCCAGTAAGAACAATGAACACTGGAGTACAGATATCTCTTCAATATTCTATCTTTATTTCCTTTGGATATATACCCACAAGTAGGATTGCGGAATCATATGCTAGTTCTATTTTTAATTTTTTGAAAAATCCCCATACTGTTTTCCATAGAGGCTGCACCAGTTTACATTCCCACCAAGAAAGTACAAGGATTCCCTTTTCTCCACAGTCCCACCAATACTTATATCTTTTTTATAATTCTGTAGCCATGCTAACAGATATGAGGTGATATGTCATTGTGGTTTTGATTTGCATTTCCCTAATGATTAGTGAAATTGAGCACCTTTCACTTACCTGTTGGCCATATGTATAACTTCTTTGGAGAAATGTCTTTTCAGTTCATTTGCCCATTGTTAAAAATTGGATTGTTTCTTTGCTATTGTGTTGTAGGAGTTCTTTATATTTTTTTGCACATTAACCCCTTACCAGTTATGTAACTTGGAAATATTTTCTCCCATTCTGTAGGTTGCTTTTTCATGGTTTCCTTTGCTATGCAGAAGTCTTTTAGTTTGATGCAGTCCCACTTATTTATTTTTTATTTTGTTGCTTTTACTTTTCCAGAAAATCATCACCAAAACCATTGTCAAGGAGCTTACCCCCATGTTTTCTTCTAGTTTTATGGTTTTAGGTCTTATGTTCAATCTGTTTTGAGTGGATTTCTGTGTATGGTATAAGAAAGGTATCCAGTTTTCCTAACACCATTTTTTAAAGTTCACTGATTTTTTTTTTTAGTAATTTCTGCACCCAACATGGAGCTCAAACTCATGAACCCAAGATGAAGAATCACACACTCTACCTACTGAGCCAGCCAGGTGCCCCCCCAATACCATTTGTTGAAGAGACTATCCTTTCTCCATTCCTTGCTCCTTTGTCATAAACTGGTCATATACACATGGGTTTATTTCTGAGCTCTCTATTCCATACCTTTGGCCTATATGTCTGTTTATATGTCGTTGCCATTCTGGTTTGATTTTATAGCTTTGTAATTTAGTTTAAAATCATAAAGTGTGATACCTCCAGCTTTTTTGTTCTTTCTCAAGATGGCTTTGACTATTCAGGGTCCTTTGTGGTTCCATACAAATTTTAGGATCATTTTTTCTATTTCTGTGAAAATGCTGTTGGAATTTTGAAAGGGATTGCATTGAACCTGTAGATTATTTTAGGTAGCATGGACATTTTGACAATATTAATTCTTTTAATCCAATAACATGAGATATTTATTTGTATCTTCTTCAGTTTCTCTCATTAATGTCTTACAGTTTTCAGTGTACAGATATATTACCTCTTTGATAAAATTTATTCCTAGGTATTGGTGCAATTGTAAATAGGATTGTTTTCTTAATTTCTTGGACAGTTTGTTAACGTATAGAAACACACTGACTTCTGGATATTAATTTGTATCCTTTATAATTTATTAGTTCTAACAGGTTTTTGATGGAGTTTTAAGGTTTTTTTCTTAAATTTATTTATTTTCAGAGACAGTGAGATTGTGTGGAGTATGTATGAGGGAGGGGCAGAGAGAGAGAGGGAGAGAATCCCAAGCAGGCACCATGCTGTTAGCACCGAGCCCAACATGGGGCTCAATCCCACGAACCATGAGATCATGACCTGAGCCGAAATCAAGAGTTGGATACTCAACTGACTGAGCCACCCAGGTGCTCCTTTAGGGTTTTCTATATATAATATCATGTCATCTGCAAATAGAGACAGTTTTGTCTCTTCCTTTCTGACCTTGATGTTTTTTCTTGTTGTATTGCTCTGGCTAGTATTTCTGATGCTACATTGAATTAAAGTGGTGGAATAGGGTATCCAGGTGTTCTTGTGTTGTTCCTGATATTAGCTGAAAGCTTTTCCTCATTGACTATGATATTAGCTATGGGCTTCTCATATATGGCCTTTATTATGTTGAGGCACATTGCCTTTATATCCAGTTTGTTGAGAGTTTTCATCACAGATGGATGAATTTTGTCAAATGTTTTTCTACATCTGTTGAGATTACCATATGACGTATACTTCATTTTGTTAATGTGGTTTATCACTGCATACGTTGAAACATCCTTGTATGCCTGGAATAAATCCCCCTGGATCAGAGTGTATGATCCTTTTAATGTATTGTTCAATTCAGTTTGCTGGTATTTTGCTGAGAATTTTTATATCTATGTTTGTCTGGGATATTGGCTTATAGTTTTCTTGTATAATTTTCTGTTTCAATATCAGGTTTAATGCTGGCCTTGAGAAATGAATTTGAAAGTATTCCCTCCTATTCTATTTTTTAGAAGAGTTTGAAGAGGATTGGTATTAATTTCAAAGTGCAGTTTTTTACTTTGAATTGCACACACTGACATGCAGTGTTATGATTTTCTATCACATCAAAGGAGTTTAAAAGAAATTTAACTTCCAAATAGTTGGTTTTTAAAAATAATTTATTAATATATAGTTTCTTATTACACAATAGTCTATTCATTTTTTTTAAGTTACAGCTAGTTTTTGACCAAAATCCTATTACTCTGCTTTGTATATCCTTTTTTGTACATCTCAATCAAACATTGAGAGGTAATTGGTGTTCCCACTCACTTCTTTGGAGTTTGTCAGTTTCTCTATGTATTTCATCTAGCTCCTGTTCTGTTTTGAACCCATTTGACAAAAAAAGATTCATGACCACTTTTATTATGCAAACTTCAATATAAGAGGACCCACCTTGTCTCCTTTGATAAATTTTGCATTTTCAGCTTTTGTAATTTTTTTTTTTTTTTTTTTTTTTTTTTTAGAGAGTGAGCATGAGTGGGGGAGGGGCAGAGGAAAGGAGAGAGAAAATCTCAGGCAGGCTCTGCTCTTCCAATGAGGGGCTCAATCCCAAGACCCTGGGATCATGACCTGAGCCAAAATCAAGAGTCAGACACTTAACCAACTGAACCACACAGGCATCCCTGTAATTTTTTTTAAATAAAGGGGGCATGATTAGGTACTTATAAAATCTGTGTTAGGTCCTGTTTCCTGTGTTGCATTATGCTTTCTCTCCTCTTCCTCCTCCTATGACAACTGGGAAAGTAACCTGGTGACACCTTTGCAGGTAGATGGTATAATTTAACCCTTGCAAATCTTAACAGTATTTTTGATGCCTTCATATAACTTGACTTGTCACCAGGCTGCAAATTCTCAACCATGGCTAGAGCAAAGAGCAAAAAAAGCAGCAGAGGGTAGAGCTGGATCACAGTGGGACTTGCCAGCTAAAGTAAGGAGTTTGAACTTTATCTTAAAAGCTATGGGGAGCTACATCAAATCCACACTTTAGAAAGTACATCCTAATAGTGTATGAGAGCAGATTTAAGGATGCAGAGAGATTAGAGGCAAGGAGGAGTTCAGGGTTTTATAATCCAAGAAGAACATATGCAAGGCCCAACAGAGTGGCAGCAAGGATAGCAAGAAGGCAGCATGGTAACAGGAGGGAAGTGGGGGTGCTGTAGGAGGTCAGTGAGCATACAACAGCAATGGATGGATTCCTTCTCACTCCTTGCTCCAAAATACATTCCAGATGGAGTGAAGATTTAAATATAAAAATAAGGCCATAAAAATAACCCAAAAACATGAGTTTATGACTACATAAAAATTTTAAACTTCTTTATGGAAAAATGATATTATCAAACAAAAACAGAAGACAAATGACAAACCTGGAAAAATTATTTGCAGCACCTGACCTAACTGGTTTAACATTCAAAGAGCTCATACAAATCAGTAATAAAAAGATATGCAATCCAATGGAAAAATTAGCAAAGGCTAACTAAGAGAAGGCAGTTTCTATAAAGATTCAAACTCTATTTAAAAAATGCAAGTTTGGGGCGCCTGGGTGGCGCAGTCGGTTAAGCGTCCGACTTCACCCAGGTCACGATTTCGCGGTCCGGGAGTTCGAGCCCCGCGTCAGGCTCTGGGCTGATGGCTCAGAGCCTGGAGCCTGTTTCCGATTCTGTGTCTCCCTCTCTCTCTGCCCCTCCCCCGTTCATGCTCTGTCTCTCTCTGTCCCAAAAATAAATAAACGTTGAAAAAAAAATTTAAAAAAAAATGCAAGTTTTAAAAGTGCAAATTAAAACAATAAGTACCCTATCCCACTTATCAGTTTGGCAAAGATTGAAAAGTGTGATGAGGGGCACCTGGGTGGCTTAGTTAGTTACATGGCCAACTTTGGCTCAGGTCATGATCTCATGGTTTGTGAGTTCAAGCCCTGAGTCAGGCTCTGCTGACCGCTCGGAGCCTGGAGCCTGCTTCAGATTCTGTGTCTCCCTTTCTCTCTCTGCCTCTCCCTTGCTGTCACTCTCTGTCTCTCTCTCTCTCAAAAAATAAACATTAAAAAAATTTTTAAAAAAAAGTGTGATGAAACTCAGTGTTGGCAAAAGTGGAGAAACACACACACCCTTTGACCTATTATTAGAGTATAAATTGATATGCTCTTTTTTAGAGAACAACTTAGTAATAGCAAAAATTTGGCTACCCTGAACCCAACAATTTAATTTCGGTAATTTACACTATACAAAACATGTTCACCAAAGCATTTTTTCTACTTTTTTTAAAAATATGAAATTTATTGTCAAATTGGTTTCCATACAACACCCAGTGCTCATCCCAACAGGTGCCCTCCTCTTTTGACAACAGTCTTAAACTGTAAACTCTCTATCAAAGACTGATTACATGAATTATATTAAACAATTAAAGAAATACTATGTAGCCATTAAAAGGGAGTCAGACTTTCTGGACTAAAAGGTGTCCAAAGGACTTCAAGGTTTTTTAATTAAAACAAAAACAAAAACAAAAACACAAAGGGGCACCTGGCTGGCTCAGTCAGTAGAGCATGTGACTGACCCTTGATCTCAGGTATGTGAGTTCAAGGCCCCCCCCCCCCACCTTGGGATTACTTAAAAAAATTAAAAATACAAACAAAAAACACAAGTTGTAGTACAGAATGTAGGGTATGATCTCTCCCTTTTTTGTTTTGTTTTGTTTTGCTAGTCTTAAAGTGATATATGTTTGTGTTTGCATAGAAATTTTCTGGAAGGACAATCTCTAGCCAAGAGACAAGAAATGTCTAGTTTTAACTTTGAGTAATGGAAATAGAAAGGAAAGCTTTCCCTTTACTCACTCATTTGTATTTAAGCTTAACTGGTAAGTACGTTATTTTTATAATAGAGAGAGGGGCGCCTGGGTGGCTCAGTCAGTTGGGCATCTGACTCTTGATTTCCGCTCTGGTCACCATCTCCTGGTTTGTCAGGTAAAGGCCCGCCTCAGGCTCTGCACTGACAGCTGACAGCATGTAGTCTGCTTGGGCTTCTCTCTTCCTCTCTCTCTCTCTCCTCTGCTCATGCTCTCTCAAAATAAATAAACATTTATAATAGAGAAAAAAGGAAAAAATAATGTCCTCCTTGTAATCTAATGCCCACCCTACCTTTCTGACGATCTTGCAGTCATCCCTGCCTACATCTCTTACTTCTGTCAGTTAATCTATCGACTTGCCTCTGCTTACGCATTTACCATACCCAAAGGAATTTCTCTTCCCTGTAGGATTTTTTTTAAATGTCTTATTTATTTTTGAGAGAATGTAAGCAGGGGAGGGGCAGAGAGAGAGTGGGGCAGAGGATCTGAAGACAGCACAGAGCCCAATGTAGGGCTTGAACTCACGAACCCTGAGATCATGACCTGAGATGAAGTCAGATGCATAACCGGCTGAGCCACCCAGGGGCCCCTCTTCCCTTAAAATTCTGCTCAGTTTCCACCTCTGGGTCTTTCTTTCTTAATTTTTTTCAACATTTATTTTATTTTTGAGAGACAGTGACAGAGCGTGAGTGGGGGAGGGGCAGAGAGAGAAGCAGACATAGAATCTGAAACAAACTCCAGTCTCTGAGCTGTCAGCGCACAGCCGGATGTGGGGCTCAAAATCCACAAACCTCGAGATCATGACCTGAGCCAAAGTCCGACACTCAACGAACTGAGCCACCCAGGGGCCCCTCTTCCCGTAAAATTCTGCTCAGCTTTCCACCTCTGGGTCTCCTTAATCCTGCCAGGCCACAGTCATCTTGGCTCCTCTGAACTCAGAGCTCCAAACCAGGCATTTCTGTGGTACCTGCTGCCTCATATTGCCCACCCTCCATGAGGGCAGTGGTTGTGTCCCACTTCTCTCTAGCAGTCATCATGGCTGACACAGCACCCTTTCACAGTAGATACTCAATAAATAGATGAACCACAGCTAACCTGAGGCACTTCAATTCTATATTCAAGATTTAACTATGTTCACTCAATTATTCTAAGGCAAGAAAATGAATACATGTTCAATGGATATTTAGCAACAAAATGAATTCTTTTTTTTTGTTGTTAAGATTTTATTTTTAAGTAATCTCTACACCCAACACAGGGCTCAAACTCACAACCCCAAGATCAAGAGTGGCAGGCTCTACCAACTGAGCTAGCCAGGCGTCCCAACAAAAGGAATTTCTATTCAAACTACATTTACTCTAGAATTCTACTAGAGTTAAACCAGATCAACTCACTTCTGGCATTTTCTTGTTACTTAAGGCTTTACTGTTTGATATTTGACTTCCCTGGCACTAAAAGGTCATTCATTTAAAGGCAAGCATATAACAAACTTCACATACAAGATTAAAATGAGCAGTGAAGTTTTGCTAAGACATTCAGCTTTCTTTATGACTCTTCATTCCCTAAATATTCCACTTCTTATAAGAAATAAACTGGATAAAAATCTTAGCTTTCTTTCCTGTTTAATAAACACTTCAATCAAATTTTTCTTTACAAATATCTGAAAGTAACATACACTCTGTTCTTTAGTTTCATGTTCCTTTTTTTCCCTTAAGTTTAATCCTATTAGTGTAAAGACGAACCCCATGCTAATCATTAACTTCTTTGTATTATTTCCTAAAAGCTTAATTATTTGAGATCTTTCCATTTCACTAGGAAAGGAGGTAACACAAGCATCAGCAGTGCCCAAGTTTCTATATAGGAAAGGCATAGGGTTGGCAGTCTTGCTGAAAGGGAGGGTGCCAGCAGACTGGGCCTGCAGCTAGGTTTGCACAGAAACTAAGCTGGTTTTACTTAGACTGTGGCTTATCAAACAGTAAGAATAACCAATTTTAGTACAGACACTTCTTTCTCAGTTGACATGACTTTATTATTTGGGAGTAAGTTACTAGGGAGGAGACTGCTAATAGAAATTAAAGTAGGATTTTTTGCCCCCTCCCATTACCACCAACATCCACCCACCCCTCGGCACTGCCACTGGGTACAGATCACTGAAAGGTGGCAAGATGTTTCTGGATTTGTGTTAAGAGCCTTACTGCAGTGAAGCAGTTACAGCTATGACATAATAACATCTTTTCATGGTACAAGTAGCCCTGTCTGATGGAGAGTGCTAAGCAGGAATGAGGTCAGAAACCAGGGAAGTTAAATTTCTCTCTTCTACCTACTTTCTCCTTAATCCCAAGAGGAATGAGTAAGAAAGTGGAAGAGAAAACAAAGTAAAAAGAACAGCTGTGTAGAGCAGCTGTCAGATTGCTAGCGTGGTTTTTACAGATTCCAACACAGAATTGAAAAAGATCTGGACCACCATTTCAGGATTGTGATGAATCCCATTGTCTAAGTGGAAAAGCAGCAGGAATACATCAGAGTCACAGTATATATAGTTAGTTTGGTCACAAAGATTCATTTATTCAAAATTTTTTAATGTTTACTTATTTTGAGATAGAGAGAGAAAGAGGTAGGGAGGGGCAGAGAGAGAGGGAGAGAGAGAATCCCAAGCAGGTTCTGCCCTGTTAGCACAGAGCCCAACGCAGGGCTCAAACCCACGAACTGTGAGATTATGACCTAAGCTGAAATCAATAGTCAGAAGTTTAACTGACTGAGCCACCCAGGCACCCCTATTCCAATTTTGATATGGTCACTATAATCTCAAATTATCCAAACTTAGCTTGGTTTGGGGCGGGGGGGCACCTGACTGTATGTTCATCGCCTATTACCTCATTTTGTCCTTAATTCTCTCCCAACACACACACAACCACACCTCCCAGCATTCCTCCATACCCAGGACTCACTAACTCCAAACAAAGAAATTACAAAGAAGAATATTTAGGTGCAATAAAATACTGGTTGCTGAGCTATCAGAGATACATGAACACCAATCATCAGGTTGATTTTTAAACACAGATGACAGTACTTGTATATTACCTCTCCTTCCTAAAGCCCAAATAAAAATAGTAGCAAAGGAATTTTTTAAAAGGCATGAACCCACAGGATAAAGAAGGGAAAATAAGACTGTAGTAGAAAAGAGAAACAGAGAGGAGAGTAGGTATTATTTTTGGAATATTGCTGAGAAAGCCAAGGAAGGCACAGCACAGTTTTGTGCCTGCAGAGGTATCAAACCAGAAGTGAATGGATGGCCCTGCAGGACCCCAGAAGATGCCCACAAATACTCAGGTGCAGAAGACCCCAAATGGTAGTATGATTAAAAGTCTGAAAACAGTGCAGTGGAATTAGACTCCTGCTCAGGTTTCCTCTCCCCTCCCCCGCACCCACTGTTAGTAAACCACCCTTAAACATGGGGGGCTGGACTGAATGCATCCTGGTCCTTTCCAGGCTCTACAGAGAAAGGTATGAACTAAGACTTCAAAGATGTGCCAGTGGGAAGAGTTGTGGAAGGTGGGGGAGAAAGGCAGTGATGGATGAGAATAAAAGGGATTTGTGTCTCAGGTCCTCCAAATACGCTTCTCTCTGTGACTATAAATTTTATGTTGTAATGTGACTTCCAAGTTAGATCCACACCAGTCAAGAAAACAAGCCTTATGAGATTCTAGCCATATAAGGGCAGGTCCTACAAATCTGTTTTCCTACTCACCACACAGTCATACTTACCTCGCAAGTTTGCTAAGGCCAAGGACTTGCTTGTTAGGAAGATAGCCAATATGAACCTTCAAAGAAGAGACAGAAATCACGAGTTAGTTGAAAATCGAGTGCTTCTTTGTTTTTTTTTAAAAATTTTTTTTTCAACGTTTATTTATTTTTGGGACAGAGAGAGACAGAGCATCAACAGGGGAGGGGCAGAGAGAGAGGGAGACACAGAATCGGAAACAGGCTCCAGGCTCTGAGCCATCAGCCCAGAGCCTGACGCGGGGCTCGAACTCACAGACTGCGAGATAGTGACCTGGCTGAAGTCGGACGCTTAACCGACTGCGCCACCCAGGCGCCCCTCGAGTGCTTCTTTGTAACAAAATAAGGAAATAGAAGACAGTATATGTATTATGTAATTCAACACGATGAAAATGTCTCTTTAAAAAATCTAGAAGTTTTGGGGCACCTGGGTGATTAGTTGGTTAAGTATCCAACTCTTGATTTCAGCTCAGGTCATGATTTCAAAGTCATGAGATCGAGCCCCACGTCAGGCTCTGCACTGAGCATGGAGTCTGCTTAGAATTCTCTTTCACCGTCTCTCTCTGCCCCTCCTCCGCTCATTCATTCTTTCTCTCTCTCAAAATAAATAAATAAACTTAAAAAATCTAGAAGCTTTAAGACTTAGAAAATGAAGGACTAACAAAAGCATTTAGAAAATTACAGATGTGCAGGAAAAGGAAAATATATGAATGACTATTAATGAAATGACAAATATGAAATATAGTCTTGATATTTCCTGGTGAAGCTAAACTCTTGATACAATTCTTCCAGTCTTTATTCTATTGAGGGGACATTCTCTCAAGACAGTGCAAATTATCCTATAGCAACATTAAAATGTAGCCAGGAGAGCTTCCTTTAAATGGCCCAAACTGGGGGCGCCTGGGTGGCGCAGTCGGTTAAGCGTCCGACTTCAGCCAGGTCACGATCTCGCGGTCCGTGGGTTCGAGCCCCGCGTCGGGCTCTGGGCTGATGGCTCAGAGCCTGGAGCCTGTTTCCGATTCTGTGTCTCCCTCTCTCTCTGCCCCTCCCCCATTCATGCTCTGTCTCTCTCTGCCCCAAAAATAAATAAACGTTGAAAAAAAAATTAAAAAAAAAAAAAAAATGGCCCAAACTGTAACTGTGAACACTGACATTCCGCACATCATAGTGGCCTTAAAAGTCCCACCCCACTGCACAGAAAGAGGGTCTCCATGTCCTTTGTCATGGTTGGTGGCCCCATCTCTAAGCTGCTGGAGAATACTATCTTCCTGATGGGAGATAAAGGACACAGCTACAAATGTGACTTGTCAAAACCTGGACCTTAAGATCTAGGTTCTTATAGGACCTACTATGAGGCCAAGCCAATTCCGTAATCTTAAAAGTCACTAACATCTAATATGTCCATGTTACCTCTCTTTGAGCCAAGTATTAAATTATGGGAACACATTAGTTCTACAAAAGGCTAATAAGTAAGTGGCCATTTGTAGGCAATCAATTAACCTAATATAAAAGTATAGATTTATTTGCATCATGGTTTGCTAGCATTTGTTGCATTCGCTCACCTAATTAATATCTACTGTACATGTGAATAATGGATATAGTAGTAATTAGTGATTTTTCATCTATTAGCACTGTGCTTTGGGAATTTAAGAATACCAATTCATCACCTTCCTGGTCAGCAGAAGGAGAAAGTAAAGTAGCACCTGAACTATTTCAAAGAAAAATTAGAGAGTTGAAAGTTTCCCACAGAGCTAAGATCTTCTGTACCACTTGAAATTTTATACTTATATGCAGAGCTATAATTTGTTTATTGTTTGTACTACTTTTGATCTTTCTGAAGATCTTAAGTCATTTCAATGTCGATTTTAGAGAAACACTGCTGAACAATAGATTTTTTTAAAAGTTAGCAAGAACACAAACACAGAGATAATCATAGCAGAAGGTAAGAGGATATAGTGAGAGGCTGAGCACAGATCAAGTTCCTAAGTCTAGCCCCAACCCAAATCACTAACTTCCTCCGTCTTCTTGGACAAAGCCTATGCTTTCTGGGCCCAAATTCCTCACTTACAATAAAAGGTAGTAAGATAAGCTCAAAGGTTCCCTCCTTCTTGAAAATCCTGAGCTCTTAATTGCAGGCACACTGGAGAGCAGGGGAGGGGCAAAGGGAGGGGAGGAGGGGAAGAGGGGAGGAGGGGAGGAGGGGAGGAGGGGAGGAGGGGAGGAGGGGATGGGGGATAGGAGGGGAGGAGGGGAGGAGGAAAAAGAGAAAGAGAGAGAGAGAGAGAGAGAGAGCACGCGCACACATGAATCCCAAGCAGGCTTCACACTTGGTGTAGAGCCCCACACGGAGCTTGATCCCAGGACCCTGGGATCCTGACCTGAGCCAAAATCAAGAGTCGTATACTCAACTGACTGAGCCACCCAGGTGCCCCCAAAATGAAATATTTTAACAAAAAAATGTGAAGCAAATGTTAACACATTAAATTTAGGTGATGGGTATACAGGTATTCATAACACTATTTGCTAAGTCTTCTGTTTAAAAACTATTAATAAAAAGTCAAAACAAAATAAAATTATAATGGGAGAGAGAGGACAGGACTACTTTTGGTCCTACATCCACGGTTTCAAAGATATGCTTAAGTACAACAAGCTAGACAATATTAAGCAGCTTGCATTAGATTCACTGTTCCTAATACAGAAAGAGTTAGAAACAAAGTCCACTAATACTATGACCTCTGCCATAAGAAATTCTGCAATCATTGCTGCTCATGCCATATTACACAAAAGTACATCTTGGATCAAACATTATTTAGTCAAAATAAAAAGCAAAGGTTTTCAGAGTCTGCTGCAGCTACCTTAAAAAAAAAAAGGCAACTTTATCTCATTATTTTAACCAATACCATGGTACTTACTATGAAATATTTACCCTGAGGACCTTCAGCTACTTGGTTTTTGTTTTGTTAATTTCAAATTATTAGATTAGTCAGGTTGATAAAGAGTAAATGTTTATGTGTAATTCTACATATCTGGGATATTAGGAATTAGCAGGTGATGATTTTAAAGATAATAATCCTAATTTAAAAATTTTTGTTATATTTTAAAATTAACAGGAAACAGAAAAAACCCTTACCTTTCCAACAAATGGAACCAGATGATGTTCACACATGGAAAACATATCTATGTCCTTCACAATCACCATCTCATCATGATCTTCATCAAATATAGCATCATTTAGGACATCTGAAATCAGAGGCTTGCTTTAGTAACATTTCCAATTTTACAGAAAGATTCAGAGTAGAAAAACTAACAATCTCCACGGTTAAACAGAGATTGACAGTCAACAAAGACAAAATGTTAATCCTAACTAAAATGTTAAGGAAAAATGCGTTAAAACTAGTTATTTTTCTCCCACCAAATTAGCAGTCTTTTTCTTTAAATGATGAAAACAACCCTTAACTATATAATATTACATAACAAATGCAGGATTACAAACAAATGTGTCTGCTGCATGAGAAAAGGAGAAAGGAAGAAATATGCAAAACAAGAGTTCTGGTGACGAAAGGGAGCTGTTTTCCTTTTCTTCTTTATATTTTCTTGTACCTAACACTTTCTCTATAGTGGATGTGTAGAAAACCTTACCTGACTTCTGAGGCCAGAAGTCCTTAGCCATCTAACCTCTGAGGCCAGATCTCAACACCCATAAACTCGACATTATCTATCCCCCAAATACTTGTTTACTCATAAAATTTACTAATTCTTGAATGCAAGCACAAGACTTATTCTAAGCAGTTACATTTTTCCCTAAGGAACTAAATGCTATAATTTTTATGTATATGTCTGCCCAGATTAGCTTTTGACCTCTGGACTCTGGCACATATGGCCAGGCATACAACAGACATTTAAAAACATAAAAGCTTTATTTGTTAAACGTGCACTGATAGCTGGACATCATGGCAGCCTACATACATTCAAGACTCCAAGCCGTAGGATTTCAAGGATCCGGGGATACCCATCTACATAGTACGATGAGACGGAGGGGGAGGAGGTGAATAGAGTTTTGCGGCCACCTACAGTTAATCTCCCCTCAGAAAGCCAGGCTGCAGTGTGAGTCACAGGGAAGTGCAAACGTCCACCCACACAGCCTGACCTTCAGTGGCTCCGTTGTTGCTAGAATAGAGGCTCACAGATATTGAGGCTCACAGATATTGAGTCATCACCGAACCACAGTTATCATCCCCTGAGTCAGGCTATTCAGAGACACATTTGATTGTGGAGTGGAAAAGTCATTAGCGTGGTCAACAAACGTGAATATGCAGGGTTTAGACACACACAGACAAACACAACACCCCTGGTAGGAGAGGCTGATAAAAATCCACGGAAGAAAAGGATCAGTGTCATCCTTGAAGTAAATACTTCGCCAAAAACAGTTTTCTATTCTGAATACTCTGCCCTAACCTACAGTCATATTTCTGGAAGAAGTCTAAAAATAGGCCCTGAGTGCTCCCCAAAGTATCCTGGATTTCTCCAAGATTTTTAAGTAATATTACTGCCATGCATAGCTTATTAAAATCCTTAGTCATACAAGAAAACCCTGAAAGTAAAACAAAGTTATTTCTTAAAGAACAAAAGAATTATCAAACAGAAGCATTCATTTTCTCTGACAAAGAATGAGAGCATCCCCATTCTAAGTTGTGACAACTACCATACGGCACATGTTAAAAGCTGGTCCTCAAGTTAGGCTAAATTAGTGTCTGGGTCCATTACTAAGTAGCTGTTGGACCTTGGAAAGACTATTCTTTGCCTCAGTCTTCTAAGCTGTAAAATGGACATGAAAAAAGCATCTACATTTTCAGGAGTATCCTGAGCATTAAATGAGATAATCCACATGTTTTTAGAAGTACGCAGGTGGATTAAGTAGTAGTTGCTGTCATTACTGTTACTATAATTACGGTTGAGGGAGTGGCTAAACTATGTGTCTCATGCACACTAATATACATCAGAATTTAAAAAGCAGTAATTTGCTTCTAGGAGACAGACTACAGAAAAGGAAAAAATAGTAATTTTACACCGAGGAAACCTGGCAAACCAAGTGATCCAGTTTAACTCTACCAGTAATAAGACATAGTAATAACATGTAGCTTCTGGTAAAATGTGAAAAGGGCACATCACCTCTGTGGTGTTCTTCCCCCGAAGTGTGTGACTGGAGTCTAATTACTAGACAAACTGAGGGACATTCTGCAAAATACCTCAACAAGCACTCTTTTAAAATGACACGGGGGGAAGGCGGTGTGTGATAGGCTCAGCTGGTTGAGCAAATGACTCTTGATTTTGGCTCAGGTCATGATCTCATGGTTCACAGGATCAAGCCCTGCATTGGCAATGCACTGAGCATGGAACTTGCTTGGGATTCTCTCTCTTCCTCTCTCTCTGCCCCTCCCCTGCTCATTCACACTTTCTCTCTCTCAAAATAATAAACATTAAAAAAAAAAAAACACAGAGAGATGGAAAGACTGAATTGTCACAGATTAGAGGAGACTAAAGAAACATGAAGACTAAATGCACTGGAAAAACTAAAATCCACACAAAGTCTATAGTTTATAGTATTGTACCAATATTAATTTGTTAAATATTTTTAAAGTTTATTTATTTTTGACAGTGTGTGAGAGCGTAAGCTGGGGAGGGGCAGAGAGAGAGGGTGAGAGAGGAACCCAAGCAGGCTCCGCACTTCAGCACAGAGCTGGACGTGGGGCTCAAACCCATGTCCTGTGAGATCATGACCTGAGCCAAAATCAAGGGTCGGACATTTAACCAACTGAGCCACCCAGGCGCCCCCCAATATTAATTTCTTAAGAAATGACAACTATACCATGGGCCATAGGAGAGGTTAACATTTGAGGAAGCTGGGGCAATGGTATATAGAAACTCTCTGTACCATCTTTGTAAGTATTCTGGTAAGTCTAATGTCACTTCAAAATAAAAAGGAAAAAAAAGCAATAGGACAATGCCCATCAACTGGAATGTATAAACAATAGAGCACTATTCTGCAATAAAATAGAATAACTACTTATATATGTACTAATATGGCTGAATCTTCAAAGAATTATATACATAGTGAAAGAAGTCATATACATTCACACAAAAAAAGTATGTATGAAATTCTAGGAAAGAGAAGTATAGTTAGAGAAAGCAGACAGATGGTTTAGCAGGGACCAGAGGGGCGAGAGGATTGGCTGTAAAAGGGTAGAAGAAAACTTTTTTGGGTGATGGAAAGAGTCTATACCTTCATTGTACTGGTGGTTGCACAACTGTATGTATTTGTCAAAATTCAAATTGTACACATGAAGTTGTTGAATTTTATTGAATTTAAGTTATCCCTTAGTAGAGCTAACTTTTTAAAATAATCTTAAAAGAATATAGAATAACATGCAACCTTTTGTGTAAAGAAAGTGGAATGGGGGGAGATATAAACATATATATGCTTATCTTCAAAAAGAAACACTAGGAGAATAAATCAAAAAACGAATAAAAATGATTATGCATAAAGGACTAAGAAAGCAGGAGAGAAGGGATATGGATAGAAGTGAGACATCTTTAAATATGATTTGTTACATAGTTGACTTTGAAATCATGTAAATGTTTTACATACTTAAAATTAAGCCAAAAAGAAAAAAACCCAGTGACCCCCATAAATCTTAATGGTTTGTGGTAATGGAACAATATTATGTTGCCTATATCCCATTTCGTGAAAGTGAACCCAGACTATAAACTTGACCTAGCTGAATCATTTTTCTTCAATAATGAAGTTTCCCTGCTATATTTATTTATGTTTTGCTCCAACATATCTGAAAGCTACCATCTGTGGCTAATAAGAACAAAACACTATCACAGATTGTTTTAATTTCCTGCCTGTTATCAGCAGCAAGAAGGTAACCCTGGAAACAAGGATTTATGGCATTCTGTTTCCTACTCTTGGTCATAACCAACAAAGAAAACTGAAGGGGCCTCCAAAAGTTGAAGGTTTGTCTATTACAATACCACACAAAGAAAAATGTAAAGGTATACCTTGCTCGTGTCATTAATGATTAAGCAATGACAACAAATAACCCTGCTGGGCAGCGATCCCTTAAGTAGTTAATCCCTTCCTGAAAGTACAGTTAGTCAGGTCCACAATAGGAGCCCATGTACCTGTTTAAGCACCCCCGGAAGCAGGGTGCTTCTCAGACTCCCCCAGGGGGCTTGTCAAAACACAAATCACTGGACCCCAGTCCCAGAATTTCTGATTTAGTAGTCTGGGTGGGAATGAGAATTGACATTTCTAACAAGTTCCCAGAAGATGCTAATTCTCCTGGTATGGGAACCATACTTTGAGAGCCCCTGTATTTTTTTTGTAGATTTTTTATCTAAACGTTTATTCATGTTTGAAAGGCAGAGAGAGACAGAGTGGAAGTGGGGGTGGGGAAGAGAGAGAAGGAGATACAGAATCCAAAGCAGATCCCAGGCTCTGAACTGTCAGCACAGAGCCTGACGTGGGGCTTGAACTCACGAACTGTGAGATCATGACCTGAGCTGAAGTCTGACACTTAACCCACTGAGCCACCCAGGCACCCCAAGAGCCCCTGTATTAAAGTTGTATTCATGTTTTGTGCTGCTACACAGAATCTTCACACCTTCAAAATGCTCCTACTCAAACATAGCAATATAAGAAACACAGAACTGCTTCTGCCATGGTGAAAGGCGGTAGGAGTAACAGGAAACCTCTGGGAGAGATTCCCCACAAAAGAAAAATTCTATCTAATGGAATTTCTTTTTAACGAATGGTAATAGGAATTAGCATTATCTAGGATGTTTGGCACTAAAATTTAGAGATCTCTGAGGAAGCCAGAATTTCACACCTGATGCAGCTTCCTGGAGAACAGCATTAATAGGCAATGGAAAAAGGCTTGGAACATTGAATGTACATCCATCCTAACAGATAAGAAAGAGAATGGGGTCTGCCTACCGATTTATTTGAAAAAATTGTTTCTCAGTTTATTTATTTTGAGAGAGAGAGCACGAGCAGGGGAGGGGCAGAATGAGAGGGAGAGAGAAAATCCAAAGTAGGCTCTGGGCTCTCAGCACAGAGGCTGATGTGGGGCTCGAACCCACAAATGGTGAGATCATGATCTGAGCTGAAATCAAGAGTCAGACACTGAACCAACTGAGTCACCCAGGCAACCTATCTGCCTACTGAATTTAGAACTAAGACAGCAAAACACAGTGACAACTAATAAGGCAGGAAAAGTTTCTTTGCTCTTGGCTGGAATTAAATCAACTTAAGGGGCTAACAGCCACCCTGACTTAGTGGAGAAAGGTCTGAATTACTGGCCCAAACCCCTCAACATCAGAGCTGTCTCAACCAGCATTGGGCACTTACGTCATATACCTCCTGGTACCACCGTTATGTCTGTAATTTCTCCCAACCTTGGAGCAGGAATTGTAGCTTAAGACTTTATGAAGTTTCAGCACAGTACCCTATATGCCATTCACAGAGCCAGAATTAAACGCAAATTTTCCATTTTATCCAATTAATATGTCAGTCTCTACCCTGTGATTTACTTCCTTAAGATAGATTTCAAAGAAAGGACTCCAAAAAAACTGATGTGGCCAAGGGAACAGAAAAAATATTATTGCAGCATTATTGGTAATAGCAAAATTAAGGATTTAAATGGACATCAGAAGAATGATTACACAATCTGTGTAGAGTGATGTAATAAAATATGGCCCAGCCATGAAAGTCAGTGAATCTAAGCTGAATTTATTATTTCCTGAAACAATGTCCAGTGAAAAAAGCAAGTATTAGAGGCAATAGCGGATACACACAGTAATATCCTTTAAATGAAGTGGAAGCAAAAACCACATGTTGCTTATGGACCTACATATGAAATAGAAGTACAAAAATAGGCATGAGAGTAGAGATCAAATTCAGGATAGTGGTTAACTCTGTGAGGGAGGGGAACAGGATCAGAAAGAGGTATCTATGAAACTTATCTGTACTTTCCAAAGCAATTATAGCAAAATGTTAATATTTATTAAAACCAGATGAATGTCGGTTAAACTAATTCTTTGTCCTTTTTCTTATATATTTGACGCATTTCATTAATTAAAAAAATTTGGAGCGCACCTGGGTGGCTCAGTCGGTTAAATGTCTGACTCTGGGTTTCAGCTCAGGTCATGATCTCACAGTGTACAAGTGTGAGCTCACATCGGGCTCCGTGCTGATGGTGCAGAGCCTGCTTGGGATTCTCTCTCTCTTTCCCTCTCTCTCTGCCCCTCCCCTGCTTATGCTCTCTCTCTCAAAAATAAATAAACGTTTTAAAAAATGTTTAAAATTGTTTTAATTGCGTTGTTCATGTACACGCTGGTGTTCTGGGTTTTTTTCCTGGGGGGGAAAAAAAGCAAAAACCCTGAAGTTACCTTTGCACAGAAGTTCTGATGCTAGAGTGGCATTACACAGGAAAGACCGAGCCTGCTTCATGTAACACTGCAAACTCCAGAAACTTCCCTTGATCACACTCTGCAATTAAAACAAAGACTTCTTCTGCCTTCAGTGTGGCATTAAAACATTTTGCATTTTACTCCTGTTTGAAAAATTTGTCCTACAAGTAAGGGCAATGTTAAATTAAAAGACGGAAGAATATCACCCTCTCTGCCTTCATTTCCATCATGATGGTGCACCTCTTGTTAGCACTTCCAACACGCATAGCTTCACAAGATAGAGCGAACATTTGTAAAACTTGGCCGAAATAAGCATGAACTCAAACATTCCACAGACTGACATAGGTGGAAACTAAGATGACTTTAGACAACCATTCATACCATCTGGAGTAGGCAGAGCTGTGGCACAGCTCTGATATGCTCTGTGAACTTATTTCAGAAACTGCGAATTTGTCAGCAGGAAAGATCCAATGCATTGCAGAGAAAGTAAAAGTTTGGTTATTTTGCAAATTTTCATTTCTGTCATCCCTGGCAGAGATAAATTCCCATGCTGCTTGTAAGCAATTAAAATATAGCCAAGGGGCTCCCGGCTGACTCTGTCACTAGAGCATGTGACTCTTGATCTCATGGTTGTAAGTTTGAGACCCATGGTAGGTGCAAGGATTACTTAATATCTTAGAAAATAAATAGGAGCACCTGGATGGCTCAGTTGGTTGAGTGCCAGACTCTTAATTTTGGCTCAGGTCATGATCTCACAATTCGTGGGATCAAGCCCAGCACGGGATTATGTGCTTAAGTGTGGAGCCTGCTTGGGATTCTCTCTCTCCCTCTCTCTCTCAAAATAAATAAGCTTCAATAAGTTAATAAATGAATAAAAATTAAAAAATAAAATATAGCCAAGACAACATGGATGGATCTTGAAAGCATTATGCTAAGTGAAATAAGTCAGAGAAAAATATTGTATGCTGTCACTTACATATAGAATCTAAAAAAAGCCAACCTCTTAGAGAGTAAAATAATGGTTATAAGGGGCTGGGAGGGTGGGAAAGATGGGGAGATGTTGGTCAAAGAATACATACTTCCAGTTAAAGATGAATAAATTCTGGGGATTTAGCGCACAGTATTTTTTTAAGTTTTTTTTTTTTTTTAAGTTTATTTATTTTTGAGAGAGCGAGAGAGAGAAGAGAAGGGACAGATGATCCTAAGCAGGCTCTGTGCTGACAGCACAGTGAGATCTGTGCTGTGAGATCGTGACCTGAGCCAAAGTCAGACACTTAACTGACAGTCACCCAGGCACCCCACAGAGTATTTTCTTTTTTAATGCACACCTTTTTGATTACAGTTAACGATACTGTATTACATACTTGAAAGTTGCTAAGACAGTAGATCTTAAATGTTTTCATCACAAAAAAGAAACAGTGATTTTGTGATGTGATGGAAATATTACCTACCTATGGTGGTAATCACATTCCAATATACACGTGTATTAAAACCAACACGTTGTACACCTTGAATTTACACAATGTTGCATGCCAACTTTTTTCTCAATAAAACTGTAAAAAAAAAATGTAGCCAAGGCTATTGAAATAAATGTACTGGTTGCGTTAAAAATAGTACTGGTATGCATCCTTTTTTTTTCAATCTTTATTTTTGAGAGAGAGAGAGACAGAGCATGAGCAGGGGAGGAACAGAGAGAGAGAGAGAGACATAGAATCCAAAGCAGGCTCCAGGCTCTGAGCTGTCAGCACAGAGCCCCATGTGGGGCTCAAACTCACCAACCATGAGATCATGACCTAAGCTGAAGTTGGATGCTCAACTGACTGAGCCACCCAGGCACCCCTTGATGTGCCTCCTTTATTTGCCAAATGCAATCCTGGAAAGCTGTTCCCTTCTTAGCTGGGCTTGTCATGAACATAATGTCTGTTGCTGAGGGCATGTTCTCACATGATAACATAACCAAGACTTTTTCCTAATTACAACAGTGTTTGTTGTAGTTTATTTATAAGACATTGAAGTACTGAAATAAGAAAATAGAAGTACACAAATTGCTCTACCTAAACACCATTACTTAACTGGCCCCTAGAAAACCACATACACGCAGTGGTTCAAAAAGCATAACAGTAAATTAGAAAAGATGAAGTTTAAAAGTCCAGAGACCCAAGTTCTCATTTGGACTTTGTATGGACTGTGACCTGGGCTACAGGATCGCCACAGGTAAGAGAATGGTTTTTGGAGAAGGAATTTAACAAGACTCCCAGGTTCTTGGCTTGTACAACTCTAGGGATGTTGGAAATCAATGCCAAATTACAACACAAGTTATCCACCCACTCCTACTGGTCAGTCACCTTTTGAGATGCGCAAAGGTACTGGCTAGTGGCTTTCAGTACTGAGGTAGGGAAAAGCACCTGTTTTAAACTATTCAGATTTTTTTTAAGGATAAAACTCAAGGCTATCAATCCTATACATTATTAACTCCCAAAGTTATCCAAGCCTCCAAGCCTAAGAAGGATCGGTTTTACTACTCTGAAAATTTGTGGTAGACAAAAATTAGAGCCTTAAAAGGCTATCTAAGGAAAGAAATAAGAGTGTATTCAAGGAGTCATTTAAAAAAAAAGGATGCACACTTGCCAAATATAGTCTTTTAATTGGATAACTTTGTATATCTTTCACAATCCAGCTGTTAAACTGTAAATGGAATTTACAAAACAGATGGTGGTAACAAGGTCTGGTTCACAGCAGTTCTAAAGAAAGAACACACCAATCTGATAAACTATCCATTTGCTTCAGAAGCCTTTAATAGGCTCATCCTTTATCATCCTACATTCACTTATGCCAAGAGATATCATACAGATGGATGTTATAGAACCATCTGTAATCCTATCCAACAAATAAGTACCAGCAGGGTGTGCAAGCCACCATCATTACTGACAAATGATTAAGGGAAAAGGGATCACGCTTTAGAACAGTGGATCCCACATATGGCCAATCATAGGGAGCTTTGGAAAATACACCTTCTCAAGCTACCCTGAAAAATCTGATTCACTAGCTGTTGGGGTGAAACCAGGATTATTAAATCTTTTAAAAACCCAAGCAATTCTGATGACCAGTTGGGCTGGGAGCATAGGCTTTTGAGAGAGGTTGAGGGTTAAAAATGGACCCACTACTGGCCTTAATTTGCTGTTTAGCAAGGTTGAACAGTTGGCAATGTTAATTCCCCACCATAAACCCTCACTATAGTCACCAACTCAGAGGATGACAATTCCTGTGGAACACTGTGAGGTCTGCACACCAGCTGGGGAAGGAGGCTTGGAACAGAGAGTGAGATTGGATGGTGAGGTGGGGAACAGGATGGGGAGATTAGGCAAAGAAGCTGGAGCCAACTTTCCAGAGGTCCAGTGAAAAGTAAAGGAAGGAGGACCTCACATAAGAAAATTATATCCATATCCTAGAAAAATATCAGCCATTTAAGAAACCAGTTGGGTCCTACATACTGCCAGCTCACTATAAATCAGTTTCAAGGGTAACATGATCAAGTTTTCATGGGAAGTTCTGTACTAGTTTCTGAGCTGGACACAAATATATCAAACATGACCTCAAGAAACTTAAGATCTGGGGAAATAAGAAAATAAGTGAAGGGAATTAAGAGTACACTTATCATGAGAAGCACCGTAATGTACAGAATCATTGAATCAGTATTTGTACACCTGAAACTAATATAACACTGTCCATTAATTATATTAGAATTTTTTAAAAACTCAGCCCCCCAAAATGGAAGGCATGCCTAGAAGCTAAACTATAGAAGCAATACTTTATATAAAGGAAAAATTATAAGCTGGAAGAAAACATACGGCTATATTGAGCATAAAAATTTGATCCAGGCCTTAAGGACAGATTGAAGGAAAGGAAGGGAGGGTTTTCCAGAGGGGGTAAGGAAGAGAGATATTATAGGAAATGAAATACAGAAATACAGGAAACAACAAAAGGTAGAGTTGACTGCCTGAGTGGGTCTATGCATTCAGCAGAAACAGATGCCCTTCTATTTCCGAGCACATAAAATTGAATTTTACATTTCGCTCATGACTTCTTTCAAGTCCTGTCTTATTCTGCAGTCGTCAAAACAGTTATTATCCCCCATTTTACAGATGAGCAAACTGATGCTCTATCTGGAAACATTAAGTGCCTGCTAAAGAAGAGTGTACCTGTTGGCATGAAGAGCTGGATTTTGACCCCCTGTCTTCTGACTTACACATGAGAGCCTTATCACCAGCCACCATGAGTCTGAACCTGACCTGTGAGAACAATGGACTCAAGGGGGAGAGCCCAGAGGCAAGGAACCAGAATCAGAAGTTGCTGCACTTCAGTCACCATGAGGTGACAGGCCTAAAGCCAATGACAGCAAAGGAAACAAAGAGAACCAATCTGAGGTTTTAAAATAAAAGTAAGATTAGTGATAAACATGGGGGTTGAAGAAGAGAAGTGTCAAGGTACCTGCCAGCTCAAGAGAACAGACAGAAAGAATGGCTTGATACCCAGAGGCTGCCAGAGCCCAGAGCTGGTGCACATTGGTTGCAAAATACTGTTTTACCAACTATTTATTTGGTTTATATGAGGAAAAATTCTGTAATTTAATGCTACTTTGACCTTTACTTTTTGAAATGAAACTGGAACAGTTCAGGGGAAAGGAGAATCCCATTAAATCTTCAAACTAATAAAAAGGCTTGAGGAAAAAAAAAAAAAAAGAACCTCTCTATAGAAGTTTATCCTAGGAAACCAGTAAAGAATCGCTTTTACAAACCAACCACAGTCTTCAAATCTTCAAGATCCACATATTTTATGTCTCTTGGTGTGATATGGTGTGAAGAAAATAGCATTCTTGCTAAAATGGTTTTCCTGGAATTTAATCAAGCCTTTAGACCTAACTTCCACTTCCAGGAATATGAAAGAGATAGAAACAAGTTAAATGAAAACAAGAAGAAAACAAGCAGACAAATCCCAAAGGTGGAAGATCTTATAGGACAACTGAGAATTGGATAAATCAGTGTCACAGGGTGGGGGAGAGGAAAACAAGAAATCTTCTAGATTAAAACCTAACAATCAAATATAAATGTATGGATCTTGAGTGGGTCCTAGCTTAAACAAGTCATGAGTAAAAGACATTTGGGGCAACAGAATTAGGTATTAATTCTACTGTTATGAATGTAGATTAGGTATTAAAACATATGAAGAAATTAATAGTTAATTTTGCTAAGGACACTGTAAGTGGTTAAGAAGAAAAACACTTTCTAAGGTGAGATTTCACCTCTAAATACAGGTCTCTGATTTGTTCTCTGTAAAATAGACCATGCCAATGTGGCAAAATGTTAATTTTGAATCTAGGTAGTAAGTACATAGCTGTCCATTATACAATTTTGTCTATGTTTGTGTTTGAAAATTTTATATAAAAAAATCAAAAGTAAAATAAAATGTCACAATCCTGACAGAAAACACTGTTTCCTTGTTATTACTGTGCTACCAAATAATCCAACAATCCCTCTTCTAATTGATATGAAACCTTATTAACAGACTAACACCTCAAGAGCTAGTAGGACTAGCAATTGCTTTTTCTTCTACAAGTATCTACAATACTCCTGAGGAAAAAGTCCTTAAATAAGGGCTTTGTCTAATCCAAGGGGCCATAGGTTAGAAGACCACAGCATGAAGAACGTTTTCAAAAATGTGTGTGACAAGAAAAAGAGAGAGATGTGTTACCATAGAAACTTCTGTGTGGCTTAAACATTCCAAAGGAAATCAGCACCCCTAGCAACGAAAGAAGCCTGAGATTCTTAGTAGGACCTCACCTGTCAGCTGCTGGAAGTCAACACAGCGAGCGATGAGGCAATACTGACAAGCACACCCATAGTACAAAGACTCCTAGTCCAACTGCCCCTCCCTGTAGACCAGACCCAGAAAGCCTTGCAAGGGACTTGTCTAGGGTCATAAACTACTTAGTGGGGATGCTGTGACTAGTCCAGACTAGTTGTTCTTCCCATTATACCAGGATGAGTTTGTTGATGCACTAAAATAGTTTAAGAAACACCAAAAGGACCTTGGGATTGTATCAGTGAACACAGTTTCTAACACACTAACTATAAAGCTGAAACACTTGACTGTCTTATAAAGTACTGCACTTGTGGGGTGCCTGGGTGGCTCAGTTGGTTGAGCTCCCAACATCGGCTCAGGTCATGATCTTGCAGTTTGTGAGTTTGCTGACAGCTCAGGGCCTGGAGCCTGCTTCAGATTCTTTGTCTCACTCTCTCTCTGCCCCTCCCCTACTTGCACAAGCACTCTCTCTCTCTCTCTCTCTCTCAAAAATAAATAAACATTAAAAAAAATTTAGAAATAATAAAGTACTTCACTTGTAAAGAGCCCCACCCTCAAATTATGTTGGTGGTGGAGGAATAGAAAGAAATGGATATCAAAATGAAAGCAAAAAACAGCATGGAATAAGCATGACCTCCACTGAGACAAAGCAAGGGCACTAGCAGCTGTAAGCTGTAAGCTAAGCACTTTGTGCTGCTGAAAGGCAAGTTGTTCCTGGTGGCGATCAGTGGCACACCTCCAGGATTGCCTGTGCATTAACAAAATATTTAATATATATTAAATACATACATATATATATATTTAATGTTTTTATTTATTTTTGAGACAGAGAGAGACAGAGCATGAGCAGGGGAGGGGCAGAGAGAGAGAGGGAGACACAGAATCCAAAGCAGGCTCCAGGCTCTGAGCTTCAGCACAGAGCCTGACGCGGGGCTTGAACTCACGGACTGTGAGATCATGACCTGAGCTGAAGTCGGACGCTTAACCGACTGACCCACCCAGGCGCCCTCAAAAGCACTTATATTTTGAAGGGGTAGTCAATAAGTTCTTTGGCAAAGTCCCCAATATCAGTTAAATTCCAGCACCTACCACCTCCGTTGCTGCTCATGAACCACTTACCATAAAATAGATACGATTGCATTTGAAGCTATGTTATTAAGAACTTCCTTGTTTGGGACATTTGTCAATGGCCTCTGTTGAACTGGGTTCTGATTCCTACTTAGAAAAATAAACACTCATCTATGTACATAAAACATATCATACCTCAGAGCAAGAATCATATGTTCCTGGCAAAGCTCTTCACTGAAACAGCACTTGGACCAACTGGATCTCAAAAGACTTCAATGCAGAAACTCAGCAATGGGCAATTTCCTTACCTAAAACTGCTTTGTTGTTCAGACTCTAGAGAGGCAATGGCTGTTAATAAATGGGTGGTGGGGTGGGGATCTTCATGGTGAGCAACCAAAACCAAAAAAAGATAGTGAAAAAAAAAATTAGAGGAAGAGAACAACAGATAAAAAGGGCCAAATATTTCAGACAAACAAGGCTTGGGCAGAATGTCTCCCTCGATCTACAGCTCCATTGTGGGAAGAGACACAGTGGTTCTTCAAGCTAGACTGCGCACTAAACTAAAATACTAAACTGCCTCTCATGAGGGGACAGTGATGCAACAGAAGGAAAAAAATGCAGGCAAGAGGATGGAATACTACAAAACTTCAAATCATGGTGAGGAAAGACCAGAAAAAATCAGTTAAGTATTTCAGCAGGAAGTGATCTATTCAATTTAGTAAAATTACACTGGCAGTAATGGACTGGAGCAGAACAAGCTAGGCGGCAAGGCAACCAGTTAAGAAGTCACTGTACTACAGGGTGCCTGGGTGGCTCAGTCAGTTAAGCGTCCGACTTTGGCTCAAGTCATGATCTCACAGCTTGTGAGTTCAAGCCCCGTGTTGGGCTCTGTACTGGCAGCTGACAGCCTGGAGCCTGGTTCAGATTCTGTGTCTCGCGCTCTCTCTCTCTTAAAAATAAATAAACATTAAAAAAAAAAAAGTCACTGTACCTCTGGTAAGAGATGACAAAGAATCAGAAGTGAAGACAAAGTCTAGAGATACTCGAGAAGTACAAGAGCCAGGACACGAAGCACAGGTAACCAAAGAGATTAATAAGAAGTTAGAATCACAAATAAACCAACCAACCAGATTATAAAGACTAGACCAAATAGCCCAACTAGCAACATGCATTCAAGTAAAGTTCATAGAAGGGCTGGGTGGCCAAATGGACTTTTAAAACATTAGGGGTGCCTGGGTGGCTCAGTCAGTTAACCATCCAACTTTGGCTCAGGTCATGATCTCATGGTTTGTGAGTTCAAGCCCTGAGTCAGGCTCTGTGCTGACAGCTCAGAGCCTGGAGCCTGCTTTGGATTCTGTGTCTCATTCTCTCTCTGCCCCTCTCCTGCTTGTGCTCTGTCTCTGTCTCTCAAAAAAATAAATAAATGTAAAAAAATTTTTTTTCAAGTGGCTAAAATGGTAAATTTTATGTTATGTATATTTTACTACAATAAGAATCAAACAAATAAAAAAAAAGAACATACAACATGCAAGTGTATCCATTTAGATAAGGTTGCAAATATACAGTAGGGAACACAATTTGGATAGATTAGCACAGATGGAACATAATTATGTTGTAGTATATTTGCCTAATTGTTCAAGGTGTTAAAGTAAGTTTGTATCTCTGAAATTTATATACCTGGTGGTTATAGATAAAATTACTTTTAATGAAATATTATTTATAACTGCATTTAACAGAAGGTACAAGCCCTAAAAACTAACATTTAAAACAGAAAAGTTCCTTGGGGCGCCTGGGTGGCGCAGTCGGTTAAGCGTCCGACTTCAGCCAGGTCACGATCTCGCGGTCTGTGAGTTCGAGCCCCGCGTCAGGCTCTGGGCTGATGGCTCAGAGCCTGGAGCCTGTTTCCGATTCTGTGTCTCCCTCTCTCTCTGCCCCTCCCCCGTTCATGCTCTGTCTCTCTCTGTCCCAAAAATAAATAAACGTTGAAAAAAAAAATAAATAAAATTTAAAAAATAAAATAAATAAAACAGAAAAGTTCCCAAACAATAAAATTATTAAAAGACTCACATATATAAAATACAAAATGGCCACAACACAATTCAATGTGCTTTAAACAAAATATATAAAATTTTGGTCTTCAGATATCTCCCTCAAAGGATGAAATAGGGAAAAGTTTGTTATAATCCACCTTAGAATTGAACACAATTTAGCTAAGACTTTTGCATTATTCATGAATTCCCCTAATCAAAAACTTCATGAAATCTCTTTCAGTCAGGGTAGTAAGAAATGCCTCAAACATAAATCTACTTGGCTCTCTCCTTGCTAGAATTCAGGAAGAAAAGCGGATTCCTATGTATTATGATCCTCACATATAAATGGATCTTCATATAAAATTGTAACATAGGCACTTTAAACCTGAGGGGGCATGATGTCGATTAGAACATGAGCGCTGTAGTCACAAATACCTCGGTTCTGCTCCGTGACCGCTGGCAAGTGACAGCATGTACCTCCTCAGTTTCCACTTCTTTAGAATGGGTCCAACCTTCAAGTTGACAGGCGTATCATGTGAGATCACACGTATACCACCTGGCCCACCTTCCCAGAGTTTTGGGTTCATGCTTTTGTCTGACACCTAAGGGTTTCACTCAGCAACATCCAGCATCCAGCATGTTGATGCCTTGATACACATCAAGGGGAAACTCACTTGATCCTGCCAGTCAGAAAAAGATACCTCAAAATTTTGTTGTTTTCCAGAATTACTCCCTAACATCCTAGAAGCTGGCTTCTGACCACATTAAGCTATAGAAACTACTAACATCATCCCCTTCAAATCTCAGTCCTCATGGCTAACGCGTACAAAATGTCTATAGAGCTTCCTGTATGGCAAGCATTGCCCTTACCACTTTTTGTGTACTAACTCATTTCATCCTCACAATAACCCTATAAGATGCATGAGTACTATTGATAGCTCCATTTTACAGATGAGGTAATTGAGGCATTGCTCACAAATAACAGAATTTGAAGCCAGGTAATCTGGCTCAAGTTTACACTGTCTCATGACCTCTAGTTTTTGTTCCTTGTCTCTCTTAAAACCATTTTCTGCCAACACACTGTTGGATCTCCTGCTTCTGATATGTCCTTTTAAGACTGTCTGCTGGCTGGCACAAAAACAGACACACAGACCAATGGAATAGAATAGAAACCCCAGAACTAGACCCACAAACGTATGGCCAACTCATCTTTGACAAAGCAGGAAAGAACATCCAATGGAAAAAAGACAGCCTCTTTAACAAATGGTGCTGGGAGAACTGGACAGCAACATGCAGAAGGTTGAAACTAGACCACTTTCTCACACCATTTACAAAAATAAACTCAAAATGGATAAAGGACCTAAATGTGAGACAGGAAACCATCAGAACCTTAGAGGAGAAAGCAGGAAAAGACCTCTCTGACCTCAGCCGTAGCAATCTCTTACTCGACACATCCCCAAAGGCAAGGGAATTAAAAGCAAAAGTGAATTACTGGGACCTTATGAAGATAAAAAGCTTCTGCACAGCAAAGGAAACAACCAACAAAACTAAAAGGCAACCAACGGAATGGGAAAAGATATTTGCAAATGACATATCAGACAAAGGGCTAGTATCTAAAATCTATAAAGAGCTCACCAAACTCCACACCCGAAAAACAAATAACCCAGTGAAGAAATGGGCAGAAAACATGAATAGACACTTCTCTAAAGAAGACATCCAGATGGCCAACAGGCACATGAAAAGATGTTCAGCGTCGCTCCTTATCAGGGAAATACAAATCAAAACCACACTCAGGTATCACCTCACGCCAGTCAGAGTGGCCAAAATGAACAAATCAGGAGACTATAGATGCTGGAGAGGATGTGGAGAAACGGGAACCCTCTTGCACTGTTGGTGGGAATGCAAATTGGTGCAGCCGCTCTGGAAAGCAGTGTGGAGGTTCCTCAGAAAATTAAAAATAGACCTACCCTATGACCCAGCAATAGCACTGCTAGGAATTTATCCAAGGGATACAGGAGTACTGATGCATAGGAGCACTTGTACCCCAATGTTCATAGCAGCACTCTCAACAATAGCCAAATTATGGAAAGAGGCTAAATGTCCATCAACTGATGAATGGATAAAGAAATTGTGGTATATATACACAATGGAATACTACGTGGCAATGAGAAAAAATGAAATATGGCCTTTTGTAGCAACGTGGATGGAACTGGAGAGTGTAATGCTAAGTGAAATAAGCCATACAGAGAAAGACAGATACCATATGGTTTCACTCTTATGTGGATCCTGAGAAACTTAACAGGAACCCATGGGGGAGGGGAAGGAAAAAAAAAAAAAGAGGTTAGAGTGGGAGAGAGCCAAAGCATAAGAGACTGTTAAAAAACTGAGAACAAACTGAGGGTTGATGGGGGGTAGGAGGGAGGGGAGGGTGGGTGATGGGTATTGAGGAGGGCACCTTTTGGGATGAGCACTGGGTGTTGTATGGAAACCAATTTGTCAATAAATTTCATATAAAAAAAAAAAAAGACTGTCTGCTGGCTCTTCTCTCATTCTTCTTACTATCTAAATGCAGACATCTTCTAAAGTTTTAGGCCACCCATCTCCTATCACTATTGTGAGGAGCCCAGGTACTCTCCTCGCTTCAGGTATCAGCCTTATACTGATAATTCACAAATTTAAATCTCTGGCCTTAAACCATAATGCCATCTCTTGGCTTATTTAACTCACTCCCTCTTCCTCTGTACAAATGCAAATCTAACCACCCTCATCTAAAAATTTGCTCCAGTTGCTTTTAGTGCATAACAAAACGCTCCAGAATTTAGTGGTGTACAACGATTTTATTATGTCCCTGGATTCTGTGGGTCAGGAATCCAGACAGGACACAGAGAAGATGACTGGCCTCTATGCCTCAATGTCTGTGGCATCAGTGGAAATGGCTGGGAGTTGGAATTACCTGGGGGAATCTACTCCCCTGTCTATTTTTCAATACTAGCTGTTGGGGGAGACCTCGGGTACAGCCATCAGCCACAACACCCACCTGTGGTCACTCCATGTGGCACACCTTCCTCACAGCATGTCTGTGGCCTTAGGGCTCCAAAGCGTCCCACAGTCTTAAAACACTTCTCAATTAATCCAATGTTACAGTTTTTCCTCACCATAAAGAAGGACTAGATGAAGTATCATGTGCTTTCTCACATACCTTCTTAATTCTTAGAAGAGCCCAGGCAAAGCAGGTATTACCACCCTTTACAAAAAGGGGAAAACGACAAAGTTTAGAGATATACCAGTAATTATACAGATAGTTAAAAGACAAGATCCCATTCAAACTCAGTCTCTATGTAGTAATGATCACAACAAAGATCAAGCTCACAAATATGTATGTCCAACTATTTTTCTCTAATTTCAGGGTAAACATTTTCGGTTACCAGATTTTTCTTGTTAGCTAGCTAGTTAGGAATTTGAAACAACTTTGCCATGATACTATTTTTTTTAACGTTTTATTTATTTTTGAGAGACAGAGCATGAGCGGGGGAGGGGCAGAGAGAGAGGGAGACACAGAATCTGAAGCAGGCTCCAGGCTCAGAGGCACAGAGCCCCACGCAGGGCTCGAACTCACATGCTGTGAGATCATGACCTGAGCCGAAGTCGGACACTTAACCGACTGAGCCACCCAGGCACCCGCCCCAATATTATTGAATTATCTATTTGAAAATAAATGCACATACCTCAGAAATCAAAAACTGGAAATGGTGAAAAGTCTTGCTTCTACTCTTATCTGTTACCCCAGTTCATATTCCTGATGAACATGTAAGCACTTGTGTATCCTCCAATTCTTAATACGAATATAAACAACATGTAACTATGCCCCCTCCCAATTTTCCCTACAAAATATAACTCCTCTGCATAATTTAGCCACTCTAGGGGCCTAGACATTGAGGTTGCTTCCACATTCAACGCTACAGTGATGAACTCTGAGCATATGTCATTTCGTGTGTACAAGTACCTAAGATAAATTCCCAGAAGCAGGATTTTCAAGTAGAATATATAAGTTTATATATGACAGATGTTGCCAAATTATCCTCCATAAGGATAGTTACCCTTTCAACAGCAGTATTTGTTTCTCCATCACCTTAATAACATAATAGGGTATCAAATTTCTGAACTTTTGACAATCTAACAAGGAAAAAAATGTATCTTGGTGGGAGTCTGTGTGCATTTCCCTTATTGAGGGTGAGGTCAAGCATCTTTCCAACTGTTTAAAGATTCTTTGTATTTCCTGGCCCTTGAACTGTCTGCTTACGTGTCTTCCCAATTTTTCAATTGTGTTTCTGGCCTTTCTCTCACGTTAATTTTTAGTATCTCTTTTTATATTAGTGTGATTATCCTGTCATCTCTGATAGGAATTGTAAATATTTCCTCCCATTCTGTCATTTGACTTCATTTGTATTGGTATTTCATATGTGAAAATTCATAGTTTTTATGTAAAGTTTAATTATTTTCTTTTATGGCTTCTAGACTGAGTCACAACGAGGTAGATATCCACTGCAGAATTAAAGAAATTAACAACCTATATATTTTTAAGCTTTATTTTAAATACTTTTAAACTTACTAAATAGTTGCAAAGATAGCCTAAAGCATTCCCCTATACCTTCTTTATAAAACTCCAGTCGACAAATCCAAAAGGAATTAAAGAACCAAACATCATTATTTTGCAACTTCTAATAATTACTGAATGGCTGGTAACACCTAAAGTTGATCAACTGTAACATCACAAAAAAGATAGACAACTAGATTATTTAGCTGCTTCCTGACAGAAGCCCATGCCACACCTCTGAATTATTCTTGACTAAGTTTAAGAGTTATTTTCAGTGTGGGGGCAGCGAGGCATACCTCTAAATCTACTAGTATATAAGCAATACAGGAGCTAAAGGAACATGTTAAACTAAATCATGAGAAAATAATGAGCAAAACCCAGAATGTAGGAAATCCTATAGGACAGACGACCCTGTTTCTTCGAAAAGTTATTAGGGGATAAAAAGGAATATCAAACTGTAACAAACTAAAAGAGAATTAGACATTTATCAAATATAATGTGTGAATCTTGCTTGAATCCTTATTCAAAGAAACCAATTTGTAAAGAACACCTGTGGGAAAATCAGAGAAATGTAAACACTGGTTAGATATTCTAAAGTAAGGAATTTATGTTAATTTCAAGCATAATATTTTTAGGTTTTTATAATTTAGATATAGTGAAGTATTTATCAATGAAATGACATATCTGGGATTTGCTTTAAAATAAGTCAGTGATGGAAGGTATAGGAGGCAGAAGGGATAACACAAGATAACCTATGTTTATGTTAACAGTTGAGGCTACGTAAAAGGCACTTGGCAGTCAGCTCGTTATGTTATCCTAATTTTGTGTACATTTGAACACTTATATAATATCTTAAAAACTGGTTACAATCCTGACAGATTTTCTAGAGATCCTTCCTCATGATAATTTTTATGTGCCAGGGAAACAGGCCAGTCACTTCAATACCTTGAAATAATATGTTGGTTGACTGTAACAGTTACCTCACCAAACAGGTGAGTTTCTGTAGGTGCAGGACTCTATGACTCTACAATATGTCTAAAGGGTGTCCTCTGGCCTAAAGTATTCAAGAGATGCAGTCGGAATAACTTGTAGCTTCTTTCATAAAGAAAAATCCTCTGCATTTTTCTTTAGTGTATAAAACAGCCAGTATTATGGAGCACCTATGTCTGAGCATTGTAGAAGAAAGATAAGAGTTAAGAAGGGGCCTTTGTCTTTATGAAATAAATTCAAACATTCATCAAGTCGTCCACATGTGCTGGGCAATTTGCTAGGGATTCAATAATGAGTACAAACAGTCCCTCTTCCGCAAAAGAGTCTTTTAAAAAACTGCTACTGAGGCTATAATCAGACAAAATTCTAGTGAGTAAATGTCCTCTCAGCCCTGACTATAACAAATTTACCTCAGTTCACAAAATCTTTGATCAGCCCAATCCAAATTATCCCCTAATTACCACAAACTGAATAGAGAATGTAGAACCGTAGGGAATGTATTCATTTATATAAACGGGAATTAGGAATGGTTCATATAATCCAGGACTCATAATCTAAGATTCATCAAAGATTAGATAGTTGCCCTCTCCTGGCAAATTTTAATACTGCAGTCTGGCTCAACCTAATACTGGGATCAAATTACAGGGGTATACTGCAAATAAATCAGTGCGGGAATACCCAGCCATGAAGGAGTTTCAAGAGCTGAACAAAGAAAACAGCAATTTTTTAAAAAGGAGAGGGAAGGGGGTAAGGGGGAGTTAAATAAATCAGTAAAATATTATTAATAAAATTAAACAGAATGTCAGAGATTAGGACTCTTATTCTCTATCATCCTCCCAACACTGCTACTTTCAAGATAGGATCTTGGACAGGTCCTCTCTGTAATTTCAGTTTCCTTACCTATAAAATGGGAATAATATCACCTACCCCCTAGGGCTCTTGTGAAGGCAACAAAGGTTATGCATGTCAAGGACTCAGCACCTAGTTAAATCCTCAGCAGTGTCTGTTGTTATTCAGATGTCAGCTCAGGCTTCCCTGCTTCTATCTCCCAACACAGATAAACTCCTCTGCTAAGTGCTCTCCTTGAGCACTCTTTATCCTTACATCCCTCTATCAGTAATCACACACACACACACACACACACACACACACACACACACACACACAGGTGATTCTGATGAATATCTGTTTTTGTCCAAAAGATTGTAAATTCCATAAGGGCAGACACTCATCCTGTGTTCCTAGCATTCAGTGCGGGGCCTGGCACTCAGCAAATTTGTTAATTGAAACTGTAAAATTGCCAGTCTTTTGAATAATCATATTTAGCACTGGTATAGGTATAGGTTGAATTGTGTTCCCTCCCCAAAAAGATACCTTGAAATCCTAAACCCTCATACCTCAGAATATGACTTATATGGAAATAAGCTAATTACATCTGCAATTACTGTAACTAAGACGGGGCATACTAGACTACAGTGGACTCAGTCCTAGGTGACTGGTATCTTTAAAAGAGGAGAATTTGGACAGCAACAGAGGCAGGGATTAGAATAATGCGAGCAGACAAACACTGAGGATTGATAGCTACCACCAGAAGCTGGGCAGAGGCAAGAAAGTTCTCCCCACTACAATTTTCAGAGGGAGTATGGATGCACCCACACCTTGATTTTGGACTTCTAGCCTCTAAATAACAGAGCTCTATTGTCTCACAGTTCTAAACATCCCAATTTGTGATACTTTGTGTCAGCCAATGAAACTAAGAGAAGTATTAATTTGATGGCTTTGTTTGGTATTTAAAGGTATGTATAGGGATTTTTTTTTTCTCCAAGGCCAGAAAAATTGTTTATAGATAATATATATTTTTTTATTTTTAAAAAAATTTTTTTTCAACGTTTATTTATTTTTGGGACAGAGAGAGACAGAGCATGAACGGGGGAGGAGCAGAGAGAGAGGGAGACACAGAATCGGAAACAGGCTCCAGGCTCCGAGCCATCAGCCCAGAGCCTGACGCGGGGCTCGAACTCACGGACCGCGAGATCGTGACCTGGCTGAAGTCAGACGCTTAACCGACTGCGCCACCCAGGCGCCCCTAGATAATATATTTTTAAAAGAAACCATTAGGGCAAGTTTTTCCCGTCTATTCTCAATGACTTCTTAATGGCTTTTTAAAAACATGCTCATTTTTTTTTTAATGTTTATTTATTTTTGAGAGAGACAGAGAGAGGCAGAGAAAGAGAGGCAGAGAGAGGGAGACAGAGGCTCCGAAGTGGGCAGCAGACAGCAGAAAGCCCGATAAGGGGCTCAAACTCATGAACCCTGAGATCATGACCTCAGCTGAACTTAACCAACTTAGCCACCCAGGCTCCCCTTTAATGTTTATTTATTTATTTTGAGAGAGGGGGAGAGTGTGAGCAAGGGAGGGGCAGAGAGAGAGGGAGAATCCCAACGCTGTCAGCACAGAGCCCGACAAGGGGCTAGATCTGACAAACCAGGAGATCATGACCTAAGCCAAAATCAAGAGTCGCTTAACCAACTGAGCCATCCAGGCACCCCCAATGACTTCTTAACAGCTTTAATCAACTTTGACTACTCCCCAATTCCAGTCATATATTCCAACAGCCTCATTATTTTTAGTTCTTTATTCATAGTACTCTTTCTGGCAATAAACAGAATTAAGTCCTACATAAGTATTCATTAGCAAAATAAAACAAAAATCATTAGTGAATCAAGATTTATTTTATTTTTTTTTAATTTTTTTTTCAATGTTTATTTATTTTTGGGACAGAGAGAGACAGAGCATGAACGGGGGAGGCGCAGAGAGAGAGGGAGACACAGAATCGGAAGCAGGCTCCAGGCTCTGAGCCATCAGCCTAGAGCCTGACGTGGGGCTCGAACTCACGGACCGCGAGATCGTGACCTGGCTGAAGTCGGACGCTCAACCAACTGCGCCACCCAGGCGCCCCGTGAATCAAGATTTAGATGAACTACATACATCCAAAAATAGCACCTCAATGATGAGATTAAGTTTTCTTTAATATACTTTCTTTTTTTTTTTTAATTTTTTTTTCAACGTTTATTTATTTTTGGGACAGAGAGAGACAGAGCATGAACGGGCGAGGGGCAGAGAGAGAGGGAGACACAGAATCGGAAACAGGCTCCAGGCTCTGAGCCATCAGCCCAGAGCCCGACGCGGGGCTCGAACTCACGGACCGCGAGATCGTGACCTGGCTGAAGTCGGACGCTTAACCGACTGCGCCACCCAGGCGCCCCTCTTTAATATACTTTCAAACTTGGGATGTAAACTCACCTTTCACCCACGATATGGGAGGGATAATAAAAAATTTGACTTTCTGTCCCCATTCATACCTTATAAATTGTTACAATTTTTAGTTCTTCATCAGTCTGATTTGTTAAATCACAAAAATCTATGATTCAAAAAGAAAAAAAACAAAAACTTTTCTAAGTGCTAAGCACATTCAGCACGAAGTGGCTAAGACTCATTTTTGTATAAACAAAGTATCTAATTGCCTTGTGTTATCTTTAAGGAATATATATCATCTTGCAGTGAAAATGATTGAGGCAGGGACAAGACTCCTCAACCCTGGCGGGTTAAGAAGTTCATCACCTGTGGTACCATCTCCTCATGCTACATTATACACATGCTCAAAATTTGGGACACGGTCAACTTGATTTATAAAAACTGCTTTGGCATCCTGGATAAGACAAGCTAAAACCTACTTTAACTAAAAATGTGACAGAAGAGTCAAGACTCTTGAGTGTTCTCATAAATTCATAAAGAGGACAATTGATGGGACAAGTTACATGCACTTAACCTTTAGTAGATAATGTTATTTTAAGAATTATTGCCATTTACACCCAGGAGGGCACAGGGAATAGAAAGGGTCAGACACAGACAGGGACAAGACGACCAAGAACCCCAGAGAATAGTAGAGCCTCCAATGTAATTAAGGTTCTGAGTAAAATATAGGAAAGATCCCTTATTGAGAAAGGAGACATCATCAAGCTAAACTCTGAATACATACAAAAACTAGGATGTGGTTAAATGGAAATGGGACAGCAACAGATAAAGATGAACTGGTCTAAGAATCACCATGTGATGCCAGATTCAAGAGAGAGCCAGTTTCTGGGAGAGGTGACAGTATCTCTTTCAGAACTCCCTCCCAGGCTACAAGTTAAAGCCCAGTGGTGAACAATAACCAGGAGGCTTGCACAACCCTCACATAGTCCCATCCCCGCTGATCAAAGATGTACCCATGGTAAGGTACACACTGGAATGTAGAGGAAAGGTCATGGAGAGAAGGGGCAGTGCAGGGAGAAATGACAAATTCCCCAGAACACCAGAATTTAGCATCGGTCCACTCAGGAGAAACAAAAAATAATTCGGAGAATAATTTGGGGAATTTTCTATTTTACAACACTGAAGTCAATACCATTAACCAGGAATTAATATAGACAGATATAAAAATACAGAGTATCTTGTTTACAAGCATATAAAAGTGAGAGTTTGAAAGAAGTTTGTTTCTATCCAAAACAATTTCTAGTAGTCACTGACTTATGCTCTCTAAAGAAATAAAAATTAGAGATTGTGCAGAATTGTTTTATTAGTCTCTGCCATATTTGCTACAGACTTAAAAGTCTCCTTCCTTCTCTCTCCCACCTAGGCTGGCCCACGATCTGGACCACTGCCATTTGAAGTTTATTCCTTTAAGTTCAGCATCATCCTCATTGTCCTCTCCTCTCCGTCTTCTGTACCTCTAAGAAATAGATGTTAATTCCTTAAGTATGATCCCTTAGAGGCTTTCAAACTTTTGACCACAACCCACAGTTCAGAAATATATTAACATCTGGAGCCAGTACACACCAAAAAAATATACCTCTAAAGCGGACTCAGAAGCTCCTCACAACTTGTATCCTTACTTCATGTTATAAACGCATCTTTCCCATTCTACTCCACCTACTTCATTTTTTTTAAATGTTTATTATTACTGAGAGAGAGAACGCAAGTAGGGAGAGGGGCAGAGAAGGGGAGGGACTGGGGGAGGGGGGCGGACAGAGATTCCGAAGCAGGCTCCACACTGACAGCATCCAGCCCGATGTGGGACTCGAATTCACAAACCATGAGATCGATCGTGACCTGAGCCGAAGTCAGATGCTACACTGACTGAGTCACCCAGGCGCCCCTCCACCTATTTTTTTAAGTTTTTTTAAAATTTATTTTGAGAGAGACAGCAAGCAGGAGAGGGGCATAGAGAGAGAGGGAGACAGAATCCCAAGCAAGCTCTGAGCTATCAGTGCAGAACTGGATACAGGGTTTGAACTCGTGAACTGTGAGATCATGACCTGAGCTGAAATCAAGAGTCGGGTGCTTAGCCAACTGAGCCACCCACGCGGCCCTACTTCACCTTTTTTTAGTGCTGGTAACCCAATGGTTAGGTCACAACTCACAGTTTGAAATACTTAGTAGATAAGACACAAGATAGCAACATAAGAAAGGAAGTAAGAGTTCGGCATTCAGGCTGTGGGAATTCAAACACCAGCCCTACCACTTGAAGCTGTCAACCTCTCTACCTCAAGGTCTTTATCATGGGGATAAGAGAACAGTGTTTATCTCAAAACTAAGGATTAACCAAGACTCTCCACAGAAAGCACTTAAAGCATCAAAATATTCAATTAATGGCTGGTAATAATTCTTAAATGGTCTGTGGACTTTTTTCATTATGGTAAAATACACATAAAATTCATCATTTTAACCATTTTAAAGCGTACGGTTCAGTGGCATTTAGTACATTCACAATGTTGTACAAATATCACCACCTCTCTAGTTCCAGAACATTTTCATAACCCCAAAAGGAAACCCATTAAGTAGCCACTCCCCATTCTATCCTCCTCCCCAGGCCTGGGCAACCCCTAATCTACTTTCTGTCTCTAGGTCCAGAGACGTTTTTAAGTAATAAATTAACATTTTACTGAAACAATTTTCTAAGGTATACGGAAGTGTTCTTTGGATTCATTAGCCCTACGGCTCATGAAACAAACTTCTGCTCACCATTTGTTTAAATAAACCTTGTGGGTTAGGTAATTGTGACCTGTCTTTGGAGTCAGAAACCCCTCCTGTGAATTTGGAGAGATTCCCAAAGTCTGACCCGTGTTATGGAGGAGACTGTATTCAGTGTCCACAAGAGACAGAATGAGCAAGACCCTAAAAGAGGTTTCTTCATTACCTTGTGGAAGATCACCGAATGACAGAATATTCACCAAATGCAGACTGCTTATTCTTCAGTCTCTGCATTTTGAAATTCTGCTCTTGAGTCTCGGAAATTTTTCCATCAAGAGGTAAAAAAGTGAACTTGGACACAGAACTAGAGGCCCATTTCTTGGCTTTAGTGTGTAGTATCATTTCCTTTTGGGGCCCCACCCCTCTCTCACTGATTTCCCACCCTTCCTTTGGGGTGTGGAAGACTGGGCAAAAAATAACTTTGTCCTTCCCAGGATCTACTGGGTGAGTCGCCGGATACTTGATCAAGAAAATAACAGGGACAGGGAGTTACTTTGCAAAGCAGCACTGTTATTCCTTGAGACATGATGAAGGCAGAGACTTCTCAGGCCAAATAAATAAATGTCACTAAGAGGCACAGAAGATTTGAACTGGAAAACAACGTCCTTGGTCCCAGTTGCAGAAGTCAGACTATATCTTTCTCTTTTGTGAAGACCAACACCGTTCACCCAGCAAATAAGCAGTGAAGTCCTCATTTTCCATTCTCCCTACCCATCCCCTACAGCTTTCTGGCCTTCTGGGTGAAAGCCTGACCCGCCTCAAGCACGGATAGCATTGGGCAAACCCGGCTTAGAGGTACTCCGATTCCGGGTCCCAGAGCTCAGCAAACCTTCCCGACTCCCAGGGAAGAGCTCTATGGCTTTTGAGCTTTTACAGTGGGGGCGGGGCTTCAAACAGCAAACTAGCCCGAGAAACCTCACGCCTCAAACCCTGGGAGCATCCTGAGATGGAGTTAACTTGATGTGGACACAAACTACACCTTTCCGAAGACCCGGGTGCCCCCTGGCAAGTCAGTGAGAGTGCGGATCTCTGAGTTTGCCACAAAGGATCACCCCCAGCCTCCAAGCAGACGAAGCCGAAGTTTCACCCCAGATCTATCAAAGAGTGAGACCTCGAGAAAAAGACCTGGGAAGCCCTCCCTTCCGCAAGCGCCAGGTGATCCTAATCCTGGCAAGTGTGGGTCCAGCACGTGCTTCAAGCATCCGGCCCTGGACGCTCAGGCAAAAGGGGCTCCAGCCGCCCACCTGGCAGGGAGCTCAGTGACCGCGGTCCCAGCGCCCCGAGGCTCAAGGAGACGGCTGCGCGCAAGGCAGGGAGGACCCCGCAAGGACTGCTGCGCGGACCCTTGGGGAGGAGAGGCTGCTGCCTCCCTGGGCGCCAGAAATGCGTCCCGCGCAGGGCTCTCTCCAGCGGGGCCAGCGCAGAAGGCGGGGTGCGGAAGGGACAGCACTCGGTTCACTCCGCCAAGAGTGAAGCAACTCCGGAAACTTCCCGGAGCCGGCGCGCGCCTCCCGCCGCCACCTACTCGGCGCCCCGCAAGCCAGAGCAGCCCGCGCCCACGCCGCGGGCGGGCGCACTGACCTGAGATGGTCTCCTGGTAGCCCTTCGTGAAAAACTGCATGGCTGTGGCCGCCCTCCAGGGCGTCTTGAGCAGTCCCTGCCGCTGGGGGTCCTCTCCTAGCGAGCGCAGGATAGACGAGTAGGCGGCCGCCAGGTTGGGGAGGTTCAGCTCATTATCCTCCTCGCTGCGGGGCCGTTCACCCTTCCAGCCGTCCGCCGGCTGGACGCTCTTGGTTTCCGGCCGCGGCGGCTTCTCGGCCGGCCCGCTCGGCCCCGGTCGCGGCGACTCCCCCTCGGGGAACCCATTACTGCACCTGGCACCCCGCGGCTTGGCCGGCGCCCGCACCGGACCCTTCTCCATGGACCTGCCGCTGCCGCTTCGGAGGGACTCTGGGACTCTTCGGGGACTGCAAGTAAATTGCACCGGCGGCCGCAGGCAATAGGCTGTGGCCGGGATCACCTGAGGAAAGTAGGCGACCAGCCTGAAACACTCTTCAAGCCAGGGACAGCTGAAGGCTAGGAAGCGCGGCGGTGCCTCCTTTTTATGGGCTGGAGGCTCTGGCGGCGCCGCGAAGCGTTCCCATTGGCCGGAGCCTACGCGCGTCACGGCGCTCGCCCCGCCCCCTCGCCCGTCCTCTGCCCCGCGCCCGAGAGGGGGCGGTCCCGCGGGCTGGGCGCAAGCGGGGCTCGACCCCGCGAGCTCCGGAAAGGCAGCCGCCGGGGGCAGTGGAGCAGACCCGCGCCAGCCGGGAGGAGGGGGTTGCATCCCTCGGGTTGTGGCGGCGCGAACCGAATCCGGACGGAGGCAGATGTCGAGTGCTGGAACCTAGGCTGGGGGATGCACGCTCCGGGCGCCCGGCGAGCCCTCTCCTCTTCGGCAAAGAGAATGCTGCTCAGAAGTGCTCGTGTCCCCTCGCTGTAGGAGAGATGACCAAACAGGTGGGCTCGCCGGGGAAAAGACTGCGTTAAGCTGTCGGTAAGGAAACCAACTCTTACGCTTTTAGGGCGAGAGAATAATATGACATGACACTCTTGCGTTCGTTAGTTTAAAATATGGCCAACGCACCTGCCACCTACGAGAACCCACTCGCTGCTCTGAGGGAGAGTGTTGCACCAAGTGGACCTTACGTGAGTCCCTGTATCTAGGAGGATGGCATTTGTGATGGCCAGAACTTTGGCCCTGGAGAAGAATTGATTTGTAAGCGAGGAAAAGTTAGGACTTTCATTAAAAACCCATTTGCGTTCTGTGGGTATTTGGTACTGATCATTTTGGAGTGACGTGCTAAGCTCCTTTCCCCTGATGTTGGTACAAATTGTGAAACGTTATTGATCAACTGGACTCGTAACCAGTGACATCACCTTTGACTGTTTTCTTTAAGATTAAAAAATGTGGGGTTTTTTAATGGGCTTTTTATCCCCCCTCGCTGGGGGGATTATTTCTTAATGCCAAAGGTAGGTTTTAAACATGTGTCAAATTATTAACATGATTTGCTCCAGAGTTTCTCATGCTGACTTTCTGACATATATACAGGTATTTGAACAGCTTAGAATCAGACGAACCAGGAGGGAAGCCCTTGAAATTATTCTATACTGATATATAATATCAGTATTATATCATATTTTATGATGATTATATTTATTAATATTATTACTTATTTATATGTATTAATTATTTGTTAATATTATAATTATTAATTAGTATTATTGGAACAGGCGTAGCCCTGTTGTTAACATCAAGGAGGGAAATATGGAAATTACTTGGCCTCCTCAGCACCTTTAGTCTAAAATAGAAGTATTTGGGCGAATGTGCCTTTTAAAGATAATTGTTGAATTTCTACATACATTAAAGACCAAGATACATAAATCAAGAAACATGACCATCTCTTGGAAAACCTCTTTGTCATTCTGCTAACATTTTTGTAAGTCCCCCCTGCCCCCCCCCCATCAAATTCTTGCAACACTTTTTCCCTGTAAATGCACTGCCCACTGTCCACTGATATTTCCTGGTCAGAGTTATCCACTGGGTCTCAAACTGCTTCAGCATAGCTGCAGACAGCGTTAAAGAATGGTCTTGTAGGGGTACCTGGGTGGCTCAGTTGGTCGAGCGTCTGACTTTGGCTCAGGTCATGATCTCACGTTTGAGCCCCAAGTGGGGCTCTGTGCTGACAGCTCAGAACATGGAGCCTGCTTCAGATTCTGTGTCTCCCTCTGTTTCTCTGTCCCTCCCTGCTTGTGCTCTATCTCTGTCTCTCAAAAATAAACATTAAGAAAAAAAAAGAATGGCCTTGTATTTAACAAATGAAAAGAAAGATACCAAGTGAGGTACTTTTTTAAATGGAGGGATTCAATGAAGACGCTTTCAGTAAGAATTTTTTAATTTTTAGTGGCAATCTTTTTCCTTCCTTTAAAAACATTTGTGAACGTTAACTAATATCATATTCCCCAAAGACAACTTCTAATTAAATTTTTACCCTAAAAATTAACATTTTCTTATAAACACTGCTACTGAAGCATTAGCACTTTTGTTGCCAAATAATGCAAAATCTCCAGATTTGTTCGATAATATAATTAGTTGTAAAATGGAGGCAATGCCTTTCAGCCAAATGCCCAGAGGTAATATAAGGAAACTTTAAAATCACCTTTATATAAACAGTTTAACAGTGAAATGTAGGTACTTGGCAGGGGTAGTTACAAGTGGAAATGAGAGAAAAAAGAGGAATAAACTAAAATAGGAGGGACATGTTCCCAGAATTTATTAGCACAAAAAAGTGCAACAGTAAAACTATGTGCATTCTCAAGCAGGAATTGTAATGGCATGTATGTATCTAACCCAGTAAGGGACCCATTTTCACCTTGGACCCAACCTGGGAGTTGCTTTGTATCAAAAGGCCAAGGAATTTTTTTTTTTTTAATTCTCCCGCTTTTGGGAAAGTAGCAGAACAGAGAAACAGATGAGTGAGATCCACAGTATCAGAGATTGAATACTGCAGGGCTATAGAAATATATAGTCACTTGCCAAGGGTAGCAGGGAACTAATGTTAGGAATCTGTCAATGGTAACTGGAAAAAAGGAAATTTCTTTAAATACACTTGATGGTGATTGTATATTTGAGATTCAAACTTTAGAGGATATTCTTGCATAAGGTGGAAAAACACACAGGAAAAGTGTCCTTATTCCACTCCTAACTTCCAGAAATAGGACTATGGAATCAGTGCAATCCTGAGATGTCTCACGAAATCCCTCAAATGTCAGGAGAAGCAAACTAAATTGAGGCCTTTATCTTTCTTCTCTTCTGACTGAGGAGGAATGGGACAACTTTTGGAGAGAAAATGGAAGAACACAAACACTGAGCTGAGTCTCTGAGATGGAAGGAAGGATCAAGGGCTCCACGCTGACTTGAGGAAACTGTCCAAAGCCCAAAGGTACCTCACAAGGGTAGGGTAGACATACCCCAAATGTCACATATTCCTGGCAGGGGATCTTAGATACCATTTCAAAAGAACTACCACGTGCTAAAAACAGGGATACTAAGGAAGAGTACACTCTACCACAGATGAACACTGTCCCAACCTTCATAATCCCTTATAGAAGAAAGGATATATTACAGTCACCTCAAGTCCCCAACTGTAGCAGAGTCAGCAAAGCAAATGAGCTTCTGCAATAATGGGAAACACAAAGAAGTCACCCTCAATAATATCAGGAATGGATAGAACAGAGAAATAACATGGCAACCATGCAAACGTGTAACAGCCAAACTAAACTAAACAAGGGCGGAAATAAAACAGCACAAAGAAGACACAAACATAAAGAGTGCAACTGAGTAGGAAGTAAAGCTCATGGAACAGAAGCAAATTGCTCACAAATGTTTTATGCTATAAAACAAATTAATAAAAACATGGGTTCAATATGATAAAAAAAACCAAGATAATAAAATTGAAAAAGGAGTTACAGATCTAAGGAAATATATTGAGGACCATCATTATTATGGAATTTATTTAAAAGAACTATATATAAAATAGACACTGTTAAAAATTTAATTACTGGGACACCTGGACGGCCAACTCTTGGTTTTGACTCAGGTCATGATCTCATGGTCATGAGATCAAGCCCCATGTGGGACTCCACACTAGGCATGAAGCCTGCTTGGGATTCTCTCTCTGTCTCTCTTTCTCTCTCAAAAAGTAAAAAAATAGGGGTACATGGGTAGCTCAGTCGGTTAAGCATCTGACTCTTGATTTCAACTCAGGTCATGATCTCACATTTTGTGGGTTTGAGCTCTGCATGGGACTCTGGGCTGACAGTGCAGAACCTGCTTGGGATTCTATCTCTCCCCTCTCTCTCTACTCCTCCCCTACTCATGCATGCTCTCTCTCTCAAAAAACAAAACAAAACAAAAAACTAATAATAAATAAAAATAAAAATAAAAAATAAAATAAAAAACCTTAAAAAAATTAATTACTGACATGGAGAAAGGCAGGTGAATGAATGCAGAATAAGAGACAAAGATAAGAGCTATTAGAGAAGACAAAGATGATCCAGCATAAGAATAATTAGGGTTCTTGAAATAGAGAACTCAACAAATGGGAGGGACTATAGTCAAAAATATGATACAAGCAGATTTCTGTACTAGAAATAAACCCTTATATTTATACGCAGTTGATTTTCAAAATGAGTGCCAAGATGATTAAACAGGGTAAGGAGTCTTTTCAACAAATGATACTGGGACAATTGGATACCCTCTTGCATGTAGCAAAAGAAAGAACTTGGTGGTGGGGAGATGGGTGAAATAGTTGAAGGGGATTAAGAGGTATAAACTTCCAGTTATAAAATAAATAAATTACAAGGAAGAAAAATACAGTGTAGGGAATATAGTCAGTAATATTCTTTACTTTTTTTATTTTAGAGAGGGAGTGTGAGCAGGGGAAAGGGGCAGAAGGAGGGAGAGAGAGAAAAAAAATGTCAAGCAGGCTCTACACTCAGTGCAGAGCCCAACGTGGGGCTCAATCCCACAACCTTGGGATCATGACCTGAGCCAAAATCAAGAATCAGTCATTCAACTGACTGAGCCACTGAGGTGCCCCTTCTTTTTTTTAAGTAGGCTCTACACCCAACATGGGGCTCAAACTCATGACCCCAAGATCAAGAGTTGCATGCTCTACCAACTAAGCCAGCCAAGCGCTCCAAGTCAGTAATATTCTAATAACATATGGTGACAAATGGTAACTACAGTTATATGATGAGCATTGTCTAATGTATAGAATTATGAGTTCACTATGTTATACACCTGAAACTAATATAACATTGCATGTCAACTATACTTTAAAAAAAAAGAAGTTGGATCACTATCTCACATCATATACAAAAATTAACTCAAAATAGATCAAAGGCCTAAATGTAACAGCAAAAATTATAAAGTGCTTAGAATAAAACATAGGCATAAATCTTCATGACCTTGGATCAGCTAATTAGAAATGACACAGAATGAAAAGATGCTCAACATTACTCATCATCAGGGAAATACAAATCAAAACCACAATAAGATACCATCTCATACCTGTCAGAATTGCTAAAATGAACAACACAGGAAATGACATGTGGTGAAGATACAGAGAAAGGTGAACCCTCTTACACTGTTGGTAGGAATGCAAACTGCTTCAGCCTCTGGAGAACACTATGGAGGTTCCTCAAAAAATTAGAAATAGAACTACCCTAAAACCTAGCAATTGCACTCCCAAAGGATACAAATATAAAAATTCAAAGAGGTACATACACCCTGATGTTTATAGCAGCATTACCAACAATAGTCAAACTATGGAAAGACCTCAAGTATCCATTGACTAATGAGTGGATAAAGAAATGTGGTATAGGGGCACCTGGGTGGCTAAGTCGGGTAAGCATCCAACTTCAGTTCAGGTCATGATCTTACAGTTTGTGAGTTCAAGCCCTGTGTTGGGCTCTGTGCTGACAGTTCAGAGCCTGGAGCCTGCTTTGGATTATGTGTATGTCTCTTTCTTCTCCCCCCCTCTCTCTCTCTCTCTCTCTCTCTCTGCCCCACCCCACTTGCTCTCTGTCTCTCTCTGTCTCCCAAAAATGAATAAACATTAAAAAAAAATTTTAAGAAGATGTGGTATAGATACACAATGGAATACTATTCAGCCATCAAAAAATGCAATCTTGCTATTCACAATGATGTGGATGGAGCTAGAGTGTATTATGCTAAGTGAAATAAGTCAGAGAAAGACAAATACCATATGATTTCACTCATATGTGGAATTTAAGAAACAAAACAGATGAACATATGGGAAAGGGGGGAAAAAAGAGGGGGAAACAAACCACAAGAGACTCTTAACAATAGAGAACAAGCTAAGGGTTGATGGAGGGAGGTGGGGAGGTGGGCTAAGTGGGTGATGAGTATTAAGGAGGGTACTTGTTATGATGAGCACTGGGTGTCATATGTAAGTGATGAATCACTAAATTCTACTCCTGAAATCAATATTACACTACATGTTAACTAACTAGAATGTAAATAAAAATTTGAGAAAATAAATAAATGGCCATTTTTAAAAATGTTTTTATCATTTATTTTTGAGAGAGAGAGAGATAACATGAGCAGAGGAGGGACAGAGAGAGAGGGAGACACAGAATCTGAAGGAGGCTCCAGGCTCTGAGCTGTCAGCACAGAGCCTGACACGGGTCTCAAACCCATGAATTGTGAGATCATGACCTGAGCCAAAGTCGGACACTTAACCAACTGAGCCACCAGATGCCCATAAATAAATAAATAAATAAATAAATAAATAAATAAATAAAATGACTCACGAAGTAGAAGCAAAAAAGGGAAAAAGAAAAGATAAACTAGGCTTCACCAAAATTTAAAATATAACCCACAGAATGGGAGAAAATACTTGCAAATCATGTATCTAACAAGGGACTAGTATCTAGAATATATAAAGAACTCTAACAACTCAATAAAAAGACCAATAACCTAATATACAAATGGGCAAAGGATTTGAATTGACATTTCTCCAAAGTAGGTATACACATGACCAATAAGCACATGAAAAGATGCTCAACATTAGCTATCAGGGAAATGCCAATTAGGGCCTAAGTGAATATTACTTCACACCCCCTAGGATGGCTGTATTAAAAAAGATGATAACAAGTATTTCAAAGGATGTGAAGAAACTGGAATTCTTATACACTGCTAGTGGGAATATAAAATAGTGCAGCTGCATTAGAAACTGGCAGCTCCGGGGCGCCTGGGTGGCTCAGTGGGTTAAGCGGCCGACTTCAGCTCAGGTCATGATCTCGCGGTCCGTGAGTTCGAGCCCCGCGTCGGGCTCTGTGCTCACAGCTCAGAGCCTGGAGACTGTTTCAGATTCTGTGTCTCCCTCTCTCTGACCCTCCCCCATTCATGCTCTGTCTCTCTCTGTCTCAAAAATAAATAAATGTTAAAAAAAAAATTAAAAAAAAAAAAAAAAGAAACTGGCAGCTCCTCAAAAGGTTGAACACAGAATTCTCATACGACCCAGCAATTCCACAACAAGTAGAATCACAGGAGTAACAAAAACATGCCTGTACAAAACTTGCACATGAATGTTCATAGCACCATTATTCACAATAGCCCAAAAGTAGAAACAACCCAGGGGTGCCTGGGTGGCTCGGTTGGTTGAGCATCTGACCCTTGATTTCAGTTCAGGTCATGATCTCCTGGTCATGAGATCAAGCCCCCACATTGGGCTCTTTGCTGACAGCATGGAGTCTGCTTGGGATTCTCTCTCCTTCTCTCTCCACCCCTCCCCCACTTGCGCTTTCTCTCTCTTTCTCTCAGAGTAAATAAATAAACATTAAATAAAAGTGGACACAACTCAAATGTCCATCAACTAATGAGTGGATAAACTGTGATATACATGTACACTGGAATATTATTCAGCCATAAAAATGAAGTACTGATATAGCCAATAACATGGATGAACCTTGAAAACATTATACTAAGTGAAAAAAGCCGATGCAAAAGGCCACATATTGTGTGATTCTATTGTATGAAATACCTAGAATAAGCAAATGCATCAAGACAAATCAGATTAGTGGTTGCCAAGGCCTTATGGGACTAGGGAGTGACCACTAATAAGTGTGGGGTTTCTTTTTGGGGTAATGAAAATTTTCTGGAATTAGTGGTGATATTTGCACAACTTTGTGAATATATTAAAAACTACTAAACTGTACAGATTAAAAGAATAAATTTTATGGTATATGAATTATATCTCCATAAAAAAGGATATTCCTCTTAAAAACTAAAATACAATTTGCAAAAAATATGTATATATATCCATATATATATAATTTTCTAGAACAATATCTTCTAGAAAAATTTAAGACAGAATGCTTAACACCAAGCTGGATAAACTTCAAGAATAAGGACAGTTTCAAGGATAGAGTTTTTCAAGCATCCATGCAAAAAAACAAAACAAAACAAAACAAAACAAAAACAACAAATTGCCTAAAAAGGTTTGGGAGTAAGGACATAGGCTATCCTCCAGTTTTTCCACAGCAACAGTCATTGCCAAAAAAACAATACAATTTTTTTTCTGAAGGAGAAAGTTTTATAGCTTTAAGGAAAGTAAGTTATACCCACTCAAGAAAGCATTCAAAGACAAGGATACACTGCCTCAAACATGTATGAACTCAGAAAACACAATGTGTATATAAGTTCCTTACTGAGAAAATCACTTGATATGAGATCCTGCTAATTAAGAGATAATCAAAATAAAGAACTCAAGAATTAAGATGGTATGGTAAGCATTTAAATATAAAATCAATTTAAATTTTTTAAATATAAAAACAATTCTAAGTATAAAGCCAATGCTAAAACACCTAATATCACTGTCACAGAACAGAACATGAACAGTATGAACCTGGACAATATAAGAATAATACAACTAACCAAAACTAAAAATTGAAGAAAGGGAGATGGGCACAGTCTTCACCCTTCATTAAAAAGGGTCAGTAATACTATTTAAGGTGGTGGGACGCCTGGGTGGCTCAGTCGGTTGGACATCCAACTTCGGCTCAGGTCATGATCTCTTAGCTTGTGAGTTCAAGCCCCACGTCGGGTGGGCTCTGTGCTGACAGCTCAGAGCCTGGAGCCTGCTTCAGATCCTGTGTTTTCCTCTCTCTCTGCCCCTCCCCCACTCTCACTCTGTCTCTCAAAAGTGAATAAACATTAAAAAAATTGTTTTAATATTATTTAAACTGGAACATATTAGTAAAAAAATCTTCATTTTTTTTAGCTTTAGAGGAATTGTTAAAGAAATACCACAAAGAAATTTTATGTGTCAACTTGCCCAGATATCTGGTAAAACATTTCTGGGTTCATCTGTGGGGCTGTTTCCAGAAGAGAGTAACATTTGAATTGGTGAACTGAGTCAAGAAGATTGCCTTCCCCAAAGTGGGTGGGCATCATCCAATCTGTGGTGGGCCTGAATAGAACAAAGAGGCAGAGGAAGGGCAAATTCACTCTCTCTGCTTGAACTGAGACACCCATCTTCTCCCACCCTCAGGCATTGGACATCACTGCTCCTGGTTTTCAGGCTTTCTGACTCAGATCAGGACTTATATCATCAGCCCCCCTCATCCTACACCCGTTCTCAGGCCTTATGGACTCAGACTAAAAGTATGGCTCTGGCTTTCCTGGCCTTCCAGCTTGCTGAAGGCAGATTGTGGGACTTTTTGGCCACTATAACCACGTGAGTTAATTCCTATAATAAATCTCCTCTTATATATCTCTCTATATATATTTTATTGGTTCTGTTTCTCTGGAGAAACCTAATACAGATTTTTCGAAATAGATTTCTTCAGATTTGCTTCAGATCCCTTTTCTTCTATTGAATTCAAATAAAGTAGATGTAAGTGTTTCTTAAAAAACAGAATTTCTGATAGGATGCTATTTGGCAAAGGGTTTCAACCAGCTTTTACTGAAGAACTGGAAATTCATATTATAATGCCACTGCGTGGTATTCATAGTCAGCGATCCACTAAACTGTATGTGGTTCTCATTCTATAGGATAGGCTCAGTTATAAATTCCATTAAAATCCCAAGTATAGAATAAGCCACATGGAACCCCAACTGAAGACTGGATCCTGATGCCCAGGGTAGACAATCAGGTAAATGCCATTTGGGAATGCTGTTATAGCCATGTTTCTCCTCTGGGTGTGTAACATGTTAATTGCAGCATGGGAAATATGGTAGGGAAAGCAAAATCCAAGTTCCTGTTTCCTGGGTAGCTATGAAAAAAGTCAGGCAACACGTGCTGTCATCACCCTAAGTTGTACTAAAGATGTGAATTCATAGAGAGAGCTAGATGTGAAGCATTCTTCAGTCTGTTTGATGATGGGGGTGAGAGTGGGGCTTCAGTCCTGGGATCCCTTCCTTCAATTACTTCCCTGGCTCAGGACCACCTGCAAACCTTCTGTAAAATGCAACAAACCTCTTTCTATCCATGTTCCATTTAAACTTGTCTATGTGAGTAGGCACCAATAAAAGATCCCCTAGAGACAATTTCCCCTATCCTGTATTGGACCCAAAACCAGATGTGAACCTTGAGGTTGAGAATCCCAAGGCAACAAGGAGAAATTTAAAGTTTCATGAAATAGTCCAAATGCTTTCACTTTGAGCTGGTTCTCTCAGGGTTTTAATCCAATTCTGAGTATGTTTAGGGGGCCCTTTCTGGTCTAAAACCCACAATGTGCAAAATATTTGTGGTTTTAGAGATTAACAAAATTAAGTTTGTAATCTGCTCTCACTGAGTTGATAAACTTCAGAGAGGGGTTCCATTGCTATGGCCCCAATGGCCCCATGATACCATCAAGATCAGGAGTCATTTATTCGTTCAACAAATATTCAGTGAACATCTACTATATGTTAGGCTCTGTGCAAGGCACAGGGAATACAACAGTGAAAAAAGACACAAAAACTCTGCCTTCAAGGAGCTTACATTTATTCATTCAACAAGTTCTTTGATGTTGTTATGTCTACAACATATCTGCTTTTTATTATTACTGATTTTGGAAAAATTCTAGAGACTGTTGCCCCTTAAAAAGTAAAACTATGTAAGCTCACAAGTTAGAAAAAATAAGAGTCATGTAATGTTGTGGTTAAGAAACAACCTGTGGTGTCACACTCTGTGGGTTCATGCCCTGGCTCCATTAATTATCAACTTAGTGACCATGGGCAAGTCTCCTAACCTCTTAAAGCCTCGATTTCTGCATCTGGAAAATGGGTGGTATAGGACTTTCTCCATAGGCTTGTATGGGGATGTGAGACTATCCATGTAGAGTTTAGCAACAGCACTAGATACATAACAATTGAGTGACATATGTTAGCCATTGTTAGTGGCAAGGTTGTTTAAAATACAAAAAGAATATTTTAATTATTGAAAGATCCTTTGGAAAAGGAGTATTTAAGTATCGATTTACTCAAGGGAATCTAGTTCGGATCAGAAAAGCTTAGTGACATCTCTTATGATTAACTGAAAATTAATCAGAAATTAAAATAATGTGAATCAATAAGAATATTTAGGTCTTTCAGTAATAGATTGTAATTGGGGCAAAGCTGTGTAAATACTGCAAGTTCATTATCTTATTTAATGCACTTTGTACAACCCCTGATCGTGGAAGTACAGAATTATACCTATTCAGTGAATACATTTCCTGTTAAATGCCCATGCATTGAGCTCCTGACCAGGCACTGTGCAGCGGTATGAGTCAGCAAGAAAGGCTGGCAAACTCATGTATGACAGAAAGAATGAGGCAGTGCTCTGCAAAGAGTGCCATCCCCAACACAGCCACGTCTGATGGCAAGGCTGCACATCCCATCCTGGAATGTCCCCTTGTCCCAATGTCCTCTATCAGTTAATGTGCTACTTATTTCTGGAAGATTCCTAGTTATCCAGAGTAGAGGATTTGTTTTCTAGTCAGCGGATGCTTTCAAGTGGTAATTTAAGTGTCAATGAAAAATAAACAAAAGGTGTTGCAAATTCTGTAAGATCTTAGCAGTTCATTGAAGCTCTGTTGTTACTGAATGTATCTCCCTCTCAGTTGCCTGGGGAACTGCATTTTAATGTCACACATCAAGCAGTTCTTTCCTGAATGTAATTGTAGTTTTTCTGATGCCATGGTTAAAGCTGTTCAAATGTTTGGCTCCTGGCAAATACTTCCTAACATCATTCACGACAGTGATGGATCTGAAGCAATTTTAATACATTTTTAAATCCTACTAACTTGTTAAATAACCAGAGAAAGAATCCTATATAAATTGAAAATATCTTTATTACCAAAAGAGGTGTTTGGGAAGATACATTCAAATTTGTAATGATCTGATGTTTTCAAGACTGTGGTTGGTCCTTTGCAGGATTTCTTCTAGAGGGCAGCCATGATCTCTTATGAGAGAGGTGCCTTATAGCGAGATGAAGGCCCGCACTGGATAGACCATTGGTTTCTGACAGTCACTGCTAGATGCCTACCCAATATTTTTTCTCACCTTCTTTGTTTACTGAAGGATCTCCAACTTAGTTCAGAGAGACAATGTGCCTGGACTTGGCTAAAAACACACATTTTCCAAGCTCTCTGTAGCTGCAGTGGTCTTGTGGCATAGTTCCATCCAAAGAATTATCAGCCACTGGGTAGCACTTCAAAGGATATGTGCCTTTCAAAGGATATGGATAGGTGCTCAGCTGATAGGCACATTGTGTCCTTCACATTCTTTCTCTTGCCAGGAGTGCTGAGGCCATGCTCAAAGGATCAGTCATCTTGTGGCCACAAGCACATGCTCTGGATGGCTGAGCAGAAGGATAGGAAGCTCCTAAGTCCCTGATAACACAGCAAAGCCTTCTTTCCAGCCCTGGACCACCTCCCTCCAGGCTTCTCATTACTTGACAAAAGTGAAACGATTTATCAAACCACTAGTGTTTGAGTCCCTGTCATTAAAAGCCAAACAACTCCTAACTGACACAAAATTTGGTACCTGTAAGCAGAATGCTGCAGGTAAGAAGGGAAACTAAGTGTTCGGATAGAGGGCTTTAAAGACCCACCTGTTGGAGGCTGGAAAGATAGTGGTCCCTGTTTTGGCAAGGCATTTGATCAAACTGGCTCTGCTGTACCTTGCTTACTGTGCCTCATTTAGCACTATGATGGCAGACTAGGAAGAGAGAAGGGATCTTGTCCATTGGTAGTATTGCCAAGTCATTCTAGATGAGCTCTGCTACCTCCAGACTTCTTACTGGGTAAAAAGAATGATCCTTTATATTTTATTTGCATTTTACACTATAGAATCCATTCTAGTTAAGGCACATAAATGAGATGAACAACTCCAAGTACTTTGCATGGTGCTGGGTATATGAAAACTATTTCAGAGGAATTTGCTGAATAACTAAATGGAACAATCTTATCATCCTATTTTTGTCTCACTTCAGAATGTGCAAGGATAAGAATCTTGCTTTTGTCGGTTTTACTATTATCTGCTAATTTATTATCCTTGCTTCAGGAAAGTGAACAATTTACAGATTGAATAAATAACTAGATTGGAGGGGCACCTGTCTGGCTCAGTTGGTAGAGAATGTGACTCTTGATCTCAGCGTCATAAGTTTGAGCCCCACATTGGGCATAGAGTTTACTTTAAAAATACCTACCTACCTACCTACCTATATACATACATAACCTACACAAACTGGACTTTCTGATATCCATCCCTAGCCAAAACATAAGACAATAATAAAACACTTTTTGAATACTGTCATGTGCCAGGCACTGTTCTAAGAACTTTAGTAACTGATTTATTCTTCACCACAATGCCATAACATAAGATTATTGATAAGTTAGTTCTGTCAGTGGAAACTATTATTATAATAGTTTTGTATGTACAGAGGGCACAGGTAAGCTAGGTATCTTGTCCAAGATCACATACTTAGAATGAGTGAGTAGCAGAGCCAGGATTAATCCAAGTGTGTTAGCTCTTGTATACCACACTTTAATGTTACATTAGTATTATTTTTCTTCATTCTTTGTCATCATTCTCATTTTGCCTTTGGCCTCTGTGCTAGTTGCTCTTGCCTTATGAATTTGGGCTTTTTAAAGTCTTTGCTTGATCATGCTATGTATTTCTTCTTCTATCCACCTGTGAGGAGGTGGTTCTTGGGTTCAGGCATCATGTCCCCCATGGAGGCAGGCTCTCTATACAAATGATTAATGTTTATACTTGATGCTTTAAAAAAAAAAAACAAAATTGTAAATTTGTTTTATTATAACAGTGAGGCAGAAACATTTGCTAATTACTATATGACTAGTGTAGCAGAGAATTCTAGGTGTTTCTGTCTACATTGTCCCCTTCTTCTAAAGTAATAGAATCCTAATATTAATATGGGTACATGGCCACCCTGAATGAAGACACTGTGCAGCCATCCTCACACTTAGATGAGGACACTGATTTCTGTTCAATGGGATGTTCAGAAAAGGAATGTATGCAACTTTTAGGTTGCATCTCACTTCTTATAGCCTGGAATAGGAACATCGGGGCTTAATGGAATATGTAGACAAAGCAATTTCCTATAGATGGTGGAACCACCAGACAGATGGAGCCTGGAGCCTTGGTGACTATGGAGCAGAGCCACTCTGTCAGTCCAGTCATATACTTGAGAGAAAAATAAATTCCTCTGTTGTTTAAGCCACTGGTATTTTGGACCTCTATTGTTGGCTAATAGAGCCAACAATAGAACCTATGTCATAATTAATACAACTGGGATATACAATTTAGACTTCAGAGCCAGACCTAAAGAAATACAAATGTCAGTCATATCATGTTGGTATCCTGCATGATTTATCTGAGTTACCAATCTTTAACTGACATCATTGTTGTATAACTCTGGATTGCAGAGGAGAAACTCCACATTTTAACAAAAACAACTCTGAATCTTTCCTGGAATTAGACCCCTCCCTGATGACTTCTAGTCTCAGAGCCTCCAGATCCCTTTCTGTAGCTGTCAGGGACTCTGTTTAAACTATCGGAGAAATGATCTTGCCATTCCCCTTTGACTTTCTAGTTTTTTCTTGTTTGAGTCAGTGTTTGAATGTCTAGACTTGACAACTGGGGTGTGGTGTAAGGTGACAACCATCCCAGTTTGCCTGAGGTCTCCCGAGTTTTAGCACTGCAAGCACAGAAAAACCCTCATTCTTGAGCAAACCAGAATGGTTGGTGACACTAATTATGCTTAAAATATATTACTGTTACTTTTCCCAGAGCTTCTGAGTTTTTATCTATAACTACCTTTCTACTTTCTTTCTTCCTTTCATTCTCAACCAACACTTGTTGATTGTCCATCATAAGCCAAGTAGAATGTTAGGTGTTAGAGAAGTACAGAGAATAATAGGATAAGGACCTTCTCATCTACTAAAAGAAGCAGATGTGTAAATCTAATTACAATGCAGTGTAATAAATACAATTAAAGAGGGAGTGTGAAATACTTGGGGAGTACAGAGGAAGCAAAACTTGAAATACTGGTTGTGTTAGGAAAGGGCTTCATAAAGGAGGGGGCATTTGGTATGCATCTTAAAGATGGTTAGGTATTCACCAAGCAGGGAAATTGCTAAGAAGTTGCTTCTTACTACTTAGTCCTTCCTTTATAATGGAACTGTAATCTGAACAGAAGTTCAATACAAAACAAAACAAAAAAACAAAATAACAACCCTGGAAACGGATGCTGATTATTCATGATTATGTGAAATTTTTGTCTGAATCTTTCTGCCGCTCAGAAACATGTTATAGTTGTTCTGGTTAAAGAAATGCAAACAGAAGTTGTTGGATGGATGCAAAGACTAATTGAGAGGGACATACAGTTGATTCAAGTCCTTTTGCCATTTCTCCTTTGCTTTCCTGGGATTCCGGGGTGTTGACTGGCACTCTTACAGCCATCTTGGACCATGAGGCAACTTTCAGAATGAGTGCACTAATGATGGCAGATTGGAAAAATAAGAGGAATCTGGCCCGTCATTACTATAGAGCAATCATAGGAGTCCTGGACTATCCACCTCAGGACTTTTACAAAAGAAAAAACTCATCTTTTGTGTATTCATACCATTGCTATTTAGGGGGTTGGGTTAAATGAAGTTAAACCTAATCACAAAGGATATAAGTAACTAGTCAAAATTTTAGTGATTACTGTAATAGCAAACACCCACTACTACTCTGACAGTTTGAGTAAGAATTCTCTGACATAGTACAAAATATACAGACTTCATTGTAGATAATAGAAAAATATCAGACAACTTTTGGCCATATCCCACTTCACCCATCTCTTTTCAGATGCTGGGTCCCTCTCCTACCACTTTTCCTCTTCTCAGGATTAGCTCTTTTTTACCCACCATGTCAACCATTACATTCCTGTCCATTTATTTGGTAAATTAGTTCATCTATACTCCAGGTCTCAGTCTTGCTAAGTCCTGATGATCATGTACTTTCTATTCCCAAAAGATATTTTGCTTATTATAGACAATTTTTCTCCCCTAAAAAGAATACTGTATTAAACTAACATTTTCCCTCTACATGTATGTTATCTCAAAATCCCAAAGCTTCCTGAAACAACTTGTAGCTATTTCTTGCAGTTCTCTATAACTTAATATCCATGGAAAAGCTTGGTCCACAGAGGAAATTCCTAACCTAAGATGTATGGATTGAGTTTATCCTGTTAAAAGAGAAACTGAAGCATATTAAATTTTTAAGAGTTTTTGAGCAAAAATTGATTCCAGTCAGGCAGCACTAAACCAGAAGTGGTTAGAAATGCTCCACCAAAAGGAGTCAGGGAAAAGGCTTATAGAGAAGTTGTGGAAACAATGCAAGGAAATTATTTGATTGACTATAGCTTAAGCGGTTGCCTTATTTGGGAAAGCCTCGTTGGCTGTTTGTGATTGGTTGCTATCCTTAGGTTTTGATTTCTTTACCATGAGTAGTTTTCAGTCTTAGGATTTGGTTTGCTTAGTCAGGCCACGAAGGCATTTAAGCTACCTCAGTCTAATGGACTCCTTGTTTAATTAATTTAACAGTCTAAAGCCCTGACAATTTCTTCATACTCCATCGGTGCAGTATAAATGGCTTTTCTAAATCTAAGGAGTGTGATCATTAATATTAAAGCTGTGTGTGTTTGTTTATACCCATCAGGTGAGTTAAACTGCAGTCCTGTTCAGGTATCAGACTTACATTTTTGTGAGGAAACCTAGAGACAAAAATATTAGAATTTTAGACTGGTAGGGAGGTATTTTTGAGCAGGAAAGCCTCAGCACCCCTCAGTTTCCAATGAATAAGAAGCCCCCACTCCCAACCTTCAGCCTCTAAACAGCTGTCTTCGGCTTCCATGTACCGAAAGGTGAGGGGGGAAATGAGAGAGTCTTTAGTGGCATTGGAAAAAGGAGTATATCCCAGCAACAACCACAAATCCTGGGCCTTGGGAAATAGCATTAAGTAGGTAGGTATATCTGCAAAGTTGGGAAGAATCTAAATGGAGAGTTGTATAAACTTTCCTCTCCAAGGCTAAGTCAATTTCCTCCTCTTAACTCCCTGGGTTTACTTGACCTGTTTCTTTCCTCTTCTCTTGGCTTATTCCCCGCTTGCCAAAATCTGCCCTTCTCACTTTTGTTGTATACCTAATATTAATTATTATTTAAAGAAATGAAATATATTTCCAAACTGTGTTCGGGTGTATATCTATATCAATATCAATATAAATATTGATATCTTCTTATTGAAATCTACAAAGAATTATATAGGAGTAGGTGGTTGTAAAATTTGAGGATGAGTTTGGGAGATGTAGCTTAATTAGAAGAACAATGAGACTCTCC